>NC_135237.1:109037547-109341714 GCF_051348905.1 Ranitomeya variabilis | reverse complement strand
CACTGGGAAGGAACAACAACAGGAAGGGCAGCATCCAATAAAGGAAAACCACCTATGCCAAAACATGGTATCCATACACAGACAGCTGTTTCGGGGTATTTGCCCCTCATCAGTGTGGAGTAGGAAACTGGCTATTAGGAGCAGTGCCTAGTGAAAAGAACCCAAACAGCTGTCTGTGGATGGATACCATGTTTTGGCATAGGTGGTTTTCCTTTATTGGATGCTGCCCTTCCCATGGTTGTTCCTTCCCGGTGAAAGACCTGGCTATTCATTATTTGCCTTGAGAAACTCGCGATGGTGTCTCCGCGGCTTTTCTACATGCATTTGCATATTTCCCTTTACGGATGGGGACAGTGTTCTGGATCACTGCGTTGAGAAACACATGATGGTGTCTCCGCGGTGTTGGATGTTTTGATCTCCCCAAGGTCATTCATCCTTATGTTTATAGTCTTTTCACTAGGCACAGCTCCTAATAGCCAGTTTCCTACTCCTCACTGATGAGGGGCAAATACCCTGAAACAGCTGTCTGTGGATGGATACCATGTTTTGGCATAGGTGGTTTTCTTTTATTGAATGCTGCCCTTCCCGTGGCTGTTCCTTCCCGGTGAAAGACCTGGCTAATCATTGCTTTCGTTGAGAAACACATGATGGTGTCTCCGTGGCTTTTCTACATGCATTTGCATATTTCCCTTTACGGATGGGGACAGTGTTCTGGATCACTGCGTTGAGAAACACATGATGGTGTCTCCGCGGTGTTGGATGTTTTGATCTCCCCGAGGTCATTCATCCTTATGTTTCTAGTCTTTTCACTAGGCACTGCTCCTAATAGCCAGTTTCCTACTCCACACTGATGAGGGGCAAATACCCCGAAACAGCTGTCTGTTGATGGATACCATGTTTTGGCATAGGTGGTTTTCCTTTATTGGATGCTGCCTTTCCCGTGGTTGTTCCTTCCCGGTGAAAGACCTGACTATTCATTTCTTGCCTTGAGAAACACGTGATGGTGTCTCCGCGGCTTTTCTACATGCATTTGCATATTTCCCTTTAGGGATGGGGACAGTGTTCTGGATCACTGCGTTCAGAAACACGTGATGGTGTCTCCGCGGTGTTGGATGTTTTGATCTCCACGAGGTCATTCATCCTTATGTTTATATTAACAGAAGCCTGACCGGTGGTAACCTTTTCATCACCAGTCACAACTGCTGTCTCACAAGCATTCCTTTGACAGAGTGGGAACCGCGATATCCAGAAGATGTGACTTCAGTAAGGCTACCGCTGGTCAGAGCTGGTGTTTCCCACGCTGTCATCTATGTGAATTTCCAGATGTTTGGACCCCAAATTCACTTGAATGGGGTCCCGGTTTGGTGTACAAACCAATCTTTTTTATAAAGCTCTTCCGAACCCGACTTCCGAACCCCACTTTTCAGTTTTTGAATTTCCATAAAATTTTAAATAACCAATAAATTTCATTAAACTTCACAATTGTGTTCCACTTGTTGTTGATTCTTCACCAAATTTTACATTTGGTATCTTTATGTTTGAAGCATGATATGTGGGAAAAGGTTGAAAAGTTCCAGGGAGCCGAATACTTTCAAAAGGCACTGTATTGACGGCATAATCAATATTGGATAAGAGGGGGAAATGTAAAAACCTCTTTAAACTGAGTTAGTAACTTATTTGCCTTGCTATGTGTAACAGCAAAGTTTCAGCCATTTATAAATGACTAATAAGCATACATTTCATGTCAAGTAGGGGAATGGCAATTGCTTCAAGAGCACATTTGATTGCTAGTTTTAAAACCATTTTGGAGGAAAAAATGATTACATTACGCATTCGGTTGCATCAGATGCTAACTAGAGTTCTTTTTAAGATGAATTGCTGGTACAATTGTTATGAGCTTTCTCATTATAGAAAAAAAATATAATAATTGACTGAAGTGATGACCAAAAGGTTTGCAAAAACCGCTGCAGTAGAAATCTTAGTATTGTTTCTATATGCACCATTAAGTAGTTTAATAATTTAATGATTTCTCAGCAAAATGACAAGTTCACCCTAAGTTTGATGTACAACTTTGCTAAACCCATTAACATACATTGACTTTCAATAAATCTAGACAATAGAATAACCCTAGGCTATAAGAATGTAATGTTTTCTATGTTTGCTATATTATGCAGCAATGTAGAACAATTTGACATAATCTGCTTTCATCTCTCTTTTTCATATGTATTAGTTTTACAATGTGTTTTCTTTAACAGCAGGTGCACAATTCTCTTCTTATGATCTATAATAGTGGATCGGTGTTAAAAAATGCCTTTTATAAGAGCAATATGTAGTAATCCTAAAAGCCCCTGATTAAAACTTTCTTAAACCAGTAGCAGTTGCCTATGGTAATATTTTATGACCACCGCCAAAAAATAGCCCCATCCTTGAGAATGTGCATATGATATATTGGGGAAACACAAAGAAAGGGGAAAAGTAATTCTGATATTTTTGATATATTTGAATTGAAGTTCTCAAACTGCATGACGTGCCTTAGTGACAGGTGTCAGAGATAAACTTTCAATATTTCATTGTTACATGGGTAATTGCTAAAGTAAGCTAAGGTCATGTACTTTATTTCTGTATGACATTTATCAAACCTTTCAGCTTCCCATCATTAATCATAAGATCAGTTAGTCTTAGACATTAATATTGTGATGCATTCCTCTTATGCTATGCAGATCATTGTGAGTCATTCATTGTTAAAAAATAGAGATAAAATATAAGGAGCTATGCATTATATAAAACAAATATGAGATGATTTCTAGATTCTGAATTGCACTTCTGGTTACATCAATAACACAGGTCAACAAAAAAAAAATTTTTTTCTGGTGTCCAAAATATTTTAATGAATTTGGGGTATTTTTGGGGTGCTGATTCTGAATATGCTATCAGTTTTGCCAGATTGGCTCAAGTTTTTGAGATTTTTGGTATCTTATTTATAGCACTTGTTGGTAAATGCGACGCATCATCTCATTAATTTCTTTGGATTAGCACTTGAACTGAGCAGTTCTCAATATAGTTTTGTGTTAATTAGTGTTCTAAAAGTTTGTTCATAGCTTGATTTTTGCACTAACTTTATGTTGTTGTCTGTTTTCCAGTGAAAAGCATGAACTCATCAAGAAGAAGTTGTCTTAACGATCCAGACTCATTCTGTTACATTTGTGGTGAATACACACTGCCAAAACATAGAAGAAACATAACAGACTTCGTAAAAAAAGTGTATTTTGCCTATTTTGGGGTTATGCTTGGGGACCAAGACATAGTGTGCAAAGCATGTATCGAATTATTACGAAAATGGAGCAAAGGACAAAGAAAAAGCTTCAAATTTGGTGTTCCAATGGTGTGGAGAGAGCAAAAAAATCATCATGATGACTGTTATTTCAATAAAGTTAATGCGCGTGTAGCAAATTACGTCTTTTTTTAACACAGGAAAGAAATATATCTTGGTACCGTGTTAGCCAGTAGATAGAAAAATATTTAGAATTGAGAGTCCTCAGTGGTTGATACCTTTTAATGGCTAACTGAAAAGATGGTAACAAATTGCAAGCTTTCGAGACTACATACGTCTCTTCATCAGGCAAAGACTAAAACAAATTCTGAAGAATCACATATTTATGCACAACATAGTATTTTTCCCCTCTTTTTTTTTTCTTCTCTATACTATGTTGTGCATAAATATGTGATTCTTCAGAATTTGTTTTAGTCTTTGCCTGATGAAGAGACGTATGTAGTCTCGAAAGCTTGCAATTTGTTACCATCTTTTCAGTTAGCCATTAAAAGGTATCAACCACTGAGGACTCTCAATTCTAAGTCTTTTTTTAACACATTTTACGAAAAATCTCAAAAACTTGAGCCAATCTGGCAAAACTGATGACATATTCAGAATCAGCACCCCAAAGTTACCCTAAATTCGATGAAATATCTTTGGCACCAAAAATGCTGTTGACCAGTGTAATTAATGTAATATACTTTATTTATAGGGTTATCCCCATCTTTTTAAACAAATATTTTGGGGATTTATTGTAAAAGTAAGCACATTTGCAATTTAAAGGAAACTATTTTCCTGTGCATTTCGGACATACTGTATTTTGCAGATTATAAGAAGCACCCCAAATTTTGAGGAGAAAAATAGGAAAAAAACTTTTTTTTCATTAAAAAAAAAAAAAAAAAAATTAATAAAATGCTGGTGCTTCTGCTGGTGCTTCTTATAATCCATGCGTCTTGTTGCTTACCGGGGGTGGGGGTTGCTGTGAAGCAGAGTCCCAGGGTCACTTCTGGAGGAGGCAAGAGTGGAGCGTTGCAGCAGGCAGCAGGCAGCAGGCTGGGATGAGGGGGTGTTCAGATGTGCGCCGCTGCCGGTGTTCAGTGGTGCGGGAGTTCTGCCAACATTTGTGAAAGCCCAGAGCCCTCACACTTACATGGTTTACTATGTGGTGGACACCGAGGGCGGCACATGCGCAGATGGAGATCTCGGCTTCAAGATCTCGGGAGATGAGATCTCAGCACTATAATTAGCTTTTAACAATCTTTTCAACTACAATTATTTAACCCTTGCCAAAAAGTTCATAGCAAGAAATGCTAGATAGATTGGTACAGAATGCAAAATGTAGCAGCAGGCCACAGTATAAATGTTGAATGTACAGTACAATTGAAAATTTGAGCTAATAACTGAAGAGTTTGAAAGCATATGCACAGTTAAATGTCTACATTTTTCATTTTTCTTTCTATTTTTTTTAAATAAAAATTTAACCCATTTGCCAAAAATGATGCAATAAGAAATGCAAGGTAGATACGCATCCAACAAACCATCACCTGCACCAGGCAGTTGTATTATTGTGGTCTAACTGCTGTGCTTGCCAACAAGGGTTTTGTCACCAAGTATTAAGTCTTGTTTGCCAGAGGGATCAAATACTTATTTCTCACTACAAAATGCAAATAAATTGATATAATTTATACAACGTGATTTTCTAATCTGAATAAAGCTGCCTTATCAATTTTACCACATGTGGAATGGCATAAAAAACAATTTCTAAATAGCTGGTTTTTTTCATTCTGACTCTCAAAAATCAGAATAGAAAGTGATCAAAAACGTTATGTGCTCAAAACTGATACCAATAAAAACGTCAACCAGTCCCACAAAAAACAAGCGCTAATATGACTCTGTTGACAGAAATGTAGGAAAATTGTAGCTCTCAAAATATGGAGACACAAGGACTTGCTTTTGCAAAAAAAAGCATCTTTTATTGTGTGATAGCAGCCAAAACATAAAAAAATAAGTCTGGTATTGATGCAATCGCACCACAATATAGCGCTCTTTCCCTTCTGAGCTTTGTTCTGTGCCTAAAAAGTAGTTTCTGATTACATGTTGTTAGGGGCAGCATGGTGGCTCGGTGGATAGCACTGCAGCCTTGCAGCGCTGGAGTCCTGGGTTCAAGCCCCACCCTGGACAACATCTGCAAAGAGTTTGTATGTTCTCTCTGTGTTTGTGTGGGTTTCCTCCCACATTCCAAAGACATACTGATGGGGAATTTAGATTGTGAGCCCCATTGCAGACAGCGATGATAATGTGTGCAAAACTGTAAAGCGCTGTGGAATATGTTAGTGCTATATAAAAATGAAGATTATTTATGTGTCAAGTTCCCACCCCTGCACAGGGGGAATCTCAAACCACCGCCACAGTCTCCCATTCTTCTTCAGCCACTGTGGAGCCTGCTCAGCAGAACTGTCTGGCTCAGGCAGATACTGTGCACTTGGTTGCTGCTGCCTTTCCAGGCTCAGCCATTGTAGCCAGTACTGGTCAGCGGCGAGCAGATACTTCTGGGACAAAGTCCTACTTTTCTCCTTCTGAGCATGCCCAAAGGAGGACCTTTCATTGGAGGTCGGGGATCACACGCTCAGGTCCTGTAGCAGCTCCCATTGGTCCTCTAGGAAGGTCCTGAAGTTGCTGCAACTACAAAAGGTTTGCATGGTCGCACGGCCATGCGCTAGTATCATTTATGTTTGAGCTTGTCGCCAGTGAATACTCTGCCACTCAGGCTACATGTGGAGTGTGTCCGTCTAGCTGTGAGAATTGTTCAGGCAGGCAGCTAGCATCAGTGGGGGCAATTAGTCGCATGGCTTGGCTCTGGTTCCTTCTTGTGTGCGAATAGCACAGAAGTGTTCCGAGCAAGCACAACCCTAGTAAGGGCTTGTTCACACTGTCCTTTTTTTGCTGCAGATTTTTCAGGTCCTGATTTGGAAAAACCGCAGTGCAAAACCGCGGTGGTTTTCACTGTGGTTTTCTGTCCTTTTTCTACTGCGGATTCCACTGCGGGTTTCCAGCTGCACTTTCCTATTGGTGCAGGTGGAAACCCGCTGCGGAATCCGCAGAAAGAATTGACATGCTACTTCTTTTTTTCCGCAGAAAATCAGCGCGGATTTTCAAGCCGAAAAAAGGAAAGTGGGCACAGCGGTTTTGGTTTTCCATAGGGTAACATTGTACTGTACCCTGCATGGAAAACGTCTGCGGATCCGCAGCTGCAAGTCCGCTGCGGATCCGCAGCAAAAATCGCATCGTGTGAACATAGCCTTAGGGTATTAGTCCCACTAATATTACACGACTCTGTGAAGCAACAGGGTTCGTCCTTGTACTGACCGAGTGATGGAACTCACATCTAATTTGGCATTGTACCGCCATATGGGGCCGCCATTTCACTAGCAGCAGGTCTCTCTCCTGCATGGTGGACCCCGGGCTGCGAACGCACCAATATCAACTTCACATTTACTCGGTGCATTCTGCCATCCATAACAGATGTAGAGTATTGTATGTAGTAACAAACTGAGAGGTCCTTTTTTTCCTGTACACCCTTAGAAAAATTAAAACTTGAACATTTTAGTGGTAAAAATGTAATTATTCTTTCTTCACTGCCCAATGGTATTAAATTCGGCCAAGGCACATATGCTGTCAACACACTCTCTGAACCCTTAGAATAATTTATATTCCCTTCTGAGCTTTGCACTGTGCCTCAAAAGTAATTTTTTAGCACACATGGGGTAACGTTATTGTCAGGAAAAATTGCACAAAAAATTATGGGGTCCAATTTCTCCTGCTTTCCTTGTTAAAATGAAAAACTTTGGGGGAAATAACATGTTTGTGGGAAAAATATATTGTTTTGCATTTTCACAGTTCAAAGTTGTAAATTACTGTGAAGCACCTGGGGGTTAAAGCTGCTCACCTAGATAAATTCAATGAGGGGTTTAGTTTTAAAAATTGGGTCACTTGTGAAGGGTTTCCGCTGTTTAGGCACATCAGGGTCTCTCCAAATGCAACATGACACCTGCAGACCATTCCATAAAAGTCTGCATTCCAAAACATCACTTCTTCCTTTCTGAGCCCTGCCGTGCACTAAAGCAGTTTTCTCCCACATATGGGTTATCTGTGTACTCAGGAGAAATTGCACAACAAATTTTAGGTTCCATTTTCTCCTGTTACCTCCCGAAAATTAAGAAAATGGGGCTAAAAGAACATTTTTTTTGCAAAAAATGTGATTTTTAATTTTCACGGTTCTACATTGTAAACTTCTGTGAAGCACCTGGGGGTTCAAGGTGCTCACCACATATTTGGATATATTCCTTGAGAGGTCAAGTTTCAAAAATTGGATCACTTGTGGGGGTTTCCACTGTTTAGGAACATCAGGGGCTGTCCAGATGTGACATTGTGTCCGCTGTTTTTTTCCAGCCATTTTTACATTCAAAAACTCAAATGGTGCTGCTTCCCTTCCAAGCTCTACCATGCACTCGAACAGTAGTTCTCCCCCACATATGGGGTATCAGAATTCTCAAGAAAAATTGTGCAACATATTTTGGGCTTTATTTTCTTCTGGTCCACTCGTAAAAATAAATAATTTGGTGCTGAAAGAACATTTTTTTGTGGGAAAAATTTGACTTTATTTATTTTCACGGCTCTATGTTATTAACTTCTGTGAAGCACCTGAGAGTTCAAGGTGGCCACCACACATCTAGATACATTCCTTGAGGTGTCTAACTTCAAGAATGGCAACAATTTTGGGGTTTACACTGTTTAGGCACATCAGAGGCTCTCTAAACCCAACGTGGCACTCGCTAATGATTCTAGCCAATTTTGCATTCAAAAAATTTTACGGTGCTCCTTCCCTTCCGAGCCCTGTTGTGCACTCAAATAGTAGTTTACCACAACATATGTGGTATCAGCGTACTCAGTAGAAATTGCACAAAAAAAATTGTGGTTCAATTTCTCCTGTTATCCTTGTGAAAATATAAAATTGGGGTTCAAGGTGCTCACCACACATGTAGATGCATTCCTTGAGGGGTCTAGTTTCCAAAATGAGTTCAATTTTGGGGAGTTTCTACTATTTAAAGCAAAGTAAAGAAACAGAGAGCCCCAAAAACAAATACAAAAAAGGAATTAACCCAAAGCATGTCAAACTGTATCAAGGATAAAACAAGAAGAAGAAAGAGACATGCCAATAGCAGAGATCACTTTAAATTAACAATGTGTATTTATAACTACATTAACAGTAAAAGGCAAGAAGCAAAAAAATCACTTAAAAACATCCAAAGGGAGGATTATGCAGCAAAGTTCCTGACTTACAATAATGCCAATGTCAGACCCTCTATTACCTCTTGTGGATAATACACGCTATCAATTAAGATTCACACATATCTATATTGCATAAAGATAGATATACAATAAACCAGCAAAAAAAGGCCAGTATAATAGTTCTAAATCACCAATCTTGGAAATGTGATATTCAGCAATTAAGTGGAACAGTGGTATTGGGCAAAATGGTGCCTTAATAAATAAACACACAAAGAAATTGCTTAAAAATCTTACAGTACAAACTAAAATATATATACTACCACCACTATTCACAAGAATGTGAGCCTCAAAAAAATCCTGAATTGAAATAAAAGTCAGGGTGATCCATGAAAAGCTAAGAGAGGTTGTAAGAGGAGGAAAAAAAACCCACACATATCACCACCAATGTTGTGGCTTCCTCAGGGAAAATGGAAATGTCATCGTTTAGGCACATCAGGGACTCTCCAAATGCGACATGGCATCCGTGAATGATTTCAACCATTTCAGAGTTCAAAAAGTCAATTGGTACTTCTTCCCTTTTGAGCCCTGCCATGCGCTCAAACAGTAGTTTCCCCCACATATATTTTTGGGTACATTTTCTCCTGTTACCCTTGTGAAAATAAAAGAATTGGGGCTAAAATAACATTTTTACATTGGGAAAAAAAGATAATAAAATAAATTATTATATAATTGTTCATTAAAGATATAGTGTGTTACATAGGCAAATATTTATTCTGATCAAAATATTCAATTTGCTTCCAAATCCTGCTGGGTATTCTATAATTCTTTGAGTTCACTGTAACAAAAAAATCAATGAGGTATTGATTGGTATTTGAGGTGCCAATACTTCAATGGTATTGCAGTACTGCATATTGTTTTACAGTGTGAAAACCTTCTTACATTTTTTTATTAGACATGAACACAACTGAGTTACATCGGCTTACGGAGTAACTTAGATTTGGCACTTTTTTTATAATTTTACCTGCTACTTGATCCTTTTCCCCAATTAAATGTATGACCTATTTTTACACTTTTTTCTATTCTTGAACATTTGCTGTGTATTAACTGATGTGTAACTACTTCAGATGAAACAGGGAAGATATATATCTTGGTACTGTGTTAGCCAGTAGATAGAAAAATGTTTAGAATTGAGAGTCCTCAGTGGTTGATGCCTTTTAATGGCTAACTGAAAAGATGGTAACAATTTGCAAGCTTTTGAGACTACACAGGTCTCTTCATTAGGCAAAGACTAAAAGAAATTCTGAAGAATCACATATTTATGCACTACACATGTAATAAAACATGATAAAACCGCGAAAAAAACACATGCATTAAGCATCCCGTTACTAGAATGCAATCCGCAATTTTTGTGCACATGCTGCGTTTTTTTCCAGAGCGGAAACGCATTCCGGAAAAAAACGCAGCATGTTCATTAATTTTGCGGAATCGCAGGGATTCCGCACACATTGGAATGCACTGATCCGCTTACTTCCCGCATGGGGCTATGCCCACCATGCGGGAAGTAAGCGGATCATGTGCAGATGGTACCCAGGGTGGAGGAGAGAAGACTCTCCTCCACGGACTGGGCACCATATCCCTGTTAAAAAAAAAAAGAATTAAAACAAAAAATAGTGATATACTGACCTTCCGATGGCCCCCGGAGTCCTCCCGCTTCTCAGCGGTGCACGCAGTGGCTTCTGTTCCCAGGGATGCTTTGCATGAAGAACCTGGGATGATGTTGCGGTCACTTTGCGCAAAGCATCCATGGGACCAGAAGCCGCCGCGTGCACCACTGAGGAGATCAGGGGCCGTTGGAAGGTGAGAATTACTATTTTTTTTTTTTTTTTTTTTAACATTAGATCTTTTTACTATTGATGCTGCATAGGCAGCATCAATAGTAAAAAGTTGGTCACACTTGTCAAACACTATGTTTGACAAGTGTGACCAACCTGTCAATCAGTTTTCCAAGCGATGCTACAGATCACTTGGAAAACGCTAGCATTCTGCAAGCTAATTACGCTTGCAAAACGCTAGTGTTTAGAGGGAAAATGCATGCCAATTCCGCATGCGTGATTCCCGCGGCAGGGAGTTCCTGAATTGCCGATGAAATTTCCGCGGCAATTCCGGACGTGTGCACATAGCCTTATACTTATACCTATACTTATATTATTATGTTTGTTCACAACAATGTAACACCATGTATTTAAAAGCTCATTTTGGATAGAATACAAGTACTATACTGTTATTTTATTTATATATTTGAGAAAAATTAGTCTCTTTAGATGGTACCATTTAGATATGAGTCAGGGAGGAGAACCCGATTTCGGGTCCCGCCCTGCTAATCCCTTCTAGGAGCCCTCATAAATAAGAAAACTTGGAGGTTACAACATCACTTTATAGTGCTTTTGTATGTTTGTTTGTTTTTTTTTGTACCTGATGAAGGCTGCACTGTAAAAATAGCAGCCGAAACGCATTGTACTGTATTTTAAAAATATTTTAAAAATACATATTTTCTTTTTTTTGTTTTGAGAAAATAAATGAACTTTTATTAACATTTTTTCAATGGAAGTGGATGTATTAAAAAAATCCTGAGGTGATTAGCACTACATTTGCTTGGAGTTTATTTTCCCTATGGAGGCAATATTGCCTTGCGTAGGCGTGTAATCCAGAGGACAGAGAATGAACTTCAATCCAATATTGCGGCCAGTATGCAGACAGCGGGTAAGGAAAGGGTGAATCAAACACCCGAAAACCCCGCCCATATGACCCAAAACTGGTCCCTAGAAATTCAGGTGACAGGTTCCCTTTATTCATTCCCATTTCTAGAGTCGTTGAATGTTCGCAAATGTTGAAGCTACCTAGCACCTGACAGTACTATTCTTAACACAAGAGCATGATCCTTACTGCGCCTTACCAGCAGAGACCGCCAGTGCGGCGCCGTGCGCAATTACAGCACTTTCCTAACTCTTTTAAGGGTGGTTAGTGGCGTCCGCCAGTGCGGCGCTGTACGCACTCTGTGCAGTAATCTTTAATTAGTCCTGACAACCGGTCAGTGCAGGGTGGGAACTCCGGCTTGATCTCAGCATCTGACTCGGGGTGTCCTCAGGCGTGGGCTCAAAAGCTACCAAGGGTCAGAGCGGGATCAATCACCAGCATAGTGGGGGTGAATTTCAGGGATCCCACTAGCATCCATCTGCTGCACCCTGTGACTACTAACAGGGCACAGCGTTTCCTTAGTTTCCCTGCGACTCTGTGAAGCAACAGAGTTCGCATCAGTTCATACTGGGTGACAGAACCCGAGTTTAGTCCGGCGTAGTACCACCATAAAGTGCCGCCATTACCTAGCAGCAGGTTCCATCTCTGCACGGTGGACCCCGGGCTGCGAATGCATATTTTAATATATTTATATTTATTCAGTGCGTTCTGCCAGCCCTAACACGGGGTGGTGTCCATAGCATCCAATCATAGCTAACAATATAAGAAATGAAAGCTTCTTTGTGATTGGTTGAAGTAGGCAGTAAAGACAGATTATTTTAATCACAGTTCGTAACAGTGTGGTGGTGTGCCTAGCATAACATCAGAGCACAGCTTTTATTTTACCTCAACAGTATAAGAACCAAAGGCTGCACTGTGATTCTTTGCTATGTTGAGGAAAGGCAAATTTTCTTTTAGACAGAGTTCATAAGAGTGTGGTGGTGGGCTAACCACAATTCCTTTCAGTATTTAGTGGTTGTGGTGGATTAAGCTTCTGTTTCCACCAACATGATCGAAATGGCTACAAGGGGGTGGCGTAATTCACCTGACAACTTTTCCTTCATTTGCGGTTGTTTTGTAGTGAAGAAACAAGAAACATTAAGGGCTTCGTTAGAAAAGTGTATTTTGGATACTTTGATATAAAACTTGGTGATCAGGCCAAGTCGTGGGCTCCACATGTAGTGTGTTCTGTTTGTGTAGAAGAATTATGACAGTGGTCTAAAGGAAAGAAATAGAGCTTTCGTTTTGGCATGCCTATGATCTGGAAAGAATAGCAAATCAGAGTAATGACTGCTAACTTTGTAAGTTATCAAAGAGGAAGAAGACATGCATAAAGGCAGGGACCACCATGAAAAATATTTTTTTTTTATTAATGTATACAAACAACCAGCATATTAAGTAAAAACATTTAAAAACATGAAGTACACTAAAACAAGTGATTCATACCCATTGAGGGCAGGAGACCAAACCAACCATCTGACACCTATAGATTACACGTAATAAATGCAAGCTGTCACAAAGGTAATAATTGAGCCACTAGTTCATAAAATATACATATGAAAATCATAATGATTGGCACCCAGTGCAGACTACCTGCTAGTTAGTTAATAGCCTATACTCAAATAGCATGGCTTAGCTACTAATCAAGACCAATGTCTCCAAAAGGGACCTCAGTATGAATAGCTGCAAAGATATGATATAGAGGCTGAGATAATAAATAATATAACAAAAGGAGACAGGGTCACGGACACTATCTTACCCAAAACCCTATAAATATGGTATCGCTGGTGGAAGACCAGGGTATATGCTCATAGAACAGGACTCAGAAGTGAAAGGTAGCAGTGCAGTGGTGGGATCAAGCACCTATGAGCCCAACGTGTAACGTCACTCAAGTGACTTCTTCAGGGGCAGGAAGACAACATGGAGGGCCATAAAAATAAGAAGGAAATTATATACTCAGACCTCACATCAGCGATTCCCTGTCCCTTCACCTTCAGAGAAACTTGAAGAAACACCTGATTCATAAGATTCAGAACATAAAGACAGGATTCTGACAAATACTTTCATGCTTGTCCCAACGAGCCACAGCTTTTTTTGACAGCTCAAATAAAATGATTGAGTCTGAAACTTGGACCTTCCTAAGCATTCTGCAGAACTTTTAGGCTCTAAATGAAAACAAGCTGCAAGCTCCTGGTAAATGTTTTCATGGAACATAAGCAGAGAAAAGGAATTTGTTCCATACTTTTCTCAAGAAGGTGCCTTATTGTATTGCAGTGATGTTCCTGGGCTGATGGAAAAAATTAACATTCAGTACTATGTGAGCAAGTGAAAAATCTCTGTTGATTCATTAAAAAAAAGTCTGAAAACTATGCTACTGCATAATCGCAGCAAGCATGCTTCAGTGCCTGTATGGCATTATGTGCATTTGAAGGGAAGCTTTGAGAATGTAGACTTTATTCTTAAGAAACGTAACTAAGAGGATCACGGATGATCAATATGTGGTGATCTGAAAGTTCTCTCTTTGCTCCTTGGGCTGCAAGGAGTATACACAAAGTACCCATGCTTTTTTTGTGAATGGGACAGCTGGGATAGGAATCATCACTGTAGCAAAAAAGTTGACCATAGTTGCGGAAAGTTTAGTTGATCCCACTAAAGTTCTTATGGCATCACTCCACATTAAGCTTCAACTGATGAAGCAGTTTGTGAAAGCTCTACCGAAAGAATGAGAGACTTTTAAGTACCTGTGTACCAAGTTTCAGGGACTGTCCAAATCAAAACTTAAGAAAGGAATTTTTTTGTGGAATCAGCTATCAAGAAACACATGTCTGTGCTTTCTTGACCAACAATAAAGAAACACATAAATTAAAAAGTCAACATATAGATAACAGTCTATTCCTCCTGGCTTGCTGAAAATAGACATCTGGTTAATTAAGATAAAATGCTGTGTTTTCACAACATGCTGAAACATTTGAAAGCCTTGGGTTGTCTGATGAATTTGAAGTCACATTTTTTACATTCTCATTTGGACTACTTTCCTAAAAACCTTGGTGCTGTAAGCGAAGAACAATGATAAAAATTTCATCAGGATATCAGAGATGCACTGACGATACCAAAGTAGTTGGAACGTGAACATCATGGGGGACTATTGCTGAATGCTTCACAGAGAAGATCCGCAGACCTTCTACAAGAGAAAAGGTATCAAGAGAAGCTTAGAAGAGAAAAGGAAAACGGGAAAAAAATAATTTCCAATTTAGGT
Organism: Ranitomeya variabilis; assembly: GCF_051348905.1. Taxonomy (NCBI): domain Eukaryota; kingdom Metazoa; phylum Chordata; class Amphibia; order Anura; family Dendrobatidae; genus Ranitomeya; species Ranitomeya variabilis. The sequence goes on along the minus strand of NC_135237.1, from coordinate 109,327,066 downwards.
GCAGAATGAAAGTTCAATAACAATTTTTCTATAATATTGTGTGCATTTTGGGCTACAATAAAGATTTTTCTTGTTCATCTCGCTTGTACATAATTTCATGTGCATTTTCTGCAAAATCCATACAACATGGCTAAAAATAGAAGTGATTTTTTAAAAATCAGGGTATAAGAAAACTTAAGAATTAGTCTTGGATTTGAAAAAAAATGCATAATCCAAATCTTAGTAAAAAACTAGCCTTAGCTATACCCATGAATTAAATCAAAATATAAAACCAACTCGCATATTTATATAGGTCTATTTAAATAGCACAAATGAAATCCTACGTACTAAAAACCCACATTTGCAGCTGTTCTATGGTGTTTAGAAGTATATATACAGTTTGTGCTGTTGCATATTACTTTTATATATCAGTTAGACATCACCAAGGAAAAAAGCAGTAAATTTTACTACGTTACAATATTATACTGTGAGTTTTCCGTAAAGACTTTAAAGGGCGCTTTGCCGAGCAGAGACTAATTTATTTTTACCTAGGAAAAAAATATCCCTGGGATTTCTTGCAATAATACGTTAGTATTTCAATTCTACAGTGTACATACAGCTTTAGATCACAGTATCAAAGTATTTATTTCAAATATTTTCATATTCCTCAAGAGAGAAAATTGATGTATTTCATCAAACCCTTGCATTACATGAATTCTAGCACTTACAGCATAATATTATATTGTCGTGCAGTATATGCTCAGCTTTATACCTTGACTGCAATATACAATATGTACACTAGCTAAGTTGTGAAAGCCACTAGAAATATGTAAATCTCACATAGCGACTCAACAATTATCTTGAGTAAGAAACAACGTGTACAAAATAAAGTGAATCACTGAAGGTACAGCTGTTAAAGAAGAAAAGTTGCAGCTAAGAGAAGAGAAGGATTGCAAAGGTTTATATGTAAAGAGATCAATTGAGAGGTTATTTGATTGTTATCATGGAGCCTAAAGAGCACAAGTTGTGATTCCGAGGAGTTTCTTGTAAACAAGAGTTGAGTAGGAGTCAGTACGTGGTGGAACCGGAGGGTGTTTGGCTACGTTCACATTTGCGGTGTGCGCCGCAGCGGCGTCGCCGCAACGCACAACGCAAACAAAAACGCAGCAAAACGCATGCACAACGCAACGTTTTGCGCCGCATGCGTTCAACGCATGCGGCGCAAAACGCAGCGTTTTTTGAAAACGCAGTTGCGTTTTCAACAAAAAACGCAGCGTTTTGCGCCGCATGCGTTTTTGTACAGTGAGTCATTCTTCAACCCACCCCCTCAAAAAAAGTGTCTACACAATAGATAAGGACCACCAATGGCTAGAAGAGGGTTGGTGTTTATGCAATTGTGTATATATACCTTGGCAGACATGAATTCCTCCCATTTTGCTGGTATTCATGATGGAGCGTCCCATGGACAGTGTTATCATGGATATGGAGATGGAATTAGCCTTTGCTCATGCCTATGCTGTTGCCTGTTGTCATCAAAGGGAAAGGGAAAAACGGAGATGGAGTCGTCGCCGTTTTTGGATACACCCTATCTTGGAAGTCCGGGAGAGCCGTGGAGCATACCATAGCTTGTTTGGCGAACTGAATGAGAACCTGGAAAAATATTTTGAGTACACCAGGATGTCTCAGGACAGCTTCCGGTATCTGCTGCGTCGGGTGGAAGGATCCATTGGCAGGCAGGACACGCAGCTCCGGAGAGCTATATCCGCAGAGGAGCGGCTTCTGGTGACTCTACGGTACGTAGCTGAATGACTGTGATATGTTCTTCCCCTTTTTTTTTTTTTTTTTTTTTTTTTTGGGGGGGGGGGGGGTTGGTATGGTCAATGTACTTTTATAAATTACAATGTACTTTAATGTAATTTATTTATCTTCTTTGCAGTTTCCTGGCTACCGGAGAGACATTGAGATCCCTTCATTTTCAGTTCCGGATTGGAGTCTCCACCCTTTCCGGAATTATTGCTGAGACCTGCCGCGCTTTGTGGGATAATCTCCGGGAGGAATTTTTACCCGTCCCTACAAGAGAAATCTGGGAGGAAAACGCTCAGAAATTTGAGCAGTTGTGTTCTTTTCCAAACTGCATTGGCGCGGTGGATGGAAAGCATGTTCGGATTACCAAGCCAGGGAAAAGTGGATCCATGTTCTACAACTACAAAAAATATTTTTCCACTGTGCTAATGGCAATTGCTGGTGCCGACTGCCGTTTTCTCGCAGTGGACATTGGGGCATTTGGCCGTTCAAATGACTCACGGACATTTAAGGAGTCGGATATGGGCCAAAAATTATATAACAACAATTTTAATTTCCCCCAGCCACGACCTCTTCCCCACACCGAAGGCCCTGCGATGCCATTTGTTGTGGTTGGGGATGAGGCATTCCAAATGTCTGGCAACCTATTGAAACCCTACTCCAGTCGGGGCCTGGACCATACCAAAAGGGTGTTCAATTACAGACTATCCAGGGCCAGAAGGACTGTGGAGTGCGCCTTTGGCATCCTTGTGTCCAAATGGCGGATATTAGGATCCGCCATTAATCTGAAAACTGAGACAGTGGATGAGGTGGTGAAGGCGTGTGTGGTTCTCCACAATTATATTCTGACCAAAGAGAGACTGAACATTGAACTGGATGAACCCATAGCCAACCCATTGCCCGATTACCAGGATCATCCTCTGAGGACAAGTGTTGAAATTGCACAGATGAGGGATCGTTTTGCGGCCTATTTTGTGTCAGATGTTGGCCGTGTGTCCTGGCAAGATACAATGGTGTAGTTTTTATGTTTGGACTTTATTCTGGATTTAAATACACCAATAAATCCCTGTATTGTGATTGTAGTAATAAAATAATTCTACATGCTGTGCAATAAATCCGTTTTGGTTGGTTTGTTTATGTCAAATTTGGCACCTACCTATAGTTCACTAATGTGATAACCCTCTTTTGAAAATGTTGTTTAATAAAAAATATTTCTAATTTTTCTACCCTTTTTCAATTAAATTTATGCCATAGCATATAACATATTTATTTGTTTATAAGATCGCCGTGTATCGTTGTGTTTGACAGCAAAAACAACGATACCAGCGATGTTTTACACTGGTAACCAGGGTACACAACGGTTACCAAGCGCATGGTCGCGCTTAGTAACCCGATGTTTACCCTGGTTAGCAGTGTTAAATGTAAACATAAAAATAAATATACTCATCTTCGCGTCCCCTGGCGTCCGCTTCCTTCACTGACTGAGCGCCGGCCGTAAAGTAAATTCACAGCACAGCGTTGATTTTACCGCTTTGCTGTGAGGGACGTCACTCAGTCAGTGCAGGGAAGCTGACGCCGGGCGATGCGATTGTGACTTTTTTTTTTTTTTTCATTTTACACTGGTAACCATGGTAAACATCAGAAGTGCGCCCTGCACTTCAACCTCAACCCGATGTTTACCATGGTTACCCGGGGACCTCGGCATCGTTGGTCGCTGGAGAGCTGTCACACAGACAGCTCTCCAGCGACCAAATACCGATGCTGCAGTGAATTGCATCATTGTCTGTTTTGCTGCAGCAATGTTAAGTGTGAAGGTACCTTTACGGTATGTGTCCACGGTGAGGATTGCATCCGGATTTGCTCATGTTTTTTCATCAGTATTTGTAAGCCAAAACCAGGAGTGGAACAATTAGAGGAAAAGTAGAATAGAAAAATATGCTCCACTTCTGTATTTATCACCCACGCCTGGTTTTGGCTACAAATATTGAATTACAATCCTGACCAAATCCGGATGCAATCCTGAGTGTGGACACATACCCTTTTTCTTTGAAAACAACTCATACACTTTAGTGTTTGGAAACACTTGGAAACACCTCATACAGCAATGTGAGACACCCAAAGAAACGTTAAAAATAAAAAATCCAAAAATACTGTCTGACATTGCATATATGAGGTGTTTGAAGCACAAATAAACGGCGCACGGAGTGAATTGCCGAGAAGTGTACGTTAAAAGAAGACCAAATATTTTATTCAATAAAATAATTTTTTATTTGGGGGAAACAGAAAAAAAAGGGAAAAGAAAATTAGGGGGTATCATAAACAGCCGAGGGGGGATCAACTTCCGCTACCACCGGTGACCGGTAGCTTTGAGTCCTGGAACGTGGACTGGGAGTGGAATAGGAGGAGGAGGAGGAGCCATAGTCAAGGAGGCTTGACGGCAGGTCCAAACCCCCCGCAGGGTACACTAGGGAGACCGCATCATCACTATGGGAGAGAGGAGGCAACACAAGCCGCCTGCGTTTTTGGCTTGGTTGGCCCTGGCTGCTCCTGCTGTGGCTAGAGCCATGATGAGATGGTGTCTGTACTGGAGCAGCCAGAACCTGTGCCTCTGTGTGTGTGTCTGTGTGCCTCCTCTTATGTTTTTTTTTTTTTTTTTTCCTGGCTTCTGCGGCATCTCCCCCAGAAGCACTCCTACGGGAGGATGAGGGCCTGGCAGGAGCAGGAGTGGGCCGCACACTAGTATGGTGCCTGTGGTGGCGTCGCTCGGCACTTGGACCAGGGTGGGGTGGCTGGAGTGACTCTGCAGCAGGAGTCGGAGTCATGCTAGCCAGCGACGGCACTACGGGCAGTGTTGCTGACTGCACGACCCGAGCCTGCTGCAGAGCCCTCACGTAAGAATTGTTGCAGTCCTGCATCACCGAAATCTGGAGTTCCGGCGTAAGGTTTTCCACCATGCCTTTAGCAATTGTGCTAAAGAAATGTTTTGCCGGATTTGAGAGCTCGGCTTCCAGGATTTCAAGGCGCCGTCCCATACTGGACATTTCATCTCTCAACGCCTTGAAACCGTTCTGGAACACCGTGCCCAAGTGCAAAAATTCAGGCATGACTGACCTGTCCGAGGCCCGCTGGCGCTGTCGGGAATACCCGAACGAAGGTGCGCCAGAGGCCTCGGGCAGGGGAAAACCTGACGTACCGGCAGCCGGTTCTCCAGATGATGGTGATGCAAGCCTGCTGTCGCTGTGGGATGGCTGTGACGGCTCAGATGGCGATCCATGAAGTTCCGCTTCACAGGGGGGAGCTCGCTGGAGGGTGCTGCTGTGTGTCCTGTGAAAAGATAATGAAAAAATTAGTCTTCAATTAATAACCTATCACATACGCCAACTCCTGTCAAAAAAATTACATGACACATCAAAACATTACAATCCCCTGTCTCTCAGTCTGTGTGGCCTATAATAAATTGCTGATTGTTATCGCCAGCTGACCATTAGGGCTCACGATAACAATCATGGACATACCGACGGCAGAAAATGACTGTACATTCCCTCTGCCAAAGGCAATGCATACCCCTGTCATATTTTTAAAAAATTATTGTGTGAAAAACTAATTTCAAGATGCCGGCTATGTTGCAAAAATAATATAAAATTTAAGGTCTATAAAAGAATTAAAAAAAAAAAAAAACCAGACTTTGCTGATCTGATCGCAGGAATGTCCATGACGTTAGGATCATGTGATCGAGACGTCATCATTATTCCTGCGATCAGAACTACACTGACTCAGAACGTAACCTGTCATGGACTACAAGGACTCTCGCTTAACCTAAAAAAATTACCGTGGATGGCCAATATGCTACGCTGACTACATTGATGGCCAATACACTATGTGCCTGGGAAATGTACTATGTGGATACGTGGCTAGAACGTGTACTATGTGGCTGCGATATAGTGGCCTGTAAATATACTATGTGTGTGGATGCATAATGTACGTGGCTGGCCAATGTACTATGTGGCTGTGCAATATGCTATGTGGCTGGGCAATGAACTATGTGGCTGTGCAATATGTTATGTGTCTGGGCAATGTACAATGTGCAATATGGTATGTGGACAAAATACTTACTGTCGGCGGCCAAGTATTGGTCTTAGGAACTGTAGTGCCCTGTTGTACTTGTAGGGCACCGACTTGCTCGCCGCAGCACCACTCCTCGATTGCTCCTCCTCAGCACGCAGCCCCTTATTGAAACGGTCCTTTATGGATCGCCATCTGGTCCTCAACTTTTTCACTGTGAATGCAAAGAAAAAAAAAGGTTACATATGTAGCATTTTAAAAGGATAAAACAACCGTGTGTGATGCAAAGTTTAGGCGTTGATAGCATCACACACGGTTGTGTTTATCCGGGCAAGATGGGTCATAGCAGCGTCTCAGCAATACTCACTAAAGGTGCCTTTGTCCTTCGCTGAGGCACTGTCAAAGCCATCCCACAGCGACTTTGCCACCTCTGCCCACAAACGCCTCGACACCACCTGGTCCATGTGCCGGGGGTCACGGCTGTCCCACAACGGGCCACGCTCCTGGATGCTGGAGATCAGGAGCTCCACATCTATACTCTCCCTGTGGTCCCGTTGTGAAACCTAGAAAAAATAGAAAACAAAAAGGTTACAAATAGGCAAATATAAACAACCATCATCAGCACCTGGCATGATTTGTACCTTTGCCCTATCCTTTGCCATTTGATGTATGTATATTGATGGTTTCTACACCTGTATTTTTGAATGTTTTTGTGCAGGGAGTTCAACTGTATGTTACCTTCCCCCAAATACTTGCTGCCCTGAAAAGCTATATGTAATTAAGCTTAGTAAACATCCCTAGTGAAACCAGGTTGCTCCTAAAGGCCCCGTCTCACTAAGCGATTTACCAACGATCACGACCAGCGATATGACCTGGCCGTGATCGTTGGTAAGTCGCTGTGTGGTCGCTGGGGAGCTGTCACACAGACCGCTCTCCCCAGCGACCAACGATCAGGGGAACGACTTCGGCATCGTTGAAACTGTCTTCAACGATGCCGAAGTCCCCCTGCAGCACCCGGGTAACCAGGGTAAACATCGGGTTACTAAGCGCAGGGCCGCGCTTAGTAACCCGATGTTTACCCTGGTTACCAAAAAAAACAAACACTACATACTCGCCTTTCGGTGTCCAGGTCCCTTGCCGTCTGCTTCCTGCTCTGACTGAGCCGCCGTACACTGAGAGCAGAGCGCAGCGGTGACGTCACTGCTGTGCTCTCACTTCTCACTGTACGGCGGCACTCAGTGAGAGCAGGAAGCAGACGGCAAGGGACCTGACGGACATCAGAAGGCGAGTATGTACTGTTTGTTTTTTTTTACATTTACGCTGGTAACCAGGGTAAACATCGGGTTACTAAGCGCGGCCCTGCGCTTAGTAACCCGATGTTTACCCTGGTTACCAGTGAAGACATCGCTGGATCGGTGTCACACACACCGATTCAGCGATGTCAGCGGGGCCTCAACGACCAAAAAAAGGTCCAGGCCATTCCGACACGACCAGCGATCTCACAGCAGGGGCCTGGTCGCTGGTACGTGTCACACATAGCGAGATCGCTATGGAGGTCGCTGTTGCGTCACAAAACTTGTGACTCAGCAGCGATCTCGCTAGCGATCTCGCTATGTGAGACGGGGCCTTAATGTTCCTCCCAGCAGGATGCTACTCAAAAAAAAAGATAAAAAAAAAAAAACAAATACTCACTTGCCGGCCTGACGACACATCTTGGCACCGATCTCCCTGCTCCCGCTGTGTGCCTTCCCCCTCACTTGAAGAAGCCTGTAAAAAAATGTATACAAAAATTAGTGACAATGCTACAAATGGCAGCGAATAGTAAGCAACTGGACATAATTACTCACCGCACTCCCCCTCGCCGATTGGCTATGCTCAGAGTCACTCGCCATTATTGGAAGTTTGCTCTGCAATGAAAAAATGAGAAAAAAATCACATCCAAAGCTAACAATGCCACATACAAAAAAACATTAAAACAACCACAATTGACTGTTGACTGATAGGACAATGCAAACTCAAAAAGCGACACCACAACGCCATACATTGCAAGAGAATACAATAGAAGAAACAATACAAGAATAGACCCAAACAAAATTAAGCAAAAATAGACACCTATGTCCAAATTTTAAAAAATAAAAAATTAAAAAATAAAGAGGAAAAAAAAAGGCACAATGAAATAGCAAACTGCACGCCATACTTTACAATAGCAACAAGACATGATCCAAAACAACACCATCTGGTGACATCTACCACAGAAATACATCTGAAAAAGGCGATAAATACCATTCTAGATAATAAGCAATAAACATTACGGGACAACCGCTGTTACAATATACAGCAACCAAAAGAAAAACCATAGTCAAATAGAAAAGAGAACACAAGAAATTTTTAAAAAAGGGCCCAAACAAAAAAAAATAAAAATTTAACTACACACTTGGCTATGGAAACATTCAATACAGGAGATATATATATGGAAGCCATACAGAAAACGACGTAACCATAATACAATTTAACATATAATGGCATATAGCAGCACGGAACAATAATATACAAATTAAACATCATAAATGTAGCCCCCCACCAGCAAGAAAAGACACTCAAGGAAAGAAAAAAAAATGCCAACAGCATAACCATGAGCCTAGAAAACGCCATACGGTTACCCCAACTATAGAAGCCAGAAAAAGACATGCACCACAAATTTTACAATAAAAAATCTTACAAAAAAAAGGCATTGAACATCCGCATGACACAAGAACAACCAAAAATAAATCCAAAACCAATCCAAACCCAGCAAGGCCGCACACAAGAAACGCCAGCATATATCAGAAACACATTAAAAAAAATGTTAGTATTCAATAACAACCTACAGTGCCATAACCGTACAATATCACAGAGCAAACATTGCACAAATTAAATCAAAAACAAGAAATAAAACACAGAAAAAAAATTATGCTAAGAGAAATATATACTTACAGGTTTGGAAAGCAGGTTGCTCCTCTCTTCTCTCTGCTCTGTGTGCTCTGTGAAAGACAATGGCAACCCCCCCCCTTTTTTTTATATATATAGTGCTTTTTTTAAGTGTCTAGACAAAGTCTAGACATTGTTTTGCATTTTTGAAAGAAAAACGCATGCGTCGTACAACGCATCACGACGCAAGTACTTGCGTCGTCTGCGTTGTCAATGCAAGTCAATGGGAAAAAAGGCGCATCGACGACGCAAACACGACGCAAACACGACGCATGCGTTTTTTAAAAAGTCTGCGCCGCCAAAAAAATGCAACATGTTGCGTTTGCCGCGCCCTAACGCCGCATGCGGCGTACGACGCACCAAAACGCATGACAACGCATGTACATGCGGCGCCATGCGGCCCCAATGTTAAAGATAGGGCCGCACGACGCATGCGTTGCGATGCGGCTACGCCGCTGCGGCGCACACCGCAAATGTGAACGTAGCCTTTATTTGGCTCAGTAACTCAGACATCATTGTAAAACATTTTTTTTTTAAATCTAAGTAATTGTGGATTTTAAACAAACTCTATATATTACAGTACATTTGGAACTGTCTGTATTTCACTTTAATAAATCAAATAGCTCTACATATCTGGGGCTTATATGGCATGACAACTTTCTGGTTTAGCAGAAGCCTTCTCCTTATGATGTAAATTCTTGACTGTGAGATCAATGCATCCACAGCCCTTAAAGGGAACCTGTCATGTAAAAAATGCTATTAACCTACAGATATGGATATGGGGTTAATCTGTAGGTTAATAGTGTTCTGAAGCTGCACGTTGCCTGCAATGATATTTCTCCCAGCAGTCTTTCAGTTATTGGGATGCGGCTGGCAAGGCTTCAGTGAAGATTCATCCAAGAGGTCACAAAAGACTCCACAACAACATCCAAAGAACTGCCGGCATCAATTGCCTCAGCTAAGGTCAGTGTTCATGACTCCATAATAAAAAAGAGACTGGTCAAAAATCGCTTGCATGGTAGAGTTTGAAGACTTAAACCACTGCTGAGCAATCAGAAGATAAAAGCTTGTCTCAGTTTTGCCAGAAAACATCTTGATGATCTCCAAGACTTTTGGGACAATATGTAGACTGACGAGACAACAGTTATACATTTTGGAAAGTGTATGTCCCATTACATCTAGCGCAGAAATATGCAGCATTTCAGAAAAGGAACATCATACCAACATAAAAATATGTTGGTGGCAGTGTGATGCTCTGGGGCTGTTTTGCTGCTTTAGGACCTGGAAGACTTGTGTGTAAATGAAGCCATGAATTTTGTTGTCTACCAAAAAGTCCTGAACGAGAACATCCGACTATCTCTTCATGACCTCATGCTGAAATGCATTTGGGTTCTGCAGCAGAAAAATAATCCAAAACACTTCAGCAAATCTCTAGTGCCATTTATTGGAGGTAGCTAATCTTTAAGTCATTGTCCAGTCCCTAAAGAAGCCGTGCCATATGAGTTAAGGTATCTGCCCAAACTAGAGTGTTGTCTAAAAGGGAAAGAGGCCTATCCACAAACAGCTGTTTTATGGGTTTTTGCCTCTTGTCTGTGATGATTCAAAGAGGGAAAACGGAAAGTGGACCCTCTAGACCGCGACAACGAACCCCTCACAAACGAGCTGACCAGATTGACCGCCCCTATACAGGGAGAGTTAGGGGCAGGCCCTCGAGGGACTATTGCCACGGAAGCTGGGGGACCAGGACAGAAGACAAAGAAGAGGCGGAGATAGTAGGACCACAGGATAGGTGAGTACTGCAGAGACACAGAACAGGCGGGTATAATGGGAGTACTGCAGCAACACAGACTGTGCCAAAGCAAAGCAGAGACACAGGGACTGACGGAGGTACGGCAGCGGTACGGGGACTGACGGGTGAACTGCAGCAGTGCAGGGACTGGCGGAGGTACTGAGGGAAGGCAGAGGCTAGCAGGATACAGAAAAGACAGGAATAACCCTAAGTCAGAGGGAAAACGAACTTCACAGAGACTAAGGGCGGCCAGGAACACCTGAAGGAACAAATGATAACCAGGCACAGAGGGACGGCAGGAAGCAGTTTAAATACTTAAAGGCAGGGTAGCACTTCTGTGTAACAGACCTCCAGAACCATAGAGAGGACAATAAGGAGTGCCTACTTCCAGGTACTAGTCCTCTAGGACCATAGAGGAGACAAAGAGGAGCACCGATAGAAGATCAGAAGTGCACACGCGAAGCAGAGGCCGGGAGCGAGCGCGGAGGGAGTGACACTGCAGAAGGAGAGGCGCGCTGGGACACCAAAGACAGGTAAGTATGACAGGACAGGGAAGGTGGCAGCAGCGGTATGATAGTACCCCATCTTTACATCCCTCCTTCCTCTTTAGGCCAGAAAGAAACTTAGATAAAATTCGAGGAGCCTGAATATTCTCTCGAGACTCCCAGGATCTCTCCTCAGGACCGAAACCCTTCCAGTCGATCAAAAACAAAGTTCTACCTCTAATTTTTTTCATGGCCAAAATGTCCTTAACCTTAAAAACATTTTCTGCGGAAACAGGCAAAGGTGAAGAAAGAGTCGAGGTATGAAACCGATTAAGAACTACAGGCTTAAAGAGAGATACATGAAAGGAATTAGGGATACAAAGAGAGGCAGGTAACTTAAGTTTGTAAGAAACGTTGTTAATACGTGCCAAAACCTTGAAAGGACCAATATAACGGGGACCCAGTTTATGTGAAGGGATTTTAAGGCAAATAAATCTAGAAGAAAGCCAGACCCCATCCCTAGGATGGAACACAGGAGAATCGAGATGCCTTTTATCTGCATGCCTCTTTATCCTACGCTGAGCTAGTTCGAGAGCAGACTTGGTCTCCTGCCAGACCCTGGAGAATTCTCTAGACAGAAGATCTGCTGCCGGCACAGTAGAGACTGGATGAACTGGTAGAGGAAGACCAGGGTGTTCTCCGTAGATGACAAAAAATGGAGATTTGGTAGAGGCTTCGTTGGTGTGGTTATTATAAGAAAACTCGGCCCATGGTAGTAAGTCAGACCAATCATTCTGATGAGCGTTGGAGAAATGCCGGAGATAAGTAACCAGGATCTGATTGGTGTGCTCCACTTGGCCGTTGGACTGTGGATGATAGGCCAAAGAAAAATCAAGCAAAATGTTCAATGACTTACAGAGAGATCTCCAGAAACGAGCGGTGAACTGAACTCCACGGTCAGAAACAATGTTCTGTGGAAGACCATGAATGCGAAAAATATGTTGAACTAAAATCTTCGCCAGTTCAGGAGCCGAAGGCAGACCAGAAAGAGCAATGAAATGTGCCATTTTTGAAAAATGGTCCACAACCACGAGGATGAAGGTACAACCACAGGAACGAGGCAGATCAGTTAAGAAATCCATTGCAATATGTTGCCATGGAGCAGTAGGCACTGGAAGAGGAAGAAGAAGCCTGGAAGGAAGCCACCTGGGTACTTTGTTCTTGGCACAGGAAGGACAAGAGACGACAAAAGCTTGGATATCCTTCAAAAGAGTCGGCCACCAGTAGTAGCGAGATATTAGATCAAGAGTTTTCTTGAAACCGACATGTCCCGCTAGCTTGGAAGCATGTCCCCAGAGTAACACACGTCTTCTGTTCCTCTCAGAAACTAAAGTCTTACCCAGAGGTAAAAAGGTCATAGAGACTGGAGCAAGTGTGATGATTCTATTGGGGTCAATGATGTGCGAGGATTCCTCCTCAGTGTCCACCAACAAGAAGGACCTGGATAGAGCATCAGCTTTGAAGTTCTTTTCTCCAGGCAGGAAGTGAAGTTCGAAGTCAAATCGGGCAAAGATCAAAGCCCACCTGGCCTGTCGCAGATTCAGTCGGGATGTATGCCAAATTCTTATGATCCGTAAAGATGACAAAGGGATGTAAGGCTCCTTGCAACAGATATCTCCACTCCTCCAATGCCAATTTAATGGCCAAAAGCTCTGTCGCCAATGGAATAATTTCTTTCAGAAGAAGAGAAACTCTTGGAGAAGAAACCACAGGGCACATGACGACCAATAGAAGACTTCTGAGAAAGCATAGCTCCGGCACCGACAGCAAAGGCGTCAACCTCTAGGAAGAAGGGTTTATTAGCTTCAGGGCAATGGAGTAAAGGAGCGGAGGCGAATGCTTCTTTGAGAGAGTGGAAAGTCTTTTCAGCCTCTGCTGGACAAAGATGAGGATTGGCGCCCTTCTTTATCAAAGAGGAGATGGAAGCCGACAAGGAGGAGAAATGAGGAATAAATTGCCGATAGTAATTCGTGAATCCTAGAAAACGCTGAATCGCCTTAACCCCAAGCAGATGTGGCCAGTTGAGTACGGCAGAAACTTTAGCCGGATCCATACACAGACCAGGATCGGAGATGATGAAGCCCAGGAACAGCAGGGACAACTGTTCGAAGGCACACTTCTCAAGTTTAGCATACAGATGATTCTCCCTCAGACGGAGAAGAACTTGCCGCACCTGTCTCCTATGAGAAAGCAGATCTGGTGAAAACACAAGGATGTCGTCCAAGTACACCACTACACAGGTGTAAAGTAGGTCCCAAAAAACATCATTCACCAACTCTTGAAAAACTGGAGGAGCATTACATAAGCCAAAAGGCATCACCAAATACTCATAAAGACCGTCTCTGGTGTTAATCGCAGTCTTCCATTTGTCTCCCGAACAAATTCGGATCAAGTTGTAAGCTCCTCTGAGATCCAGTTTAGTGAAGATTTGTGCTCCACGCAGACGATCAAAAAGTTCTGGGATGAGAGGAAGTGGATACTTGTTCTTAATGGTGATGTTATTGAGGCCACGGTAATCAATGCAGGGACGAAGGGAACCGTCCTTCTTCTTGACGAAGAAAAAACCAGCGCCTGCAGGTGAGGAGGACTTTCGTATAAAGCCTCTGGCCGGATTCTCTTGAACATATTCAGACATGGCTTGAGTCTCGGAGGGTGACAGAGGATAAATATGACCTCTAGGAGGAGTAGAGCTGGATACAAGATCTATTGGACAGTCGTATGGGTGATGCGGAGGTAAGACTTCTGCTTCCTTTTTAGTTGAAAACATCCGAAAAAGAGTGATAAGCTGCGGGTAGATTCGCTAGTTCTAGAGCCGAGGGAGAGAGACTATCAGGCTTGACGGGAAGCAGGCATCTGTTTTGACAAAACTGTCCCCAGGATAGAACGTCCCCAGTACGCCAATTCAGAGTAGGTTCATGGTTTCTTAGCCAGGGGAGTCTGTTGTGAATTTGCTTTTTGGCTCCCTCTAGTGGTTACTAGTGATTTGACTCTGGGTATGTCAGTCATCCCTTGTATGCTCACCTGGGCCGTTAGTTCAGGGGTGTTGCTATATAAGCTCCCTGGACCTTCAGTTCAATGCCTGGCAACGTTGTAATCAGAGCTAATCTGTTGTGCTCTTGTCTACTGATCCTGGTTCCTGCTAGATTAAGCTAAGTCTGCTTTCTTGCTTTTTGCTATTTGTTTTTGTTTGCATTTTTGTCCAGCTTGTACATAATCTGTATCCTAACCTTGCTGGAAGCTCTAGGGAGGCTGGAGTTCTCCCCCCGGGCCGTTAGACGGTTCGGGGGTTCTTGAATTTCCAGTGTGGAATTTTGATAGGGTTTTTGTTGACCATATAAGTTATCTTACTACATTCTGCTATTAGTAAGTGGGCCTCTCTTTGCTAAACCTAGTTCATCTCTGTGTTTGTCATTTCCTCTTACCTCACCGTTATTATTTGTGGGGGGCTTGTATCCAACTTTTGGGGTCTATTATCTGGAGGCAAGAGAGGTCTTTGTTTTCCTCTTCTAGGGGTAGTTAGTCCTCCGGCTGGCGCGAGACATCTAGCGACCAACGTAGGCATGTTCCCCGGCTACTTCTAGTGTTGGCGTTAGGAGTAGATATATGGTCAACCCAGTTACCACTGCCCTATGAGCTGGATTTTTGTACTTCGCAGACTTACTTGTTCCTCTGAGACCCTCGCCATTGGGGTCATAACAGTTTGCCAGGCCAGTATTAAATGTTAAATGCATTGCAGAAGCGGGATTATAAGAAAGAAAATTCTGAGTTTTTTTTTTCTTTTTCTCATTTTTTTTTTTCTTTTCCCCTTTACCTCTGAGTGGCTTGTGTTTGCTGCAGACATGAATGTCCAGACCTTGATTACAGGTGTGGACCAGCTTACTGCTCGTGTGCAGGGCATACAAGATTATGTTATCAGAAATCCTATGTCAGAACCTAAGATACCGATTCCTGAACTGTTTTCCGGAGACCGATTTAAATTTAGAAATTTCAGGAATAATTGTAAATTGTTTTTGTCCCTGAGACCCTGTTCATCTGGAGACTCCGCTCAGCAAGTGAAAATTGTTATTTCTTTTTTACGGGGCGACCCTCAGGATTGGGCCTTCTCGCTGGCGCCAGGAGATCCGGCATTGGCTGATATTGATGCGTTTTTTCTGGCGCTCGGTTTGCTTTATGAGGAACCCAATCTTGAGATTCAGGCAGAAAAAGCCTTGCTGGCTATGTCTCAGGGCCAGGACGAGGCTGAAGTGTATTGCCAAAAATTTCGGAAATGGTCCGTGCTGACCCAGTGGAACGAGTGTGCATTGGCTGCAAATTTCAGAAATGGCCTTTCTGAAGCCATTAAGAATGTGATGGTGGGTTTTCCCATTCCCACAGGTCTGAATGATTCCATGGCCCTGGCAATTCAAATCGACCGGCGGTTGCGGGAGCGCAAAACCGCAAATTCCCTCATGGTGTTGTCTGAACAGGCACCTGATTTAATGCAATGTGATAGAATCCTGACTAGAAATGAGCGGAAAATTCATAGACGCCAGAATGGCTTGTGTTACTACTGTGGTGATTCTACACATGTTATCTCAGCATGCTCTAAACGTCTTACTAGGGTTGTTAGTCCTGTCGCCATTGGTAATTTGCAACCTAAATTTATTCTATCTGTAACTTTGATTTGCTCACTGTCATCGTATCCTGTCATGGCGTTTGTAGACTCAGGTGCTGCCCTGAGTCTGATGGATCTGTCATTTGCCAAGCGCTGCAGTTTTGTTCTGGAGCCATTAGAAAATCCTATCCCTCTTAGGGGTATTGATGCTACGCCTTTGGCAAATAATAAACCGCAGTTTTGGACCCAGGTTACCATGTGCATGACTCCCGAACATCGGGAGGTGATACGTTTTCTTGTTCTGCATAAGATGCATGATTTGGTTGTTTTGGGTTTGCCATGGTTACAGACCCATAATCCAGTCTTGGACTGGAAGGCAATGTCGGTGTCAAGTTGGGGCTGCCATGGAATTCATGGAGATTCCCTGCCCGTGTCTATTGCTTCTTCTATGCCTTCGGAAGTTCCGGCGTATTTGTCTGATTATCAGGATGTCTTCAGCGAGTCTAAGTCCAGTGCACTGCCTCCTCATAGGGAATGTGACTGTGCAATAGATTTGATTCCTGGCAGTAAGTTTCCTAAGGGGAGACTGTTTAATTTGTTGGTACCTGAACATACCGCGATGCGTTCATATATCAAGGAGTCTCTTGAGAAGGGGCTTATCCGTCCTTCTTCTTCCCCTCTTGGTGCGGGATTCTTTTTTGTGGCCAAAAAGGACGGATCTTTGAGGCCTTGTATTGACTATCGGCTTTTAAACAAGATCACTGTCAAATTTCAGTATCCTTTGCCGCTGTTGTCAGACTTGTTTGCCCGGATTAAAGGTGCCCAATGGTTCACCAAGATAGACCTTCGTGGTGCGTACAACCTTGTGCGCATTAAGCAAGGCGATGAATGGAAAACCGCATTCAATACGCCCGAAGGTCATTTTGAGTACTTGGTGATGCCATTTGGGCTCTCTAATGCACCTTCAGTTTTTCAGTCCTTCATGCATGACATTTTCCGGAAGTATCTGGATAAATTTTTGATTGTTTATCTGGATGATATTCTGGTTTTTTCTGATGATTGGGACTCGCATGTGGAGCAGGTCAGGATGGTTTTTAAGATTTTGCGTGAAAATTCTTTGTTTGTTAAAGGCTCAAAGTGTCTCTTTGGTGTACAGAGGGTTCCCTTTTTGGGGTTCATTTTTTCCCCTTCTGCTGTGGAGATGGACCCAGTCAAGGTCCGAGCTATTCATGATTGGACTCAACCCTCGTCAGTTAAGAGTCTTCAGAAGTTCTTGGGTTTTGCTAACTTCTACGGTCGTTTTATCGCAAATTTTTCTAGCGTTGTTAAACCATTGACGGATATGACCAAGAAAGGCTCTGATGTAGCTAACTGGGCTCCTGCTGCCGTGGAGGCTTTCCAGGAGTTGAAACGCCGGTTTACTTCGGCGCCTGTTTTGTGCCAACCTGACACCTCACTTCCCTTTCAGGTGGAGGTGGATGCTTCGGAGATTGGGGCAGGGGCCGTTTTGTCGCAGAGAGGCCCTGGTTGCTCTACTATGAGACCTTGTGCCTTTTTCTCCAGGAAGTTTTCGCCGGCAGAGCGAAATTATGATGTGGGCAATCGGGAGTTGTTGGCCATGAAGTGGGCATTTGAGGAGTGGCGTCATTGGCTCGAGGGTGCTAAGCATCGTGTGGTGGTCTTGACTGATCACAAAAATCTGATGTATCTCGAGTCTGCTAAACGCCTGAATCCTAGACAGGCCCGCTGGTCATTGTTTTTCTCCCGTTTTGACTTTGTGGTCTCGTATTTACCAGGTTCTAAGAATGTGAAGGCCGATGCTCTGTCTAGGAGCTTTGTGCCTGATGCTCCTGGAGTCGCTGAACCTGTGGGTATTCTTAAGGAAGGAGTTATCTTGTCAGCTATTTCTCCTGATCTGCGGCGTGTGTTGCAGAGATTTCAGGCTGGTAGGCCTGACTCTTGTCCATCTGACAGATTGTTTGTGCCTGCTAAATGGACCAGCAGAGTCATTTCCGAGGTTCATTCCTCAGTGTTGGCAGGGCACCCGGGAATTTTTGGCACCAGAGATCTGGTGGCCAGGTCCTTTTGGTGGCCTTCCTTGTCAAGGGATGTGTGGTCATTTGTGCAGTCCTGTGGAACTTGTGCTCGAGCTAAGCCTTGCTGTTCTCGTGCCAGCGGGTTGCTCTTGCCCTTGCCTGTCCCGAAGAGACCTTGGACACACATCTCTATGGATTTCATTTCTGATCTTCCGGTGTCTCAGGGCATGTCTGTCATCTGGGTGATATGTGATCGTTTCTCCAAGATGGTCCATTTGGTTCCTTTGCCTAAGCTGCCCTCCTCTTCTGATCTGGTTCCTGTGTTCTTCCAGAACGTGGTTCGTTTGCACGGCATTCCTGAGAATATTGTGTCGGACAGAGGATCCCAGTTTGTTTCCAGGTTCTGGCGATCCTTTTGTGGTAGGATGGGCATTGATTTGTCGTTTTCGTCCGCTTTTCATCCCCAGACTAACGGACAAACGGAGCAAACTAATCAGACTCTGGAGGCTTATTTGAGGTGTTTTGTCTCTTCTGATCAGGATGATTGGGTGACCTTCTTGCCGTTGGCTGAATTTGCCCTTAATAATCGGGCTAGTTCCGCCACCTTGGTTTCGCCATTTTTCTGCAACTCTGGTTTCCATCCTCGTTTTTCCTCAGGACATGTGGAGCCTTCTGACTGTCCTGGGGTGGATTCTGTGGTGGATAGGTTGCAGCGGATCTGGAGTCATGTGGTGGACAACTTGAAGTTGTCACAGGAGAAGGCTCAGCGTTTTGCCAACCGCCGCCGCGGTGTGGGTCCCCGACTTCGCGTTGGGGATTTGGTATGGCTGTCTTCTCGATTTGTTCCTATGAAGGTCTCCTCTCCCAAATTTAAGCCTCGCTTCATTGGTCCTTACAAGATATTGGAAATCCTTAATCCTGTATCCTTTCGCCTGGATCTTCCGGTGTCGTTTGCCATTCACAACGTATTTCATAGGTCCTTGTTGCGGCGGTACGTTATGCCTGTGGTCCCTTCTGCGGAGCCTCCTGCTCCGGTGTTGGTTGAGGGCGAGTTGGAGTACGTGGTGGAGAAGATCTTAGATTCTCGTCTCTCCAGGCGGAGGCTTCAGTACTTGGTCAAGTGGAAGGGCTATGGTCAGGAGGATAATTCCTGGGTGGTTGCCTCTGATGTGCATGCGGCCGATTTGGTTCGTGCCTTTCACGCCGCTCATCCTGATCGCCCTGGTGGTCTTGGTGAGGGTTCGGTGACCCCTCACTAAGGGAGGGGTACTGTTGTGAATTTGCTTTCTGGCTCCCTCTAGTGGTTACTAGTGATTTGACTCTGGGTATGTCAGTCATCCCTTGTATGCTCACCTGGGCCGTTAGTTCAGGGGTGTTGCTATATAAGCTCCCTGGACCTTCAGTTCAATGCCTGGCAACGTTGTAATCAGAGCTAATCTGTTGTGCTCTTGTCTACTGATCCTGGTTCCTGCTAGATTAAGCTAAGTCTGCTTTCTTGCTTTTTGCTATTTGTTTTTGTTTGCATTTTTGTCCAGCTTGTACATAATCTGTATCCTAACCTTGCTGGAAGCTCTAGGGAGGCTGGAGTTCTCCCCCCGGGCCGTTAGACGGTTCGGGGGTTCTTGAATTTCCAGTGTGGAATTTTGATAGGGTTTTTGTTGACCATATAAGTTATCTTACTACATTCTGCTATTAGTAAGTGGGCCTCTCTTTGCTAAACCTAGTTCATCTCTGTGTTTGTCATTTCCTCTTACCTCACCGTTATTATTTGTGGGGGGCTTGTATCCAACTTTTGGGGTCTATTATCTGGAGGCAAGAGAGGTCTTTGTTTTCCTCTTCTAGGGGTAGTTAGTCCTCCGGCTGGCGCGAGACATCTAGCGACCAACGTAGGCATGTTCCCCGGCTACTTCTAGTGTTGGCGTTAGGAGTAGATATATGGTCAACCCAGTTACCACTGCCCTATGAGCTGGATTTTTGTACTTCGCAGACTTACTTGTTCCTCTGAGACCCTCGCCATTGGGGTCATAACAGGAGTCCTAAAAGAAATGCATGGGATAAAGATGGTAAAACATAAAATGCCAAGTTTTCTCGATGTAGAGCTCCAATTTGAATCTCAATCTCCTCTGTGACAGAAGAAACTACCTCCCGCAAAGGCTGACTCTTGACAGAAGCTATTTGCCTAGGAACCTCCAAGGATCTGACAGGAATCCCAAGCCTCTCGACTAGCTCAAGTTGATCAAAATTCCCAGCCGCACCAGAATCTACATAAGCCTCAAAAGAGAAGTGACTGGAACCCATGTGTAAAATGACAGACAAAATCAAAGGTGGAGAGGAATCATGGCTACCTAGGGAGGCCTCTCTTACCTGACCTAGGCAGAGGCGTCTCCCGGCTTCTGGGGACAGGAACGCAGAAGATGAGAAGCGCTGCCACAATAAAAGCATAAGCCCTGTGCGAGTCTCTCCTTTCGGCGTTGTTTGGCAGGCTTGAGGTGATCAACCTGCATAGGCTCAGAGGAAGAAGAAGAAGCTGCAGTGGTTTGGGAAAAAGAAGTACCAAGTGTAACGGAGGATAAACGAGGAGGTCTCCTCTCTCTGACAACCTCACGGGAATGCTTCAGGAACTGCAAATCAATGCAAGTCATCAAAGAGATAAGGTAATCTAAAGCAGAAGGAGTATCACGCCCTGCCAGCTCATCCTTAATACGAGAAGACAAACCTTGTCAAAATGCTCCCACCAAAGCCTCATTATTCCAACCTAAATGAGAGGACAGCATCCAGAAACGGATGGCATAATGAGCTACAGAGAGGGTCCCCTGACTAAGGTTGAAAAGGGACTCAGTAGTCGACACCAGATGACCAGGTTCATCAAACACCTTGCGAAAGGTGTCTAAAAAGAGAGCAAGTTGAGAAACCACTGGATCATCTCGCTCCCAAAGAGGGTTCACCCAAGCCAGAGCCTCGCCCTCCAAATGGGACACCACAAAAGCCACCTTAGCTCGGTAATTTGGGTACAGTAGCGGGGACAATTCAAAGTGTAGTTAACACTGGTTGAGAAACCCACGACATAATTTAGGATCTCCACCATACCGAGGAGGCCTGGCAAGATGGGGCGAGGGCTGTGGAGCGGATGCCTGTACAGGAGCAGAAGCGGCAGTCTGAAGAGAGAGAAGTCGATTATCAACAGAGGCCATAAAATTCAAGATATGGGACTGAGTGTCCCGTTGTTGACTTAACTCTTGCTGAAGAGCCGCCAACTGAGTAGCGTTACCAGGGTTGGTAGACTGTAATGCTGCGAGACGAGACTCCATGTTCTTGAGAAAGGACATGATTCTAGTCTGGTTCTCCCGCAAAAAAAGTAACTCCTTTTGAGTGGCAGAGACACCAGCGGGGTCCATGGCCTGGTTATACTGTGATGATTCAAAGAGGGAAAACGGAAAGTGGACCCTCTAGACCGCGATGACGAACCCCTCACGGACGAGCTGACCAGATAGACCACCCCCTATACAGGGAGAGTTAGGGGCAGGCCCACGAGGGATTATCGCCACGGAAGCTGGAGGACCAGGACAGGAGAAGACAAATAAGAGGTGGAGATAGTAGGACCACAGGATAAGTGAGTACTGCAGAGACACAGAACAGGCGGGTATAATGGGAGTACTGCAGCAACACAGACCGTGCCAAAGCAAAGCAGAGACACAGGGACTGACAGAGGTACGGCAGCAGTACGGGGACTGACGGGTGAACTGCAGCAGTGCAGGGACTGGTGGAGGTACTAAAGGAACGCAGAGGCTAGCAGGATACAGGAAAGACAGGATTAACCCTAAGTCAGAGGGAAAACAAACTTCACAGAGACTAAGGGCGGCCAGGAACACCTGAAGGAACAAATGATAACCAGGCACAGAGGGACGGCAGGAAGCAGTTTAAATACCTAAAGGCAGGGTAGCACTTCCGGGTAACAGACCTCCAGAACCATAGAGAGGACAATAAGGAATGCCAACTTCTGGGTACTAGTCCTCCAGGACCATAGAGGAGATGAAGAGGAGCGCCGACAGAAGATCAGAAGTGCGCACGCGCAACACTGAAGCTGGTATGCATGCGCGCACGAGAAGCAGAGGCCGGAGGGAGAGACGCTGCAGAAGGAGAGGTGCATCGGGATGCCAAAGACAGGTAAGTATGACAGGACAGGGAAGGCAGCAGCAGCGGTATGATATCGTCATTTCATTTAACGGAGGTATTGGCTTGTCAAAATGTCTTTGACAGAGGCTAAGGTGGTGCTCTACTCTGATTAACAAGGTGCAAGAACCCCCTAAGATAGCTTCTGTGATCATTTTTTTCTTTGGAAGAAGACTTGTTTAACTAGATGATGGGATGGACATTAATTAAAAGGGTAACGTTCCCCAATTGGAGGAACTACTAAATAAGGTTTCTTCCTATGGAAGAAGAGCTAATTAGCTTATTTTTCTAGGGAACACTGGCCTGGCATATGAGTCACTTTATGCTAGCTGGTGGTCTCCACAAATAGAAATAGCAATGCTAGACATCGGTTCATGGAATGTTAGAAATTTCACCTGAGAAGTTGTTGTCACGCTCATGCCCTGACTGATGGGCGTGAGCCAAGAGGGTTTGTGGCCCCACTGTGCCACGAACCAGACTACCCTGGAAGTGATGTGACTTTGACAGCTGCCTTTGTTTTCACTGGAGCCTCTGATGGTTAGGTCAGGCTTGTGCGGCAGGCAGCTGCCAGGTGCTACTCCACGGTGGTGTCTGACTGTGGCTGCTGATCCCACTTGGAGAACAGGAACACTAGGACAGTTGCGGGCATCAGGCAGGGCTAGCAGATGAGCATGGATGAAACTCAGACAAGTAGGCTGGCACGGCTGAGGCACAGGGCTGGCAGAGACATAGGGCTGGCAGGAACGGCAGAGACACAGGGCTGGCAGGAACGGCAGAGACACAGGGCTGGCAGGAACGGCAGAGACACAGGGCTGGCAGGAACGGCAGAGACACAGGGCTGGCAGGAACGGCAGAGACACAGGGCTGGCAGGAACGGCAGAGACACAGGGCAGATTGGTGTGGTTTATGAAGGAACAGGTAGGGACCTGTTCACACAGGAGATGCAGGTAAGGGAACTAGCCGGAAGGAAAGGAGTATGAAGAAACAGGTTCGGACCTGTTCACACAGAGGGTGATCCGCAAGGTATGCGGGGAGGAGCTGCAGCAAGAGATTCTGCAACAGCAAGAGCAAAGCAGAGCAAAACCGTAAGGTATGCGGAGAGGAACTGCCGCAAGAGATTCTGCAGCAGCAAGAGCAGAGCGAAACCGCAAGGTATGCGAAGAGGAGCTTCAGCAAGAGATTCTGCAGCAGCAGGAGCAGAGCAGAGCAAAACCGCAAGGTATGCAGAGAGGAGCTGCAGCAAGAGATTCTGCAGCAGCAAGAGCAGAGCGAAACTGCAAGGTATGCGGAGAGGAGCTGCAGCAAGAGATTCTGCAGCAGCAAGAGCAGAGCACAGCGAAACCGCAAGGTATGCGAAGATGAGCTTCAGCAAGAGATTCTGCAGCAGGAGCAGAGCAGAGCAAAACCGCAAGGTATGCAGAGAGGAGCTGCAGCAAGAGATTCTGCAGCAGCAAGAGCAGAGCGAAACTGCAAGGTATGCAGAGAGGAGCTGCAGCAAGAGGTTCTGCAGCAGCAAGAGCAGAGCACAGCGAAACCGCAAGGTATGCAGAGAGGAGCTGCAGCAAGAGATTCTGCAGCAGCAAGAGCAGAGCAGAGCGAAACTGCAAGGCATGCGGAGAGGACCTGCAGCAAGAGATTCTGCAGCAGCAAGAGCAGAGCACAGCGAAACCGCAAGGTATGCAGAGAGGAGCTGCAGCAAGAGATTCTGCAGCAGCAAGAGCAGAGCGAAACTGCAAGGTATGCGGAGAGGAGCTGCAGCAAGAGATTCTGCAGCAGCAAGAGCAGAGCACAGCGAAACCGCAAGGTATGCAGAGAGGAGCTGCAGCAAGAGATTCTGCAGCAGCAAGAGCAAAGCAGAGCGAAACTGCAAGGCATGCGGAGAGGAGCTGCAGCAAGAGATTCTGCAGCAGCAGAGTGGAACGGAGCAGAATCGCAGGAGTGCAGAGCAGAGGTAGAAAAGTGGTTCAGAGTGAACACAAGTAAGGACACAGTAGGGAAAGAAGTACAGACAAGGAGACAGTGGTAGGACAGAGTTCAGACAAGGTAATGGAACGAGACAAGGTACTGGAACAAAGACACAGGGACCAGGATATAAAGCCTACTGGAGAGCAGACAGACAGGTACAAGGCAAAGCAAAGAGAACAGCCTTCAGAGAAGGCAAGACACCGAGCAAGGCCTGGCAGCTCAGAAGCAAACCACTAACTGAGTTAACACATTGCACAGGCCCAGTCCACAGGGTGACACTGCCCTAAATACTGGAAGCTTCTTGGTAATTGGTCAGGAACAGATTAGACAGGTGCGCCCTGATTCCATAAGATCCAGAGAGTTCTGGCGCCACCCCCCTATGCACACAGCCAGGAAGCATGCAGAGAGCAGAGGCACAAAATATGGAGCTGGCAACAGACAGAACACATCATGACATGGAGCTGTGGGTAAGATGGTGTGTGAGAGATGAGAGACCATGCCGTGATGCCAGCAGAGTTGTTACAGTTGTTAATCCTTTTAACATGGGTACCTAAGGCAATGTTTCTAATCAGTAAGTGGCCTATAGGTAAATATTACAAGCAACTGTATGCTGGGCAAGTAATTTTCAGGTTATCTAGCCCATTATGGCATACAAATCTCAAGCCATATTGTTTTTAACATTTATTTGTATACTATTTGTAGTATATATTTTTTTTAAAGCAGTAACATTACATCTGTTGTATTACAGTAGCAGTGTAACATACAACTAAGATAAAATTATGTTGATAAAAGGGTTTTCTGCAATGCAGCTTACTCCCTCCTGCTTATGTTTATATCTGCTTTTCCAGGCAGCGTGATATTCCTGATGCTGAGCAGCGTTTCTTCAATAAAAAGTACTTATTAACCCACCTACTATATATTTAATACATGTAGGGACGAGGAGCTGAGGGGGACACTTGATGCTGAGCAGTGTCATTCCAGAGCATCATCAATCTTCTTTTCGTGTAACATGGCATTTGCTTTGTGATAAAGCAAAGATTTAGGAATATGTTAAGTACATTTTAATTATTATATTTTTATTAATATTAAACATATTATTTACCTTATTTACCTTATATTAGAATAAATATTTAATTCTCAAGCTTTTTTTTAAGATTTAACATTTTCACATCTGGCTCATACATAAATATTTAAAGTGAACCTGATAGTTAATACATGCTGCCTAATCCATGAGGGTGTTTGCTAACAGCAATACACCCAAAAAATGTAAAAAAAATAAAAAAAAATAAAAAAATGAAAAAAAATTCCAAAATTTTTTCAAAAAAAATAAAAAAAAAATGTCAAAAAATTTTTCTAAAAAAAAATATTCCAAGATTTTTTCTTAAAAAAACCAAAAGTTGCAGTCAACTAATGTTAGGTATCGAATTCCCACCTCTTCGCAGGGGGAATCTCAAACCATGTTCTCTGCGGTCTCCCATTCTTCCCCAGCTGCAGTGGAGTCTGCTCAGCAGAGATGGCGGTCCCAGCGTCTGGCTCAAGCTGATACTGTGCTGCTGGTTACAGCTGCTGCCCCAGGTTCAGCTTTCATAACCAGCATTAATCAACGGTGAGCCGATGTTCCAGGGACTAAGTCCTGCTTTTCATCTACTGAGCATGCCTGTGGGATGACTTCTCATTGGAGGTCGGAGGTCACATGCTCATGTCCTGTAGCGGCTCTGATTGGACCACTAGGAAGGTCCCAGAAGACTACATCTATAAAAGGATCGCATGACCGCTCGGCCATGCGCTAGTATAAACCTGTAATCATGTGTGTGTGGTTGTATGCCTGTTCTGGTGATTGCTCCTTAATCATTCCCATTCCTAGAGTTGTTGAATGTTTGCGAATGTTGGAGCTACCTAGCGCCTGACAGTGCTATCCTTAACACAAGAGCACGATGCTTACTGCGCCTAACTAGCAGCGACCGCCAGTGCGGCGCCGTGTGCAATTAGAGTGCTTTCCTAACTTTTGTAAGGGTGGTTAGTGGCGTCCGCCAGTGCGGTGCTGTACGCACTCTGTGCAGTAATCTTTAATTAGTCCTGACAACCGGTCAGTGTAGGGTGGGAACTCCGGCTTGATCTCAGCATCTGACTCGGGGTGCCCTCAGGCGCGGGCTCAAAAGCCACCGAGGGTCAGAGCGGGATCAATCACCAGCATAGTGAGGGTGAATTTCAGGGATCCCACTAGCGTTCATCTGCTGCACAACTGCTAACATGGCACAGCGTTTCCTTAGTCTCCCTGCGACTCTGTGAAGCAACAGCGTTCGCATCAGTTCATACCAGGTGACGGAACCCCAGTTTAGTCTGGCGTAGTACTGCCATATACTGCTACCATTACCTAGCAGCAGGTTCCATCTCTGCATGGTGGACCTTGAACTGCGAATGCATCTTTATTATCTTTATATTTATTCGGTGCGTTCCGCCAGCCGTAACAACTAGTGAGTTATTCTATGTACAACAGTTATAAAAGCAGGAAAACTAAAAAAGCGACCGCTATGTAGATAGTTATAATATCGCTAAACCTTCTCTATCACATTGTGATGTAGTAATAAGAGAGCATCTTATGTACATGGAATTGCTATTAATAAAAGTGTCAGGTCACTGCACAAAAAAATAAGGCCTCACTCAGTCCCATCAAGAGATAAATAAAAATTGCACGTGTCTTGGAAAATGGTGACAGAAGGCAAAAAATAAATATATTTTTTCAATATTCTGAATTTGTTTTGACCACTTACATCAAAGTTTGCTAAGTGTTGAGGCGCACTGTGCATTAAAGTTGCTAATGGTCTGCTGACTCAATAACAGCAAAGTTGCAAACCTCCTCTTACATTAAAGGGGTACTCTGGTGAACAAAAATTACTTTCAATCTCCATTTTGCCTAAAAGTATAAATGCTCATATTTATCTGCCTGGTCTTATATGTAATGTCATATGATTTTTCTGCTGCTCAAAATTACCTCACATCATGGCCCTGCTGTTGCTCCTGAATTCTCCCCTACTTCATGGCACGTTATGTCAGAGATCACGGGGTATGTCTTGCACCTTGCTGTTTGTCACATTCTGTGTGCGAAACTGATCTCCCCGCTCCTTATCACTCTTGTTCTTTACAATGCAACTACACATCTTGTATATGACTGGTGAAGGAGCAGACAATGAGAGCTAGAAGGTAAGGGAAATAAGAAGTCATACATAAGCTGTGAAGGTTATAAAACCTACAAGAAGCAAAATGAGCAAAAACCCTGCTTTAACTAAATAAGTAAGAAGCAAAAGTGAACTTAAATAACACAGGGTTCTAAGTAATACTGTTTTTCAAATATAGCATAAAAGCCATCCCACCGTG
Source organism: Ranitomeya variabilis (assembly GCF_051348905.1). Classification (NCBI taxonomy): domain Eukaryota; kingdom Metazoa; phylum Chordata; class Amphibia; order Anura; family Dendrobatidae; genus Ranitomeya; species Ranitomeya variabilis. The sequence continues at coordinate 109,299,781 of NC_135237.1, read as the reverse complement.
GAAGGTGAAGGTTCTCGAGTAACCATCCCAGTATCCTGTCCTCAGTATCATTGAGCCACTCTGGGGAGATCTCAAGCACACAGTTCATGCTAGACAGCCCAGGAATTTACAGGAACTGGTGGCTTTTTGCTAAGAAGAGTGGGCAGCTTTACCATCTGAGAAAATAAAGAACCTCATCCACAACTACCACAAAAGACTTCAAGCTGTCATTGATGCTAGAGGGGGCAATACACAGTATTAAGAAATGGGGTATGTGAACTTTTGATCAGGGTAATTTGGATGTTTTGGGTTGTCATTATGATTTCAAAAGAGAAAAAAAACAGTAGTTTGACAATAAATGGCTTCACCCAACCACTAACCATGAGTAGAGAATCAGTTTTGGTGTTATCATTCATATTCTCTGAAAAAGGCCAAGAAAGCAAAAACTCAGTTTCTTCCTGAAAATGATTGCAACCACAAATTCTTTGTTATTATTATCATCATTTAATTTGTCTTAAATGAAAAAACACAAAAGAGAATGAAGAAAAAAGCAAAACATTGATCATTTCACACAAAACTCCAAAAATGGGCCAGACAAAAGTATTTGCACCCTAAGCCTAATACTTGGTTGCACAACCTTTAGCCAAAATAACTGCGACCAACCGCTTCCGGTAACCATCAATGAGTTTCTTACAAAGCTCTGCTGGAATTTTAGACCATTCCTCTTTGGCAAACTGCTCCAGGTCCCTGATATTTGAAGGGTGCCTTCTCCAAACTGCCATTTTTAGATCTCTCCACAGGTGTTCTATGAGATTCAGGTCTGGACTCATTGCTGGCCACCTTAGAAGTCTCCAGTGCTTTCTCTCAAACCATTTTCTAGTGCTTTTTGAAGTGTGTTTTGGGTCATTGTCCCGCTGGAAGACCCATGACCTCTGAGGGAGACCCAGCTTTCTCACACTGGGCCCTACATTATGCTGCAAAATTTGTTGGTAGTCTTCAGACTTCATAATGCCATGCACACGGTCAAGAAGTCCAGTGCCAGAGGCAGCAAAGCCACCCCAAAACATCAGGGAACCTCTGCCATGTTTGACTGTAGGGACCGTGTTCTTTTCTTTGAATGCCTCTTTTTTTCTCCTGTAAACTCTATGTTGATGCCTTTGCCCAAAAAGCTCTACTTTTGTCTTATCTGATCAGAGAAAATTCTTCCAAAACGTTTTAGGCTTTTTCAGGTAAATTTTGGCAAACTCCACCTTGGCTTTTTTATGTCTCGGGGAAAGAAGTGGGGTCTTCCTGGGTCTCCTACCATGCAGTCCCTTTTCATTCAGACACAGACAGATAGTAAGGGTTGACACTGTTGTACCCTCAGACTGCAGGGCAGCTTGAACTTGTTTGGATGTTAGTCGAGGTTCTTTATCCAACATCCGCACAATCTTGTGTTTAAATCTCTTGTCAATTTTTCTTTTCCGTCCTTGGGAGGTTAGCCACAGTACCATGGGCTTTAAACTTCTTGATGACACTGCGCACGGTAGACACAGGAACATTCAGGTCTTTGGAGATGGACTTGTAGCCTTGAGATTGCTCATGCTTCCTCACAATTTGGTTTCTCAAGTCCTCAGACAGTTCTTTGGTCTTCTTTCTTTTCTCCATGCTCAAAGTGGTACACACAAGGACACAGGACAGAGGTTGAGTCAACTTTAATCCATGTCAACTGGCTGCAAGTGTGATTTAGTTATTGCCAACACCTGTTAGGTGCCACAGGTAAGTTACAGGTGCTGTTAATTACACAAATTAGAGAAGCATCACATGATTTTTCGAACAGTGCCAATACTTTTGTCCACCCCCTTTTTTATGTTTGGTGTGGAATTATATCCAATTTGGCTTTTGAACAATTATTTTTGTGTTTTTTCATTTAAGACAAATTAAATGAAGATAATAATACCAAAGAATTTGTGTTTGCAATCATTTTCAGGAAGAAACTGAGTATTATCTGACAGAATTGCGGGGGTGTGAATACTTTTGGCCATGACTGTATATACATATATATATATATATATATATATATATATACATATATATGTATATATATACATATATATTTTGTAGGGGTTTTACTCACTTGGGTGCAACGGGAGCAAAACAGGAGGCTTGTTCCATAAAAAGTTCATGTGGGTTTAATGCTTTATGAACCCAGAAGCCAAACAGAAAACAAATAGCCTTTAGATCAGGTAAAGAAACTACAAATGCCCATAGCTATGGCTGTGGGCACAGAGGCTGTGGTAGAATTCAGCATTCAGGCTCGGTCTGGAGCCAAAAACATACAGGAGGCCTTCTCCCTCCCAACCTACAGACCATGTGCCAAACAACAGCCTTCCATTGTATAGGCTGTTAAACACACGCACAGAGATGAGATATGTGGGTAGCCAGACGTGCCCATCTCTCACAGCTATCCGAAACCTAGTCCCAGGTGCACCAATTGAACCTCTTAGTACTTTCATGCACTAGAGAAAATATTCCGGGTTATATCACAGAGACAATCCATCTCTGCAACACATACCTCCCATCGACTAGGAGACCATTAGCCACACTACAATATATATATATATATATATATATACCGTATATACTCGAGTATAAGCCGAGATTTTCAGCCCAAATTTTTGGGCTGAAAGTGCCCCTCTCGGCTTATACTCGAGTCATGATCGGTGGTGGGGTCGGCGGGTGAGCACTGTCATATACTCACCTAGTCCCGGCGTTCCTGGCGCTCCCCCTGCCCGTCACACTGTCTTCGGTGCCGCAGCCTCTTCCCCTGAGCGGTCACGTGGGACCGCTCATTAGAGAAATGAATAAGCGGCTCCACCTCCCATAGGGGTGGAGCCGCCTATTCATTTCTCTAATGAAGCGGTGCCGGTGACCGCTGATAGAGAAAGAGGCTGAGGCACCGAAGACAGGCAGGGGGAAGGAGCGGGACGCCGGGAGCAGGTAAGTATCGCATATTCACCTGTCCTCGTTCCACACGCCGGGCGTCGCGCCATCTTCCCGGCGTCTCTCTGCTCTGACTGTTCAGGCAGAGGGCGCGATGACTCATATAGTGTGCGCGCCGCCCTCTGCCTGATCAGTCAGTGCGGAGAGACGCCGGGAAGATGGCGCCGAGGAGCTGCAAGCAAGACAGGTGAGTATGTGTTTTTTTTTTTTTTTTTATTGCAGCAGCAGCAGCAGCTATGGGGCAATAATGGACGGTGCAGAGCACTATATGGCACAGCTATGGGGCAATTGTGCAGAGCACTATATGGCACAGCTATGGGGCAATGGTGCAGAGCACTATATGGCACAGCTATGGGGCAACGGTGCAGAGCACTATATGGCACAGCTATGGGGCAATAACGGTGCAGAGCACTATATGGCACAGCTATGGGGCAATGGTGCAGAGCACTATATATATGGCACAGCTATGGGGCAATGGTGCAGAGCACTATATGGCACAGCTATGGGGCAATGGTGCAGAGCACTATATGGCACAGCTATGGGGCAATAACGGTGCAGAGCACTATATGGCACAGCTATGGGGCAATGGTGCAGAGCACTATATATATGGCACAGCTATGGGGCAATGGTGCAGAGCACTATATGGCACAGCTATGGGGCAATGGTGCAGAGCACTATATGGCACAGCTATGGGGCAACGGTGCAGAGCACTATATGGCACAGCTATGGGGCAATGGTGCAGAGCATTATATATATGGCACAGCTATGGGGCAACGGTGCAGAGCACTATATGGCACAGCTATGGGGCAATGGTGCAGAGCACTATATATATGGCACAGCTATGGGGCAATGGTGCAGAGCATTATATATATATGGCACAGCTATGGGGCAACGGTGCAGAGCACTATATGGCACAGTTATGGGGCAATGGTGCAGAGCACTATATGGCACAGCTATGGGGCAATGGTGCAGAGCATTATATATATGGCACAGCTATGGGGCAACGGTGCAGAGCATTATATATATGGCACAGCTATGGGGCAACGGTGCAGAGCATTGTATATATGGCACAGCTTTATGTGGAGTATCTATGGGGCAATGGTGCAGAGCGTTGTATATATGGCACAGCTTTATGTGGAGCATCTATGGGGCCATAATGAATGGTGCAGAGCATTATATGTGGCACAGCTTTATGTGGAGCATCTATGGGGCCATAATGAACGGTATGGAGTATCTATTTTTAATTTTTTAATTCACCGGTACCTGCTGCATTTTCCACCCTAGGCTTATACTCGAGTCAATAAGTTTTCCCAGTTTTTTGTGGCAAAATTAGGGGGGGTCGGCTTATACTCGGATCGGCTTATACTCGAGTATATACGGTATATATATACATATATATATATATATATATATATATATATATATAGTATGTACAAACACAATGTTGTCTTCAGCTCATGTGATACTGATCTGCACTGTAAAATATAATTGTGCGTGCTACTGTGTGGTCGAGTTCTTTTTCTTTTGAGCAGTAGCACCACATCAATAATATCTTTGTTGGTTTTGCTTTACAGTTGAGGATTAAACATTTGTTTTACAGTTAAACAACTATTTATCAGAAATGCATGTTTGAAGAGCTTTTGCCAGGAGCACTTACTTGCTGAGTCCAAATGAGTGATTTTTAGGCCAAATATGTCCATAATTCTTGGTAATTATTTTATGATGTTATATGTACTGTAATTACTATATATTTTCTGTGGATTAAGTCAATGTCATAACAAAAGTGGTTTCTGGCAGCCATTCTAAAAATACTTTGCTCCATTTTAAGCTCAAACATATTTTTTCTCTTTGCCTTCGTAAAATAAAAAAATAGATTTTAGGTGAATTTGAGTAGATAATATAAAGTAAGATATTATTTACCTATTAAAGGAATATTTTGGATTTCTTTTCTCATGTCAAGCCCCCCCCCACCTGATTGTCTGTCACATCTTGTTTTTCTTTTATATACAGTGACTTGAAAAAGTATTGGTACCCCGTGAATTTTTCCACATTGTTTCACTTTACACCTGCAAACTTAAATGTATTTTATTGAGATTCCACATGCTGGCTATGTACCCTACATGGCATGTGAAAGATGGAACCAAAGTTGAACTTATTGGGCTAAATGCCAACCGCTATGTGTGGCAGAAAACTAACACTGAATATCTCCCTGAAAACACCATCTTCACCATCAAACATGGTGGTGGCAGCATCATGCCGTGGAGATGCTTTTTTTCAGCAAGGACAGGGAAGCTGGTCAGAGTTGATGGGAAGATGGATGGTGTTAAATACAGGGCAATTCTGGAAGGATAATTGTTAGAGGCTGTAAAACACTTGAGACTGGGGCGTAGGTTCACCTTCCAGCAATACAAGGACCCTAAATATACTGCCAGAGTTACAATGGAATGGTTTAGATCAAAGCATATACATGTGTTTGAATGGTCCAGTCACAGTCAAGACCTAAATCCCATTGAGAGTCTGTGGCAAGACTTGAAAATTGCTGTTCACGGGCGCCTCTATCTAATCTCACTGTGTTAGAGCTAAGAAAGAAGAATGATCCAAAATGTCAGCCTCTAGATGTGCAAAGCTGGTAGAGAAAAAAGACTTGCAGTAGTAACTGCAGCGAAAGGTGGTCCTACAAAGTATCAGACTACAGGAGACTGAATACAAATGCACATCACAGTTTTCAGAACAATATGTTTTAAATATTTAGAAAACCATTCATCATTTCCTTTATACTTCACAAATACTTGCTACTTAGTGTTGGTAAATCACATAAAATCCCAATAAAATACATTTATGTTTGTGGATGTAATGTGAAAAACTTATTGGGAATGAATACATTTTCAAGACATTATACTGTATATATAGTATACCCCATGTATTTCAAACCCTATTTTCATTCTCTTCAGAATCATTCTGGAATGTGAAATTTGACTCTTTGTCCATCTATATGCTCTGCTACCAATCCCATGATGCATCATCACAACATCACATGACCATCTAGAGCCATTAATATCGCTGCCGGCTGCAGTAATAGATTGACTATCCTCTCCTCTATATTCTTCTGAATGAGCTCAAGGAATATATAAATATACAGTCTATAAGCTGACCTGTGATCTCCTATATTATGATTGTATGACACTAGTAACAGATCTGATCAAATTCAAATTTGCTAAATTGTTTGGACTTTACAAAGAAATTTGGTTTAAAGTGAAGCGATTCTCCACGAATTAAATGTCCTTTATTACGCTCTGAACTCAGAGCGTAATAAGCATAATATGGAGAAAATTTAACAAAGTATACTAACCTAACCTTTCACCTCATTGGCCCCTCCACTCTTTACCATCCCCAGTCCTTGGATCTTCTTCTCATCACTGTCACTGAGTGTTGAATCCCCAGGCATCTTCACACTAAACAGAGGCTTCTGGCAATGATGAGGCCCTGGACACTATTGTGCAATCACGTGTAAAGTCATGACGTCATGACATCACAATATCCACTGTGACCTTGTGCATGCATGCGCGAAAACGTCTTGTGCTTCATCAAAGCCAAAATCTGTAACTTGAAGAGCTGATCCAATGCTCAGCAGCTGTGATAAGAAGTATAAGAAGTTGCACCGAGGACTGGACCGGGGACAGTGAAGAGCATAGGTGCCTGAGTGGTAAGTGGTATAAGTAATATTTTTACCAAAAATCTGCATTTTGAATTTTTGTGAGCAAATAAAAACTCAAAACTAGTAGCTCATGTTTAGACAATAACTAGGTATCATCAACTGTGATATTTGTTTCCCCACACACACCATCTTGTGAAGAAAATGTTTGGTATATTCCCTGCAGTTTCATCATACGGGAAGTTTGGATGACTATGATCCTATCCTTCTTAAGATCATAAAGATGTAATTCCCAGGGGATCCTCATATGGTAACATTATGTAACTGTAGAAAAGTATACAATACATTTTCAGACAGAATGGAACAATTATAAAAGGTAATATTAGCTGAATTATATACTGTATATAAGGGGACTAGTCACAATATTAAGTAAAATAATAACTTGGATCACTACCTAAATTACATCTAAATAAACAACAAAATCACCAAAAAATTGCATCTATTTAGGCAGCATTCACACTTTCCTGCTCATTTTGCATTTCCTTAACTAGTGATGACTGAAAATTGGATAAGGCCGGTTTCACCGTCCAGATAATTCCGGTACCGGAGAAATCGGTACCAGAGTTATCCGTGTCCATGTGTCCGTGTGCTCACATGGCGCATCAGTGTGGCACACGTGCAGCAGCCGTGTGCCGCCCGTGTGGCGACTGAGGACCACACGGACCATTCAGGAGAGACAGCTACAGTAAGCACTGTCCCCCCTGCTTGTGGTGCTGAAGCCGACATTCATCCCTTCTGTCCTGCTCGGCTGAAAGCAGCACTAGCAGGAGAGAAGGGATGAAAGATCAAGTATTTTTTTGTTTAAAATAAAGTTTGGGGTAACCTCCCGCCTCCCATCCCCCGTGCGCCCGCCCGCTTGCAGAGAAATACTCACCCAGCTCCTGCGATGTCTCCTCTCAGCATCGGCAGCCTGTCCTGTGTGAGCGGTCATGCACATATTCATCACTGTAATGAGCGGTACCACGTGACCACTCACACAGGACAGGCTGCCGGCGCAGAGAGGAGACATGTAGCGCTGTCTCTCCTACCGCGGTACGTGCACACGGAGGAGAGTGCATACTGTTCACCGTGTGCACGTGTGCGGGACGTATTGCTGTACGTGCTGCCGGAGATAAGCAGACATGTCTCCGTGTAAACACGGAGACATGAGCATAGACCCATTCATTTGAATGGGTCTACGTGTCAGTGTCTCCGGTACATGAGAAAACTTGTCAGTACACGTACCGGAGACACTGACGTGTGAAAGAGGCCTAATACAAATTTTAAACTTAACTTGAGTCAAGTTTGATGCGGGTTTAGATGACTAAATGCCAATGTGATTGTTTGTATAGAATCTCCATTTCTGAATTCTTCATTGCAATTTTCACCATTTTTTTGCTAAACTTGTGGGGTCTACGATAAGGGGACGACAACATGGCTACCGAGTGATCTAAATATATAGAGGGCAGAGATTGCAGTCGTACCTGAGCACTAGAGTCGGCGGAGAACCAAAAGATCCCTCTTCCCCTTACGCAGGTGCTAGTGCTGTAAAACACGTTATATTTTGGGATCCTGTAACAAATGTTGTTTTTGTCTGCATATTGCATTGTTTGCACAATGGAGTTGGTTGATGCTTTTGATGTTCATTTAATCTGCAGCCAGCAATGGGTCTCAAATAAAGCAAAAAGTATAAAGGAACGATCTACACATCTCCTTTTTTAATTCAACATTTGTTTTGCTTAAATAAACATGTATACAAATATTGACATCTATTATGCGAATCATTATTCAGATTTCAGTGTTATATATTGTATTTCTTTTTAAGTTTTACTTTTGCCTTTAAAAAAATGCTCAAAACTGTGATGAAATTTAGCAGTTTTTTAACTCCAATATTTATCATAGGTTGCCCTAGTGTTCATTTATTGAAAGCGTAATTATAAGCAGACGTTCCTGCAAGATATCACACTGTAGCTACTGAATCCAGCCTCAATAATTTGTGGTTAGTGAGAACAGTAGTAGCAGGTCGATAAGAAGCAGGTCAGATGTCTTAAAGCTGCTTCTAATCATTACCACAGCAGCTAATGTTTTCACTTGGAAAAGATGTGCAAAAATTACAACGATCGTGTGATTTGTCTCCATTTGAAAAGTTTTTTTCAGCTAATATAACCTGTCACTTATGACAGATAGACACCAGAGGAAGCCTATTAAATTTTGCCTAGAGCAAATATTTCTTGGAAGCATTTTAACTGTTTGGTGAAGCTGGTAAAATTAATATTGTACTTGCCTGGATACATAAAGCTATTCTAAACTGGGAATTCATACTGAACAATAAGTATTATGTTCAATTAATTAAGCCGCTGTGTGTACAGAGTCCTCCAGAAATTAATCATATAATATATTTGACAATTTCACTTAAAAGAGAAATTTCTGCATGGATATTTAGAATTTTTAAGTTGCTCCTTAGCAGCATATTTTACCTAATTCTTTTTTTAGTAGAATAAATGTTAACATAGTGAAAGTACAATATATAGTGTTGTTGTAGTTCACTAGGAATTTACTAAGGAAAAAATGTTACAGTGGCATGCATCCCCATTGGCATTTTTCATGTTTTGCTGCCTCCCAACCTGGAATATCAATATTTTGTTTTTAGGGTTTGCATCAGTTCATGTAAATATCATGCCTACAACTGTTAACATTTGGTTTTCTTTTTATTGTGAAGCAAATAACAAGTAGGACAAAATAACTGTAAACTTCAGTTTGCATAGCTATTCATCCCCTGATGTCAGCACTTTGTAGAGCCTTCTTTAGCGGCAATTACAGCTGCAAGTCACGGAGTTGCAAGTCACGGCAATTACAGCTCCACGGAGCGCCGTATACTCTATGGCCATGAGGGCTGTATTTACGGTGGTGAAAAAATATCGAGCCTGCTCGATCTTTTTCACGGCTTACGGACATGGCCCCCATTGAAAATCAATGGGGCCGCAAAAACAATGGAAGCTTGTTTTTGTGGTGCACCGTGACTTCCAGTTTTGCGTAACGCCGTTTTTTTTTCAAATACTTTTTCTACAATATTAGAAACCTGAAAAATGGAGATCCGCACATTCTTTGCAGTCCATTATTACGGCAGACCGTGAAAATTGCGGCGATATGTCCCGCAAAAAGGCCCGCGATAACGGGCCGCATAAAACACGGTAAGTGTAAAAGAAGCCTTAAACTTTTTTTCATGAGTTTTGACAAATGTTATCAATTGGTTAGAGTGGTGTTATCTGTTGATTTAAACTTGCCTTTGATGATAATGAGCCTGCCGAAAACTTTTTCTGTAAGGACAGAAAATAACTTATTAGCTTCAGTTGGCACTGTAAATATTGCAAGATTACTAATTCTGTTTTTTGATTTGTACCATGATATGGAAAAAATACAAAAAAATCAAAAAATATATGTAACACAAAAACCTCATGTAATCATTAGTTCATTTTCTGATACATTCTCCTTAAATAACTCTTGAGCATTTTTGTTCAATTTTGCAGGGCTCATTATTCTGTTGAAACAAGCTATTAGGCACTGTCATTGCTATATAGGAGTATGCTTAGTCTGCAACAATGTTTAAGTAGGTGGCATATCTTAACCTCTTTCCCATCTTAGATGCATAGTTACGTATAAGGTGTGCTCCCCATTTGGTGCACGCTCTGGCAATGAGCCCGCAACTTTACCTGCACATGTCAGCTGATTTGAACAGCTGACATGTGCCCCTATTAGCCACAGGAGGAATGGAGTTCCCCCCACGGCTGTTAACATGATATATGTTGTTATGAATCTCTGAGAGGGGCATTTAACATGCTCGCACCGGAAGCGCATCACTAACATAGAGCAGCTGTGAACAGATATTTTGAAATTCGAATTTCTGATGTTTGCGAATTTGATCTAAAGATTTGATTCATAGTCAATTTGTTTTCTCAGATAGTGCAATTGGCTGGATTTTTTTTATTTACCAATGAGAGACAGAGGTTTTCCATTCCAAGCTATTGTACTTCCATGAGGATATGTGTCGCTTGATTACAACTACAGTAGACCAAATACAGTAGACCATTTCAGTAATCAATTACACTGGCACTGCTGCTACTACCCTATTTATCCCTCTCCCTCCCTATTCATTGAAATTCTGTATCATAGACTAATACTCTTATTGTATTTCAGTTGTTTTACATATTGCTGACCAGAATATTTGGAAATGATTTAGTGATTGTTTCCTTATCCCAATTGCTGATCTCCAACATACGCACATTAGCCTAAAATCACTCTAAAATTGCTGCTGAATTCCCTACCTAGTCTTTTATACAAGGTCTTATAATCCCCCTAATTGGATACACTAGACCATGTGATGCCATAGCTGCAAGGCATTATGGGGAAGCCATGCAAAACATCAATTGACGTCCTGCAAATTTTAGGAAATTCGAATTGTAGTCGATCTTCTGTGGATTTATCAGCTCATCTCTAAGTGATAACTATTGTTACAAAGGCCAAGGCTACAATATATTTAACATTTAGTGTGAAATATTTATCAAAACTTTTTAAATCTTGTTTAGTGGAAAGTAAGACTAGATCATCATAAAATGGATCAAATTTATTCAAAGTGCTTCATGCTGTTTAGTAAATCTGACAAAATGTTAAAACTGTGTAATCTAAATTTATACCACATATTAGCTGGCTTACTTTTGCGTCAGAAATGTGTGCCATAATTTTGGCATCTTTTTTACATATTGTACTGCATACCAGACTCACCCATCTTCCAAGAACCATACACCTTTTAGCAATTTCACACCACCTTGATTGACAAGGAGATGTCATAAAAGTTTATAAAACACGTAATAATTATGGTACAAGACATGAAAGATAATTTACTAGCACAAATTATGCCAAAAGTTTAGCACATTTAACTGATAATAATGCCTTTTTGAAACTTTAAACAATATTTGGCACACAGTTTTATTCTAAAATGTATATTCGAATAAGACATTTATTATGCTCTGAAGACCCATCAAGTCCCAAAGCCTGATAAACTGAGGATAGAGGTTAAAAAATAATTTAAGATTTCACTCAGCCATCATTCAGCCACAGCAACTCTCCTCTTTCACGACCAACTTCTACCCGCTTGTCCTTTATTTATTCCCTCTAGTTTTCAGATCTTCTGCATGTGTGTAACCTAATGCAGCTGATGTTATCAAAGTAGAGAGGAATTAAAAGCTATTAAATCTTTCTGCCTTTTTTACATAAAAGGACTTACTTTATCTGCATTAGCTGCCTACTTTTAGTTGAACTCCTTTATGATCTATCATGTTTATATAGCTCCATTATAGAAAATCACTTCTTTGTTCTCCATGTTGGACATATGAGCCACTACCCAGTTGTGCCATTAACACGGTACCAAACCCCTTTTGTTGTTTTCGATATATGTGCACCACATTAAACTTTTGGTTGCTGTCTCTTGCTATGTCACCTGCAGTACAACAACTGTTTTATACACAAGTTCATGGATCATAGATAAGTCATTGTTCCTTCCACACTAGGACACCATCTATCATAACACCCAGTAAAATCTGTGCTGACACTTCACAGCATCAATCCTACTTTATTCCTGAAACATATGGCTCTGGCCAGTCCAGAAACTATGGGACTAATCCTGTTGGTTTGGGTTTCTTTCTGCTGTCAGCAGTGAGTGGGGTTGTTCACTATATAAACCTCTAAGTGCAGTCAATGTTTGTGCTGCCTTGCTTTACCTGTGCTTGTGCATCTCTTGTCTCATCCTGATTTATCCTGTTCCCTGACCTCAGCTAGTTTATTTAATTTTCCACTGCTTGACAATTTTGTGCCTCCAGTACCTCCTGGATCAGAACTGGCTACCTGATTACTCTTGAAAGCTTGCACCACTGAACAACAGCTGAATACATGACCCTAGCCAAGGAACCCCTAAGTAAGTCTAGATCCCTGTACAGGGGTTTAAGAGTGAAGGCCTGGGTAATCCCTGGGTTCTTGAAAATGGAGCACCTAGCTCAAAGTCTGTTTGTGGTAGCCATTTTGAAATTGCTAGGTGACCTTGAACAGTTCCCCTGTGAGACACAGTTTTAAAATGAATTGTTCATTGGAATTTTTTTTTAGCTTTTTTACCTAAATTAATATAAAGAAAGCTTACTGTTTGAACTTTTTTTTTGCAAATTCTTCTCTGATATCTAATTCTAGCCCCTGTCACATGGTTATGGCTTCTAGATGGCACTTTGTACCAGCACAGCACAGCACAGAGCTTCATCCCTAGTTAGTGTCAGTATTCTGAATGGAAGGGCTACCTATCTGGCACATCGTACTAGCTAAGCCAACCAACTTCTCTGTCTATGAATCAGCCATAATGGAGAAAGAGGATGGCTAGCAATTTAAACAAGCCAGAACCAATTCATACGCAAAGAGACAGGAGGGAAGAATCTGTGTTCTACATCACATAAAACTAAAGTAGATATTTAGGAAAAGGGAGACAGGAGGTTCAGAATTATGATAACAAGGCAGTAAACAAAATTAAGGACTGTTAGAAGGTTTTATTATTATTATTTTCATTTGGGCAAACACCTAGTACCTTTTTTGTTTATAGATAACCCTTTAAAACACATTAAGATTACTTGCATTTAACTTTTCCTTTCCTTTATACTACTATATATTTCATAAATGATCCCTGCAATCTCTTTCACATTTGAATTTTAGGTCGATTAGCAGTCTATTCATTTTGTTTGCAGGTAAGCAGAATGAATAATTTTAATGGTCTGTTCAGGAGTCTAACAAATTGAGTTGTGCAGTGTATTTCACAAGCTCAAATTACCGATTGGAGGAAAAAAATATTTTGTACTGAATTCCTATTTTCATAATATATCCCATTCCCCATCTATGAAATTCACTTTTCTGAAATAAACTAGTGGTTTTTAATGCTAAACAGAATTTGGAGCATAAATATAATCTCAAAGGAGCTGGTTGTACACTTGGAGCAAGTCAATATTTGAAGAAGCCTTTCACATTAGTGTTAAGGAATGCTGTTTACTCTCGCAGGACAAAGCGATTTTTATTTATCAAGAAGGTTTTGTAGACGTCACTAAATCCAAATTCATCTCTCATTTCTGATATTTCAGTGCTTATGTGCAAGCTACTAGTTACAAAGTGATACAGATTTGAAACTGTTAAAAGTATTTTTAGAAATTTCTAAATGTTTTAATATTTTATTTATAGTACTATAAATACAGGTGCACATCGCAAAATTAGAATATCATCAAAAATGTTAATTTAGTTAAGTTCTTCAATACAAAAAGTGAAGCTCATCTTTTACATAGAGTCATTACAAACAGAGTCATCTATTTAAACTGTTTATTTCTGTTAATGTTGATGATTATTGCTTACAGCCAATGAAAACCCAAAAGTCTTTATCTCAGTAACTTAGAATACTTTATAACACCATCTTGGCTTGAAAAAAATTATTTTAAAATCCGAAATGTTGGCCTACGGAAATGTATGTTCAGTAAATGCACTCAATACATGGTTGGGGCTCCTTTGGCATCAATTACTGCATCAATGGTCATGGCATGGAGGTGATCAGCCTGTGGCACAGGTGTTATGGAAGCCCAGGTTGCTTTGATAGCAGCCTTCAGCTCGCCTGCATTGTTGGGTTTGGTGTCTCTCATCTTCTTCTTGACAATACCACATAGATTCTCTATGGGGTTAAGGTCAGACAAGTGTGCTTGCCAATCAGGCACAGTGATACTGTTGTTTTTAAACCAGGAATCGGTGCTTTTAGCAGTGTGGACAGGAGCCAATTCTTGTTGGAGAATGAAATTCCCATCTCCAATAAGATTGTTGGCAGAGGGAAGCATGAAGTGCTCTAAAATTTCTTGGTAGATGGCTGCACTGACTTTGTTCTTGAAAAACACAGTGGACCTACACCAGCAGATGACAAGGCTCCCAAAACCATCATTGATTGTGGATAGATCACACTAAACCTTGGAAATCAAGGTCCCAGAGTCGGGAAAAAGAGTGGGGAGACAGACAATCCAAGCTGCTTAAAAGTCTAATGAGAAGTTTCCACAATCAGTGTCAGTTTGGGGAGCCAAGTCATCTGCTGGTATAGGTACACTGTGTTTTATCAAAACTAAAGTCAGCTCGGCCATTGGCCAGGAAATTTTAGAGCACTTCATGCTTACCTCTACCGACAAGGTTTTTGGAGTTGGAAATTTCATTCTCTAGCAGGACTTGGCACCTGTCCATAAAAGTAGCAATACCTGGTTTAAAAACAACAGTATCACTGTACTTGATTGGCCAGCAAACTCGCTTGACCTTAACCCCATAGAGTATCTGCTTGTAAATACTCTATCTAATATATGAGTTCCACTTTTTGTATTGAAGAACTGAAATAAATTAACTTTTTGATGATATTCTAATTTTGTGAGATGCACCTGCATGTCCTTACAATGATAAATTACATGCCATTATTTATGATAAAGTGTGACTTTTAAGACTCCCACCAATCCTAAGAATGAAGGATGCAGCACTGATGGATGTAGTGCTATTTCACTGATGCTATTCACTAGAATTTTTCTACTGTTTTGGTTTATATAGAGATGGGCATATCTATTCAGATGGAGTTGAATTCTACTAGAATGTAAAAATTAACATTCTTGAGAATACGGATTCTTTTGTAAATCGCTGCACCCAAATTCAGCAAAATGACAGCCAGCTGCATCCACCATCTTGCTAATCAGTAGGATGCTGGCAAAAAGGATAAAAAAAATATATATATAGTTTATATATAGTTACCTCACCACTCACCTTTCCATTTGCTTTTTTTGCTACCTGTCCACTGCTGCACACCTCCATCGCAACTCCTTTCCGGCTTGATGTTCACTCTAGGCAGGGGATTCTGGCCATGAGCAGGCCATGAGCTCATTTTGCATGCTGAGACCTACTCAAGACCAGAAATCCTGGCCTAGAAATAACACCGGGTCAGAGATGTGACATGATGGAGGCATTGATGACCATATAGTAGGCAGAGAGCAGCGGGTGTTATGATCTAGTGGCCTAGGAGAAGCATGGGACGTACTCTGGAGAAGGTGGTACCTGTACTGACCGCAGACCCTGAACTTAACACCGCAACTAGAAGTAGCCGTGGAATGTACCTAGCGCTCCCTAGACATCTCGACACAGCCGGAGGACTAATTACCCCTAGAGATAGAAAAGGGAAAACTATCTTGCCTCAGAGAAAATTCCTAAAGGATAGGCAGCCCCCCACAAATATTGACTGTGAGAGGAGAGGGAAATAACATACGCAGACTGAAATCAGATTTTAGCAAAGGAGGCCACTTCTAGCTAAATAGAAAGGATAGGACAGAGTACTATGCGGTCAGTATAAAAACACTAGAAAATCCACCACAGAAAATACAAAATCTCCACAGCTAACTAAAGATATGGAGGGTATATCTGCATCTCCAGAGATACCAGCTTGGCTAAACAAATCCTTATACAGACCAAGCTGGACAAGACAAAAACATGGAAAAGAACTGAACAATAGACCACAGCATGTGGACAGCAAAATAGGCCAGAACTTATCTTTGTTTAAAGGATCAGCAAAGCAGGAGAGACCAGGAAAGGATGAGAATCCTCCAGGAACAATGGACAACTGGCACTGACTAAAGGGTGAAGCCAGACTAAATAGCCCAGTCTGAAGTGGACACACCTGATGACTACTGTGAAAGACAGACAGCAGCGCTACCACTTATAACCACCGGAGGGAGCCCAAGAGCAGAATTCACAACAGTACCCCCCCCTTGAGGAGGGGTCACCGAACCCTCACCAGAGCCCCCAGGCCGATCAGGACAAGCCAAATGGAAGGCACGAACCAAATCGTCAGCATGAACATCGGAGGCAACAACCCAAGAATTATCCTCCTGGCCATAACCCTTCCACTTGACAAGATACTGAAGCCTCTGCCTAGAAAAACGAGAATCCAAGATCTTCTCCACCACATACTCCAACTCTCCATCAATCAACACCGGGGCAGGAGGATCAACAGAGGGAACCACGGGCACCACGTATTTCCGCAACAAAGATCTATGAAAAACATTATGGATGGAAAAAGAGGCTGGAAGGGCCAAACGAAAAGACACAGGATTGATAATCTCAGAAATCCTATAAGGACCAATAAACCGAGGCTTGAACTTAGGGGAAGAAACCTTCATAGGGACATGACGGGAAGACAACCAGACCAAATCCCCAACCCGAAGCCGGGAACCAACACACCGATGACGGTTAGCAAAACACTGAGCCCCCTCCTGAGACAACACCAAATTGTCAACAACATGAGCCCAAATTTGCTGCAACCTGTCAACCACAGAGTCCACCCCAGGACAATCAGAAGGCTCAACCTGCCCCGAAGAAAAACGAGGATGAAAACCAGAGTTACAAAAGAAGGGCGAAACCAATGTAGCAGAACTAGCCCGATTATTAAGGGCAAACTCGGCCAATGGCAAGAAAGCCACCCAATCATCCTGATCAGCAGACACAAAGCATCTCAAATAAGTTTCCAAAGTCTGATTAGTTCGCTCGGTTTGGCCATTTGTCTGAGGATGAAATGCGGAAGAAAAAGACAAATCAATGCCCAGACTAGCACAAAAGGCCCGCCAAAATCTAGAAACAAACTGGGAACCTCTATCGGACACAATATTCTCCGGAATGCCATGCAAACGAACCATATGCTGAAAAAACAACGGAACCAAATCAGAAGAGGAAGGCAATTTAGGTAAAGGTACCAAATGAACCATCTTAGAAAGCCGGTCACAAACCACCCAGATAACTGACATCCTCTGGGAAACCAGAAGATCCGAAATAAAATCCATAGAAATATGCGTCCAAGGCCTCTCAGGGACTGGCAAAGGCAAAAGCAACCCACTAGCGCGGGAACAGCAAGGCTTGGCCCGCGCACAAGTCCCACAGGACTGCACAAAAGAACGCACATCCCGTGATAAAGAAGGCCACCAAAAGGACCTACCAACCAAATCTCTGGTACCAAAAATCCCAGGATGACCAGCTAACACAGAACAATGAACCTCCGAAATCACTTTACTAGTCCATCTGTCAGGAACAAACAATTTCCCCTCTGGACAGCGGTCAGGTTTATCAGCCTGAAATTCCTGAAGAACACGTTGTAAATCAGGGGAGATGGCAGAAAGAATCACCCCTTCCTTCAGAATACCGACCGGCTCAAGGACCCCAGGAGAATCAGGCAAAAAGCTCCTAGAGAGGGCATCAGCCTTAACATTCTTAGAACCCAGAAGATACGAGACCACAAAATCAAAACGGGAGAAAAACAGGGACCATCGGGCCTGTCTAGGATTCAGCCGTTTGGCAGACTCAAGATAAATCAGATTCTTATGATCGGTCAAGACCACAATACAGTGCTTGGCCCCCTCAAGCCAATGTCGCCACTCCTCAAATGCCCACTTCATAGCCAACAACTCACGATTGCCGACATCATAATTGCGAAAACTTTCGAGAAAAGAAGGCACACGGTTTCATCAAGGAACCATCAGAATTCCTCTGAGACAAAACGGCCCCTGCCCCAATCTCAGAAGCGTCAATCTCAACCTGAAAAGGAAGAGAAACATCCGGCTGACGCAACACAGGGGCAGAAGTAAATCGGCGTTTAAGCTCCTGAAAGGCAGAAACAGCCGCAGAGGACCAATTCGTCACATCAGCGCCTTTCTTCGTCAAATCGGTCAGCGGTTTAACCACACTGGAGAAGTTGGCAATGAAACGGCGATAAAAATTAGCAAAGCCCAAAAATTTCTGAAGGCTCTTCACGGATGTGGGCTGGATCCAATCATGAATGGCCTGAACCTTAACCGGATCCATTTCTATAGATAAGGGAGAAAAAATGAAGCCCAAAAAAGAAATCTTCTGTACTCCAAAGAGGCACTTAGACCCCTTCACAAACAAGGCATTATCACAAAGGATCTGAAATACCATCCTGACTTGTTTCACATGAGACTCCCAATCATCTGAAAAAATCAAAATATCATCCAAATATACAATCATGAATTTATCAATATAATTCCAAAATATATCATGCATGAAGGACTGAAACACAGATGGAGCATTAGAGAGTCCGAATGGCATCACAAGGTATTCAAAATGGCCTTCGGGCGTATTAAACGCAGTTTTCCATTCGTCACCCTGCTTAATACGAACAAGATTATATGCCCCTCGAAGGTCAATCTTAGTAAACCAACTAGCCCCCTTAATCCTTGAAAACAGATCAGAAAGCAAAGGCAAAGGGTATTGGAATTTGACCGTGATCTTATGCAAGAGACGATAATCAATACAGGGTCTCAAGGACCCATCTTTTTTGGCAACAAAAAAAAACCTGCTCCCAATGGTGAAGAAGATGGCTGAATATGCCCTTTCTCCAAAGACTCCTTAACATAACTCCACATGGCAGTATGTTCTGGCACAGACAGGTTGAAAAGTCGGCCCTTAGGGAACTTACAGCCTGGAATCAAGTCAATAGCACAATCACAGTCCCTATGCGGTGGAAGGGAACAGGACTTGGGCTCATTGAATACATCCTGGAAATCTGACAAAAACTCAGGAATTTCAGAAGAGGGGGAAGAGGCAATTGACATCACAGGAATGTCACCATGAACCCCCTGACAACCCCAACTAGTCACAGACATAGATTTCCAATCTAATACCGGATTATGCACCTGTAACCATGGGAAACCCAGCACAACAGCATCATGCAAATTATGCAACACCAGAAAACGACAATCTTCCTGATGGGCTGGCGCCATGTCAGCTGTGTCCAAAACTGAGGTTTATTTTTAGCCAACGGTGTAGCATCAATACCCCTCAAAGGAATAGGACTCTGCAAAGGATGCAAGGGGAAACCACAACGCCTGGCAAATTCTAAGTCCATTAAATTTAGAGCGGTGCCTGAATCCACAAATGCCATGACAGAAAATGACGATAATGAGCAGATCAGGGTCACAGATAACAGAAATTTAGGTTGTACAGTACTGATGGTAACAGAACTAGCGATTCTCTTAGTACGCTTAGGGCAATCAGAAATAACATGAGCAGAATCGCCGCAGTAAAAACACAACCCGTTCTGACGTCTGAATCCCTGTCGTTCAGCTCTAGACAAAATCCGATCACACTGCATAGGCTCAGGACTCCGCTCGGAAGACAATGCCATAGTGTGCACAACTCTGCGCTCGCGCAAGTGCCGATTGATCTGAATGGCCAGAGACATAGAATCACTCAGACCAGCAGGCGTGGGGAACCCCACCATAACATCTTTAACGGATTCAGAAAGACCCTTTCTGAAGATTGCCACCAAGGCATCCTCATTCCATTTAGTCAGTACAGACCATTTTCTAAACTTCTGGCAATATGATTCTGCCGCTTCTTGACCCTGAGACAGGGCCAACAAGGTCTTCTCAGCATGATCCACTGAATTAGGTTCGTCATACAATAACCCAAGCGCCTGAAAAAAGGTGTCTACATTAAACAACGCCGGATTCCCAGGTTCCAGGGCAAAAGCCCAATCCTGGGGGTCACCACGCAGCAGAGATATAACAATTTTAACCTGCTGGATGGGATCACCAGAGGAACGGGGTTTCAGAGCAAAAAACAGTTTACAGTTATTTTTAAAGCTCAGAAATTTGGACCTATCCCCAAAAAACAAATCAGGAGTTGGAATTCTAGGCTCTAAAACTGGAGTCTGAACGATATAATCAGAAATACCCTGTACTCTAGCAGCAAGTTGATCCACACGAGAAGTTAATCCCTGAACATCCATACCAGCGCCGAACTCCTGAACCACCCAGAGGTAAAGAGGGAAGAAAAAAAAACAACACAACAGACTACAGATAAAAAAAAGTGTCTCAGCACTTTCCTTCCCTTCTTCTGAGATGCGGTTAACTCATTGTTGGCCAGTTGTACTGTTATGATCTGGTGGCCTAAGAGCAGCATGGGACGTACTCTGGAGAAGGTGGTACCTGTACTGACCGCAGACCCTGAACTTAACACCGCACCTAGAAGTAGCCGTGGAATGTACCTAGCGCTCCCTAGACATCTCGACACAGCCGGAGGACTAATTACCCCTAGAGATAGAAAAGGGAAAACTATCTTGCCTCAGAGAAAATTCCCAAAGGATAGGCAGCCCCCCACAAGTATTGACTGTGAGAGGAGAGGGAAATAACATACGCAGACTGAAATCAGATTTTAGCAAAAGAGGCCACTTCTAGCTAAATAGAAAGGATAGGACAGAGTACTATGCGGTCAGTATAAAAACACTAGAAAATCCACCACAGAAAATACAAAATCTCCACAGCTAACTAAAGATATGGAGGGTATATCTGCATCTCCAGAGATACCAGCTTGGCTAAACAAATCCTTATACAGACCAAGCTGGACAAGACAAGAACATGGAAAAGAACTGAACAATAGACCACAGCATGTGGACAGCAAAATAGGCCAGAACTTATCTTTGTTGAAAGGAACAGCAAAGCAGGAGAGACCAGGAAAGAATGAGAATCCTCCAGGAACAATGGACAACTGGCACTGACTAAAGGGTGAAGCCAGAGTAAATAGCCCAGTCTGAAGTGGACACACCTGATGACTGCTGTGAAAGACAGACAGCAGCGCTACCACTTATAACCATCGGAGGGAGCCCAATAGCAGAATTCACAACAAGCGGGTATATCCATAAAGGTGAGCTGAGACTTCCGGTCGTGAGTAAGTCCTGAAGTTCACTGCGTAATGCACGGACCGCTCCCGGCACTTTAATGCCTGGTACACTGCGATTAAACAAGATTGCAGTGTTATGGTGGCATAGAGAAGCATCGCGCAGGGAGGGGGCTCCCTTCCTGCGTGCTACACTGAGACCCTCAGATGTGATCGCACTGTTCCGAGGGTCTCCTCCGGTCTCCTCCCTGTATGCTCCCGGAACCAAGATGGCCGCGGGGTCCTTCCGGGTCCTACAGGGAAGTGGCTTTCTCAGTGCCTGCTGAGAGTAGGACCCGAGATGCCTCCTACACTGCCTGTCAGATTGCTGATCTGACACAGTGCTGTGCAAAGTGTCAGATCAGCAATCTGACTTTATGTAGTGATGTCCCATTCTGAGACAATGTAAAAAAGTTTAAAAAAATATTATACTGTATAAAAATATATATTTTTTAAATTCCTAAGTAAAGAAAATATATATATATATATTGTTCCAATAAATACATTTCTTTAAATAAAAAAAACAATAAAAGTACATATATTTAGTATCGCCACATCCATAATGACCCGACCTATATAACTGTCCCACTAGTTAACCCCTTCAGTGAACACCATAAAAAAAACGAAGCAAAAAACAATGTTTATCACCATACCACCGAACAAAAGTGGAATAATACGCAATCAAAAAAGCAGATATAAATAAACATGGCACTGGTGAAAACATTATCTTTTCCCGCAAAAAACAAGCAACCAGGCAGCGCCATTAGCAAAAAAATAAAAAAGTTATAGCTCTCAGAATAAAGTGATGCAAAAACAATTATTTTTTATATAGAATAGTTTTTATTGTATGAAAGCGCCTAAACATAAAAAAATATAAATGAGGCATCTTTTAGCGTGTGACTGCTTCCAAACATAAAAACCGCTATAAAAACCCACTATAAATAGTAAATCAAACCCCCTTTATAAACCCCTTAGGTAGGGAAAAATAATAAAATTAAAAAATGAATTTATTTCCATTTTCCCATTAGGGTTAGGGTTACGGTTGGGGCTAAAGTTAGGGTTAGGGCTACAGGTAGGGTTAGGGTTGGGGTTAAAGTTAGGGTTGGGGCTAGAGTTGAGGTTAAGGTTTGGATTATGTTTACAGCTGGGATTAGAATTTGGGTTGGGATTAGGGTTAGGGGTGTGTCAGGATTAGGTTTATGGTTAGGGTTGGGATGAGGGTTAGGGGTATGTTTGGGTTAGGGATGTGTTGGGGTTATGGTTGTGGTTAGGGTTGTGAATAGGGTAAGGGGTGTGTTGGGGTTAGGGTTGTGGTTAGGGTTGGGATTAGGATTAGGGGTGTTTTCGGGTTAGGAGTGTGGTTATGTTACGGTTGGGATTAGGTTTAGGGCTGTGTTAGGGTTAGGGTTGGAGTTAGAATTGGGGGGTTTCCACTATTTAGGTGCATCAGGGGCTCTCCAAACACGACATGGTGTTGATCTCAATTCCTGCCAATTCTGTGTTGAAAAAGTAAAACGGTGCTCCTTCCCTTCCAAGCTCTGCAGGGCGAAACAATCATTTTTGTGAAAAATATATGATTTTTTATTTTTACGGCTCTACATTATAAACTTCTGTGAAGCACTTGGGGGTTCAAAGTGCGGACCACACATCTAGATAAGTTCCTTAGGGGGTTTATATTCCAAAATGGTGTAACTTGTGGGGGTTTCCACTGTATAGGCACATTAGGGGCTCTCCAAACACGACATGGCGTTCGGTCTCAATTCCAGCCAATTTTGTACTGAAAAGACATGTCAATACCCTATAAAATAGGGGAGGAACAAGGTAAGCTGTATATAAGCAAAAAACCGATAGGGTTCACCACTCAGATAGGATAAGTATCCCCAAGACTGCATAAGAAATAAAAGGCTGTCAGATTATAGTATATCACAGATTAATTCTAATCATAGTGGGTCAAATACCACTAGATGTAAAAAGTGACCCATATAATAATACAGATGGTGACAAAATCCCATAAGGATATCAAATCTGAATATCAGCCAGGTAAATATTGTATATCAGAGTTGCGTGGTGTCTAAAGTATATATAGTTACTGTGCACCAACTACAATATACCACAGTAAGCTCACATATTACCTGCAGTCATTGTATATCCCTGAGTGGTGGTCCCGTAGCGCACCTCGACGCGCGTTTCACTGCCCCCGCAGTGAGAATAGTGATGCGACTCGTACATATACGATTACGCATCACATCTCATGCTCAACAGACATGGTTATTTACTATGCGTATTGTCCTTGTAAACTTATTGTCAGAAGAATAAGGAGGCTCAAAAATATGAACAACCAGTTAGACTGATTACAACTTTTAATTCTAGATGGACAGAAATTATGGATATTTTGAAGAAATATTGGCCTATTCTATATGCTGATGAGGACCTATGTAAATTTTTGCCAACTAACCCTTCCGTCACATGGAGGCGTTCGAAAAATCTTAAGGACTTGCTGACACGTAGCCACTATGTGGCACCCCAGAGATCATGTTTTTCTGATAGAGCGGGCCCCAGATGGGGCAGTTTTCAATGTGGTGACTGCACAGCATGTCAGTGCATGGAGAGGGCTTTTACTTTTGAGAATAGTGATGCGACTCGTACATATACGATTACGCATCACATCTCATGCTCAACAGACATTGTTATTTACTATGCGTATTGTCCCTGTAAACTTATTTACATAGGTATGACAACACGCCAATTGAAGGTCAGGATCCAGGAACATATGCGGGACATCAAAAATGCAGCTACAGTCCATGATACCACAATACTTAAAACAATCCCAAAACACTTTCGGAGCCACCATGGGAGCAATCCCAAATGGCTTAGAGTCAGAGGGATAGATAGGGTGCAGCTTGGCATACGTGGTGGGAACTACAAAAAAGAACTTTTGAAAAGAGAGGCTAGATGGATAGTCTCCCTTAATACCACCACCCCAAAGGGCCTTAATGAATCATTGAGCTTCAAGTCCTTTTTGTAGGTTAGCGCGAATTTTAATTATGAGATTTTGTGTGATTTTAATTGTTAGTTGCTTTGTCTTTTTCGTGGCTGTTTTGACTGTATGTTATCTCCCCATACCATTGGATAGGGATGTGTGAATAAATAGCATATCATGTGGTTAATATCTATATTTGCTTCAGCCAGGCTAAAACAGAAGGAACATCTGGGATATGGACTATGCAAATTAGATAATTCGGTGTCCTCTGGGTAACAACTTTGAGAAGGAGCATACTATTTGGAAGGTGATCCCCCATAACATCTTCTTTGAGAATTGGAAAATCCACACTAAGTGGACGAAGATGATGTGATTATAATGTTGCGCAATATATCTTGCGCTATATATATATATACTTTTCTATAGGAAGATGTACATGTAATGCTCTGTTTTTATAGATGTTGCCGTATTCACTAATTTATGTATGGCCTACCTCTCCATTTATGTTATGTGACCTCTTTATAGGCTCAGCTGAGGGATGATGTTCAACACCTCCTGTTTTGGCTGGAGTCCTTGCAATTTTTAGTTATGCCATAACTGGTTAGTTCATTTTGTAACTTACACACATCCATGCATTCTATCCACTGCCACTGGCTGGAGCGCGCACCGCGCATGCGCTGCCTCTCGGGTAGATGTGCGGCTGCTCTGCATGGTTGGCGTCGGCATGGTTACGGACCCGGTCACATGACCGGATCAGGTGACACTGTGACGCGATCCTTGAGCACCGCTCGTCTCCCCGCGACGCAACATGGCGGTGGCGCGCCGCTCACAGCTGCTACTAGGATTCACTTACATGGGAGTAGTATATAAAGCCGGACAATCATGTTACCCATTACCTCCTGACGAAACTGCGGGGGCAGTGAAACGCGCATCGAGGTGCGCTACGGGACCACCACTCAGGGATATACAATGACTGCAGGTAATATGTGAGCTTACTGTGGTATATTGTAGTTGGTGCACAGTAACTATATATACTTTAGACACCACGCAACTCTGATATACAATATTTACCTGGCTGATATTCAGATTTGATGTCCTTATGGGATTTTGTCACCATCTGTATTATTATATGGGTCACTTTTTACATCTAGTGGTATTTGACCCACTATGATTAGAATTAATCTGTGATATACTATAATCTGACAGCCTTTTATTTCTTATGCAGTCTTGGGGACACTTATCCTATCTGAGTGGTGAACCCTATCGTTTTTTTGCTTATATACAGCTTACCTTGTTCCTCCCCTATTTTATAGGGTATTGACATGTAATTATATATGTATTTATTGATCTTTTCTACATTTGTTACATATATGTTGTGATATATGTTGGTTTAATAAATGTATACCTTTTTACATATGTGCACCTTCTTTGTTCTCTATTGGGTTCATATATATATATGGAAGGGATCACTTTGTGATCATATGTTAGGCAGTTCGCTTTAGTTGAAGTGTCAGGAAAGTATAACTAGCCCTTTCCAAGAAGTCATAGGACAAACAAAATCGGGGAATTGAAAACACCTGCTTAGAATCAACACAGCAAAGCAAGGAAAATCAAGACAAGAGCACTATCAGTAGTTGAACATAGAAAACACAGACTGTGGTCCAGCAAAAAGGGAAACTGACCCACAGTCAGAGATCACCATATTGAGTCCAGGAGAAGCCATGATAACACCCATCAGACCTTAGTCTAATGATTTTTATCTCACTGCTCCTAATCACCTGTTTCAAATCTTCTACTGTCCACTTTTCATACTTTTTTGCAAACTGAAGCTGACACTTTTTATGATGATACTGAAGTCGAGGCTAATTCACCTATATTTGAGCCACCATTTCATACCTGTGTAATGTGTGTCGCATGGTGCTTGAATGGACAGCTATGATCTCACTATCAGGAGGCATATGAGTCACCTCCACTGCCGTATTTGTCACATCAGAACTGGTAGACCTTGTGATGAGCCGAATTGTTGACTCTATTATTTTGCCTGGACATCCATCTCTTGGCTTTTGAATGGATGGGTGGACTTCACTTTGATCTTCGAACTTTCATCTGTCTTGTCACTCACATGATGCAGTTTGGCAATTTTCTTGCCCGAGAGGCAGCTATCAATGAGCTAGATCCTGCTATTTCTCTTTTCTTGGGAAAACTTCTTCATGGCTTCTATTTAATTCACACTAGTGATCTTTCACTTGGTAATCAACCTAATAACACACTGAGCTATTAGGGAATGTGAGAACAGGATGTGTTTTGAAGTATAGAGGAAGAAAAAGATTTTTCCACCACCAGTAGCAAAACAGTAACAATGCAGTGACATGACAAGAATCTGCATTACTAATCATATGCTAAATAGCTGCAAGTCAAACTTATGTATGAGATAGACAAGAGCATTGTCTGCAAAATGATGGTAGTCTCACAGTAGTGGATGGTGAGATATGGAGCCTAAAAGTCAAAAGTAAAAAAAAAATTGTTACACTTTTGCTCATCAGTGGTAATATGATGATGGCAATATATTAAGAGCATCAAAACTTTCATTTGAGTGCTTCTTTAAATAAAGTAAAAATAAGGAAAATAAATGCATTTTGACACAAAAGAAGAAAATTAAGCTTGTACTTAAAAATTCCTTTATAACTGCAAAATGTCAACATAAAAGAAAACAAATGTGTAAAACTAAATATCCTAAAATTCTGCCTAAAAATGTACAATTGGTGCCTAAAAAAAACAGATTAAGAAAAAAATGGCTACTATGCATAGGAGGGATTAATTTAGATAAGTAAAAGAACAACAAACTAGAGATCAAATATTTGGCATTAACTGAGTTGCCATTAGTAAAACTATGTTATTACTTGTCAGGAATAGGGTTGAGCGACCTTTAGTTTTTTAGGGTCGAGTCGGGTTTTGTGAAACCCGACTGTCTTAAAAGTCGAGTCGAGTGAAATCGGCCGACCACCGTGAAAAGTCGGGTTTCGGCCGAAACACGAAACCCAATGAAGGATTTTTTTTTTTTTCTTTCTCTCTCTCTCTCTCTCTCTCTCTCTCTCTCTCTCTCCCCCCCCCTCCGTCCCCAGCACAGAAAATTTCGTTTTGCACATTCCAAATCCCTACTGCGCACAAGCGATAACATGACGATAGGCGTTCACTCCCCTAAGACCTATGTCATCACTCTGCCCACGCTCATTCATTGGCTGAAAAAATGGCGCTAAACGCGTCATACGAAACGTGACTTTGGCGCCAAGATCGCGTACCGCATGGCCGACCCCGCACAGGGATCGGGTCAGGTTTCATGAGACGCCGACTTTGCCAAAAGTCGGCGACTTATGAAAATGAACGACCCGTTTCGCTCAACCCTAGTCAGGAATACTCTTTTTACTTCATTTTTCTTAAGTACTAAAAGAGTTACATTAACTGATGATTATCCTTACACATTCCTTCAAGACAAGGTGATTTTACTTTGGTGTCTAATGATATAATCCAGATATGTCTTAGTTATCTTGAGTGTAAAGTAATACTCCGTTGATACAGTTAGCGATGATGGGCAGAATGTTCTTCATTCCCACTTTGTAGTTAATTTAAGCAAAGTGATCTGTAGAAGAGGCCATTTTGTCTAAAGGGCTGTAAATATCTGCTGTATTAACTGTCCCCTCTTGCCATGGAAGTACATTCTTGAACAATTAAAGTATTGTCTACTGAAATAACCAGTTCAACATTTTCAATAGAAAAGGTGAAAACAAGTCTGTTTTTACTCTCTGAGCTATGACTTGTATTCAGTTCGAAGTTTGGTGGCTTTCTTTACGTTTCCATTGCTATCATTTCCACCTTCATTTCCTGAAGCAATGAAACTGCATTTACCAAAGAACTAATCTCAAATAAAAATGACATATTTTTATTTTATTAATATAACTTTGTGGATTATCCCTTTGCCGAGTCTTTGTCATTACTGTGGATTTTATTCTTGTGATGTGGTCTGACAGCACGCAAAAAATAATCCTGAGATTTACCTTTAAAGGAAACCTGTCATCAGGCTCTCGGTATAAAACCCGGGGCAACCATGTTCTCTAGCCTTTTAATAATTTTAATACATTTCAAACAAGCCTGATATATTCTTCAAGCAGGGCCATACACCTTAAAGCACCACTCCAGTGTGTTTTTTATTGCATCGCTGGAGTGGTGCTTTAAATATAATTCCGCTGACCCCAGCTCATACTCACCTGCCACCTTCATCATTTTCCAGCATTGCTCCTGTCATTCTCCTGGCAAAAAGTGACCTGCTTGCAGCTCCAGTGTTTCATGGAGCAGCAAGGAGGTCACTTTTCAATACAAATCTATGAGAGCCTTGTTCTGGCTCTCATAGACTTGCATTGAATGCTTGAGACTTGGCTTTTGACTTCCACCAGTCAGAAGCTGCGCTCATAAGATGGCGCTGCGGGACCGGAGGAAAAAAATGGTGGAGACGCCAGAGGATGAGTATATGACCAGGTGCAGGGGACTTACATTTAAAGCACTACTCCAGCTCTGACAAAAACATGCTGGAGTGGCACTTTAAAAAAGCTTTAAAGTTGTCCGGTACTGCATTCTATTATGCACTGAACGGTCCAATGGGTGTCTCCAGATCATGTTTGGTGCTCCCTCTCTGCTTTGTAATGCTGCTTCTCCACATAAGCTTTATACTGAACAGACAGCTGGCAGAGAGTGGAAAGCCTGAGCTTGTGCATGTGAGTCACCCACCAGGGCAATGGGGATACTCGGTACTGGGTCCGGTCGCTCTTAAAGGGGATGTCACGGTGGCTGGGACCCGGTCCGTGGCCCTGGGCACTCAATAAAAGAGGCAAGGTCTTTAAAGGAAATTTGGTAATAAAGTCTATTAGTGACACCACCTGTGGTTCTCGGTCAGAGGGACCGACGTTGCTTAAAGGGGTCCTCTGGGGCAATATTGTTGCAGCAAGATGGTGATGCTTTCCACAGGTGAAGCGGGGTCCCCAGGGCTCCCAAGGTGTATGGCAGGGATGGTAGGTTGCCAGCAAATAACGGATGTCACAGAGTGGTAACATATTTGAAAAAACTGACCGTCACATCCATACATAGACTAAGTGTGAACAGGTGCTGAACCTAGAGTAACCAACTCATATATAGTCAAGTAAAAAAGGCAGCACACTGCAGCGCTAAGACATGCAAACATGAAACATGAAAAATGAACTGCAATACTGCACTAGAAATATGAAAAATGAGAGCGTTTAGCGCATAAAAATGGCCAATTTTATGTGTACCTGATAGCCCCTTTACGGCATCTCTCGTATATCAGGTCCTACGCTTGCCTACCTCGCTGAGAATAAACGTCTCCATGTGAATGGGTACCTGTGAAAACCTCTTCCTAGACTCATATTCTCTCTCTCTGTGGAGGGGTACTGGACCTGTTGCGATTAAAACACCTGGGCTAGGAGGAGGAGTGCTCAGTCAGAAGGCTAAATAATATATTTGAAAAAACTGACCGTCACATCCATACATAGACTAAGTGTGAACAGGTGCTGAACCTAGAGTAACCAACTCATATATAGTCAAGTAAAAAAGGCAGCACACTGCAGCGCTAAGACATGCAAACATGAAACATGAAAAATGAACTGCAATACTGCACTAGAAATATGAAAAATGAGAGCGTTTAGCGCATAAAAATGGCCAATTTTATGTGTACCTGATAGCCCCTTTACGGCATCTCTCTTATACCAGGTCCTGCGCTATCCTTCCTCGCTGAGAATAAACGTCTCCATGTGAATGGGTACCTGTGAAAACCTCTTCCTAGACTCATATTCTCTCTCTCTGTTTTTTCATATTTCTAGTGCAGTATTGCAGTTCATTTTTCATGTTTCATGTTTGCATGTCTTAGCGCTGCAGTGTGCTGCCTTTTTTACTTGACTATATATGAGTTGGTTACTCTAGGTTCAGCACCTGTTCACACTTAGTCTATGTATGGATGTGACGGTCAGTTTTTTCAAATATATTATTTAGCCTTCTGACTGAGCACTCCTCCTCCTAGCCCAGGTGTTTTAATCGCAACAGGTCCAGTACCCCTCCACAGAGAGAGAGAATATGAGTCTAGGAAGAGGTTTTCACAGGTACCCATTCACATGGAGACGTTTATTCTCAGCGAGGTAGGCAAGCGTAGGACCTGATATACGAGAGATGCCGTAAAGGGGCTATCAGGTACACATAAAATTGGCCATTTTTATGCGCTAAACGCTCTCATTTTTCATATTTCTAGTGCAGTATTGCAGTTCATTTTTCATGTTTCATGTTTGCATGTCTTAGCGCTGCAGTGTGCTGCCTTTTTTACTTGACTATATATGAGTTGGTTACTCTAGGTTCAGCACCTGTTCACACTTAGTCTATGTATGGATGTGACGGTCAGTTTTTTCAAATATATTATTTAGCCTTCTGACTGAGCACTCCTCCTCCTAGCCCAGGTGTTTTAATCGCAACAGGTCCAGTACCCCTCCACAGAGAGAGAGAATATGAGTCTAGGAAGAGGTTTTCACAGGTACCCATTCACATGGAGACGTTTATTCTCAGCGAGGTAGGCAAGCGTAGGACCTGATATACGAGAGATGCCGTAAAGGGGCTATCAGGTACACATAAAATTGGCCATTTTTATGCGCTAAACGCTCTCATTTTTCATATTTCTAGTGCAGTATTGCAGTTCATTTTTCATGTTTCATGTTTGCATGTCTTAGCGCTGCAGTGTGCTGCCTTTTTTACTTGACAGAGTGGTAACAGGCCTCAGTCCAGGGTACTGGCAACAGGTGCAGGAGTAGTCCAGGCAGCCTGAAAACAAGTGGTAATCTCCCTTTGTAGGTCAGGTTGGGAGCCTTCCTACTGTATATGCGCTAGTTTTCTGGTCCCTTGCTACCTGTAGTTCACTTGCAAGGTACTCCTTTCTCTCTCCTGTCCTGGGACAGTGCCTGCACGGTGGGCAGCTTTAGCTGTTCTCTTGGGGTCTCTGACATGGTGACTCCAGGCTCTAACTGCGCATTGCCTCAGGCGTTGAATGGGCAGTTTACGTATAGTCCCAGTTTCGGCACCCTGGCTCACAGGGGGCCCACTCGCTGCCTACCTGAGCTGTCTGAACTAACTCCTCTTCCAGACCAGGATTTCAATCAGGGAAGTTCCCCTAAAACAGGGTTCTGAGCTCCCCCTTCTGGCCTGGAGTTAGAATATGTTGTGTGTAAGATTTACCTGCCAAAGGGATCCCACTTGTCTCCAGGCATGGCACTACCCTCCCCGAGAGGAAGGCAGCATCACTGTGGTACCCGAACTCCTGGTGTTCCACATTCCCCCCTGTTAAATCCAGTACTCCTGGACTGGGAAAAAGAAACATAAACAACAGGTTAAAAAGGTGCAAACATTTTTGGAAATACATTCAAACAGGTAACTAAAGTTTTTCTTCCCTTACGGGAGGAACTTTTGGCTTAAACGTTGTAAACATATCTACAATTGCACAACTGGTTTTATACCAGGGTGTCCTTGTCCATATTTAACAGTACTGATGCGAGGGACCCATCATAAACCCCCAACATAGGCATTGAGTGGGCTACAAGGCAGATCCAGACCCGGTGTTCAGCCATGCCAGATGGTTTCTGCTTCAAATCTGTGAAGAAACAAGGCCCTACCCACGCCGGCAAAGTGGGCTGAACCAGGGTGCACCTTAAGGGTGCCAACTATGTAAAGTGACAGTTTTGGGGCAATTCACTGTCCATTACCCTATTGTGTTATGAAACTGCAGCACCGAACTAGGAGAGAAGGGGAAAGCTGACCCTGCACTAAGACTAGGCTGAAACCCAACGATGGAGTGGGCGACCCATTCCTAGCGAATAGACCCATCGACGATCCTGGTCTAAACTCAGAGAAGACCTATAGATAAGGGGAAGGAGGTCCCTAAAAGATCTAAGGACTGGGTTCAAAAAACAGGTCACCTCCTAATAGGAAACACAGAGAAGGCTGCAGGAACAAATTGAAAACAGAAACAAAAGATAGCAGAATCAGAGATCTCAGAACTGCAAAATATCAAACACAGAAAGCTGTCTAAGCACCTAGCCAGAACTCTAGCGGATTAACACTGTTGTCCAGCAAGGAATGGGAGGCAGGTGCTTGGTAAAAAAGGGTGACACAATCCCCTGACCAAGACAACTCAGCACCACGGGAAAAAGACCAGCAGCCAGAAAACCACAAGATGGCGGATGGTCAAAACAAAACAGATTCTAACAGTACCTCCCCTTTTACGAGGATCCTCCAGATCCTCTTGGCTGAGCCTTATTCGGAAATCTCCTGTGAAAAGCCTTAATCAACCTTGAGTCCGAGACGTCCTCAGCTTTCACCCAGGAATTATCCTCGGGACCGAAAGCCTTCCAGGACACGAGATACTGCAAACTTCCTCTGTGTCACCTGGATTCTAAAATGCGACCTCCTATTTGCCTTTTTCAGATTATGGCGTACATTGGTCCAAACCTAGTCCAAATTTCCAGAAAAACTCTCCTCCTCAGGCACTGCTGTCCCAATCTTTGAAAATGGACCAAAAGATGGATGCCTCCCTGTACAGCGAAAAAAAGAACTCCCAGCCGAGGTAGACATATGATTATTAAAAGCAAACTCAGCTAGTGGTATATATTCTGGCCACATCTCCAGATTGTCTGCTACAAAACATCTCAAAAACTGCTCGACATCCTGGTTCTTCCTTTCGGTCTGTCCATTGGACTCTGGATGATAACCTGACGAAAATGACAAATGTATCTTTAATCTGTCACAAAGGCAAAGTTTTTAACAGCTCGATTACCACCTGGTTCATCTTTTCACACATACCGTTTGTTTGTGGTGGTACGGCGTTGTTCTGATCTTTTCGCATCCGTACAGGTTGCAGAACTCCTGGAATACTTCCGCTTCAAACCCTGGGCCTTGGTCAGTAAGTACCATCTCAGGGTAACCATGTGGTCGACAAAAGTGTTGTTGGAAGGCTTTGGCTGCCGTCTTTGCTGGCAGGCACGACTACCAGGAATCTGGAGTAATGGTCCACAATGGTCAGAGCATAGACATAGCCTGACCGGCTTGTAGTTAGCTTCATGTGGTCTAAGGCCACTAGTTCAAGTGGCTGTTTGGTGACTATGGGCTGTAGAGGAGCCCTCTGGCTGTCACGGTCCTTTCTGTGCAGGTTGCATGGGCCACACTCTTTGCACCACTTTTCAATGGCTTTTCTCATGCCAATCCAGTAGAACCTTCTACGGAGTAGGATCTCTAACTTCTTCCATCCGAAGTGTCCTGCTCCATCTTGGTATGCTTCCAGAACCATTGGCCCATCTTGTCTCAGGACTACTATCTGCCAGACCAACTCATGAGTGTGTGGGTCGATATTCCTCCGGCACAGCTTACCGTCTTAGATGAACAATTTGCCCTTCTCCTTCCACAGCTGTTGAGACTCTTGTGGAGCATCTGTACCAGGGTGTGAATCTGCTTGTGTCAGCAGCTCTTTGACCAGACAGAACGCAGGGTCACTGTCCTGTGTCTCTGCCCATCCATGGTGGGGCAATGGGTTCAGTGTGGCTTTTTGCTTGTTATTGCACTTTTTCCTCACATAATGGGAATACTGAGCCACCCCGGGGCGATGGAAAGCTTGAAAATCAATCTCTTCAAGTGCTTCCGGATCTTCCCCAACCTCTGGTAAGTTGGGCATGCTGGACAGTGCATAGGCATTTGCATTCTTGTGCCCTGCACGGTACGTGATGGTGAATTCATAGTTGGACAACCGGGCCATCCATCGCTGCTCCAATGCACCTAGTTTTGCCGCCTCCAGGTGTGTCAGTGGATTGTTGTCAGTGAAATCTGTGAATCTTGCTGAAGCCAGGTAGTGTTAGCAGCTCCCTGTTACCGCCCAGACTATGGCGAGGAACTCCAGCTTGAAGGAACTGTAATTTTCAGGGTTCCTTTCAGTGGGACGAAGCTTCCTGCTGGTGTAGGTAATTACTCTTTCTTTGCCTTTATGTACCTGGAACAGCACTGCTCCCAATCCCATGTTGCTGGCATCCATGTACAGCACAAATGGTTGGTCATAGTTAGGGTAGGCCAGTACCTCATCTCCCGTGAGAGCCAACTTCAACTGAGTGAAGGATCC
Source organism: Ranitomeya variabilis (assembly GCF_051348905.1). NCBI lineage: Eukaryota > Metazoa > Chordata > Amphibia > Anura > Dendrobatidae > Ranitomeya > Ranitomeya variabilis. The sequence continues at coordinate 109,265,146 of NC_135237.1, read as the reverse complement.
TTCCAGTCTGTCGTTCCACTCAAACGGAGGGCCCTTGCTCTTGGTCTTCCTGGATTGGCCCACTAACAGGTCCAGCAGGGGTGTGGCTATCTTCGTGAAGTCTTTAATGAACCTTTGGTTGTAGCCTACCAACCCGAGGAAGTGCTGGATGTTGGTGGGTCTCAGCCAGTCCCTGATCATGGTGATCTTGTCAGGGTCTGGTGCCACTCCTTCAGAGCTTACCACATGGCCCAGGTACTGCACTTTAGGTTTTAACAGGTGACACATAGATGGCTTTACCTTCAGGCCAAAGTTAGATAGAGCTTAAAACACCTCGGCCAGGTGTTTCAGGTGGTCTTCATAGGTCTTGGAGAAGACCATGACATCATCCAGGTACAACAAGATGGTTTCAAAATTCTTGTGCCCGAGAGAGCACTCCATCATCCTCTGGAATGTTCCTCGTACGTTGCACAGTCCAAATGGCATGTAGTTGAATTCAGAGAGGCCATTGGTGTCGTGAAAGCAGTCTTTTCTTTATCCGCCTCTGCAGCGGGAACCTGCCAATACCCACTAGTGAGATCCAAGGAGGAGAAATAGTTAGCAGATTTTAAAGCAGCTAATGACTCTTCAATTCTAGGCAACGGGTATACATCCTTATGTGTAATGCTGTTTATCTGCCTGTAATCAACACACATCCTCATTGTACCATCCTTTTCCCGGTTGAGATCTAATGGAGCTGCCCAGGGGCTACAACTATCTCTGATTACCCCAGCCTCTTTCATCTCTCATAACTGACTCTTGGCACACTAGTAGTGAGCTGGAGGTACAGGCCGGTATCTCTCTTTAATGGGCGGATGACTTCCTGTGGGGATATGACGTTGAACCCCTTTTACCTGCCCAAAATCTAGTGGGTGTTTGCTGAATACCCCCTCATACTCATGGACCACCCAGTAAGTCCCTTGTTTTTGGTGTGATGGTGTAGAGTCAGTGCCAACATGTAATTTCTGACACCAGTCCTCCATTTGTCCTGCAGAGCCATTGTCCTCTGCCCGCTTGGACGGGACCACGGGTTCTGTTGCCTGTATTGCATTATTATTAACAGTAAACAGTTTAGCAAGTGTTGTATATCTGGGTAAGTGTACCGCTTTCTCTCCACAATTAAGAACACGTACTGGTACTCGGATATCAACCACCCCTCTGGCTGTCAGGATTGTGGGCCTACTGTCTGAATACACAGGTCCTATCAGGGCCTGATAGTCTTTACCTCTGAGGCCTATCACTCCCCGACACCATATTAACATTTCACTCCTGGGGGGTATTGCAATGGAGATCGGGTCACTCACTGTGACAAGTCCAACTTCTCCACCAGACAATTCTACCTGTTGTCTCTGCACCAGGGCTCTAATTTCTTTTTGCAGGACACGTTGCTTACTGGAAACAGCAGTCTCGGCCACCTGTTGTAACAAAACAATGACCTCAGCAATTTTCAATGACATTAGTACCAATGGTCATCATGGGATTACATTCACATCGGTCAATATCAACAATCACCACTCCTTGGGCCTTCAATTCTACCTACCCCACATTAATGGTGACCTCCTTGTACCCCACCTGTGGCAAAGGCTGATCATTACTGGCTACTATTGTCAAATCTGAGCCAAGGGTAATGTCTGAGACAGCCCAATAACGTTTATAGAGAATGTAAGGCATAGTCATCACCTGAGAGCCAGTGTCCAATAAAGCGTTCATCGGGATGCCGTCGATCACAATGGGGAGAACCGGTCGTCCTCCGACATATTTGGCTCTCTAATTTTGTGGGCCTGGTCGTCCTATTCCTGGAGGTTGGCCCTCTGCCCCAGGGGTCGCTTGTTTAAATGACAGTATCTTGCAATGTGTCCTGCCTGGTTGCAGCGGTGGCAGATGGGTCTTCCGTCCTGATGACAGCGGTCATCATCTCTTCCTCTGGTCGGTGGGATCCTCTTCTGTTGTCGCCAGGGGACGTCCTCCGGTCTGGAAGCCAGCTTGATCTTTTCCTTTGGGGTTCCTGTTGTTGTTGGGATTGCATGGTCCTGGCGAGTGCAGCTACGCTTTTAGTCAGTTCCTGCACCTGGAGGCGAAGTCCTGTGGAGGGGTCATCATCCAGGATCTGTGCATTGGCCTCAAAGGGGACATGAGGATATGATGCCACCTCCTGGTGGTACGTGAGGGATGGACGCCTAGGGGCACTGTGCGGCTGGGCTGAGGTTCATGTAGCATCCGGATGGCCCTGTCTTTAAATTGTGCAAAGTCCAGGTCAGGGTTTTGCAAGGCCAGGATGTGTAGCTGCATCCTGTGGGTGTTGGACAGGAGCCCTTCAATGAACTGTTCCTTTAAGAGCTTGTCTCCATCCTGCACACTGTTAGGGTCAACCTGTTTGATGGCCTGCAATGCCTCTTGCAGATTAAGGGCATAGTCCCGTATGCTATCCTGTGTTCTTTGCTTGCACCCGAAAAACCTCATTTTGATTTCTGCAGTGGTGCGGGTGTCAAAGGTGATTTTAAATTAGGTAAATATCTGCTGCACAGTTCCTTTTCCATATCTGGCCAGGATTTTACCTCTCTTAGGGCCGTGTCAATCAGTTTGCCAGTTAAGATGCTGACCTTTTGATGCTCGGTCAGGGGATATACCTCAAATAGGCTGCTGTTGTGAATTTGGATTCTGGGCTCCCCCGGTGGCCGCTTGTGGAATTGGACTTGTCATCCTCTTTCCTGTTTCACCTGATTCCATCAGTAGTGGGTGTCGCTATTTAAGCTCATTTCTCTGGTGGTTTCTTGCCGGTCAACAATGTTATCTGATGCCTCTCAGTGCTTGTTCCTGCTTCTAGACTACTACTAGATAAGTTGGACTTTTGTCCATGTTTTGTTTTGCCTATTTGTTCCAGTTCACAGCTGAAGTTTTGTTACTGTGTCTGGAAAGCTCTCGTTGATCAGGGATTGCCACTCTGGCGTTATGAGTTAATGCCAGAGTTTAAGGTAATCTCTGGATGGTGTTTTGTTAGTGTTTTTCTGCTGACCATGAAAGTATACTATCTGTCTTCTGCTATCTAGTAAGCGGACCTCAAATTTGCTAAGACTATTTTCCTGCTGCGTTTGTTGTTTCATCTGAACTCACCGTCATTATATGTGGGGGGCTACTGTCTTCTTTGAATATTTCTCTGGAGGTGAGCCAGGTCTTATATTTCCCTCTGCTAGCTATTTAGGTCTTAGGCCAGAGCTGGGCATCTAGCGATAAATAGGAAATGCTACCTGGCTATTTCTAGTTGCGCGGCAGGCTTAGTTCATGGTCAGTATAGTTCCATCTTCCGAGAGCTTGTCCCTCTATAGGCTTGCTATGATCTCTGCCTGCAGAGATCATGACAGTTTGACCGGCCAATAAAGTGTTAAAGACCCAGGTTGAGAAAGGAGAGTTATAAGAAGTCTGCTGAAATTTTTTTTTTTTTTTTTTTTTTTTCCTCCAGTCTGCCTTGCTGCAGTCTTTTCTCTCTCTCTCCTCCTAATCTCTGTATGCTCTGTGTGCACCTGACAATAATGGATCTCCAGAGTGTAACTGCGGGTTTGAATAATCTCATCACGAAAGTACAAAATTTACAAGATTTTGTGGTACATGCTCCGGTATCTGAGCCGAGAATTCCTTTGCCGGAGTTCTTCACAGGGAATAGAGCTAGCTTCCAGAATTTCCGAAATAATTGTAAGCTTTATTTGTCCCTGAAGTCTCGTTCAGCTGGAGACCCTGCTCAGCAGGTTAGGATTGTGATTTCCTTGCTCAGGGGTGACCCTCAAGATTGGGCCTTCTCATTGCCAGCAGGGGATCCTGCGTTACGCGATGTGGATGCGTTTTTTCTGGCCTTGGGCTTGCTTTATGAGGAACCTCATTTGGAACTTCAGGCAGAAAAAACTTTGATGGCATTATCTCAGGGGCAAGACGAAGCTGAAGTTTTCTGCCAAAAATTCCGTAAATGGTCTGTGCTTACTCAGTGGAATGAGTGCGCCTTGGCGGCAACTTTCAGAGAAGGTCTCTCTGATGCCGTTAAGGATGTTATGGTGGGGTTCCCTTTGCCTGCAGGTCTGAATGAGTCCATGACAATGGCTATTCAGATTGATAGGCGTCTGCGGGAGCGCAAACCGGTGCACCATCTGGCGGTGTCTATGGAAAAGACGCCAGAAAGTATGCAGTGTGATAGAATTCTGTCCAGGAGCGAGCGACAGAATTTTAGACGGAAGAATGGATTGTGTTTCTATTGTGGGGATTCTACTCATGTTATATCGGCATGCTCTAGGCGTACAAAGAAGCTTGATAAGTCTGTTTCCATTAGCACCATTCAGTCTAAGTTTATTTTGTCTGTAACCCTGATTTGCTCTTTGTCATCCATTGCCACGGACGCCTATGTTGACTCTGGCGCCGCTCTGAGTCTTATGGATTGGTCCTTTGCCAATCGTTGTGGTTTTGATTTAGAGCCTTTGGAGACTCTTATTCCTCTGAAGGGGATTGACTCCACCCCATTGGCTAATAATAAACCACAATACTGGACACAAGTAACCATGCGTATCAATCCGGATCACCAGGAGATTATTCGTTTCCTGGTGCTGTATAATTTACATGACGATTTGGTACTGGGATTGCCATGGTTGCAGTCTCACAACCCAGTCTTGGACTGGAGAGCAATGTCTGTGTTGAGCTGGGGATGTAAGGGTATTCATGGGGACGTACCTTTGGTTTCTATTTCGTCGTCCATTCCCTCTGAAGTCCCTGAGTTCCTCTCTGATTATCAAGACGTCTTTGACGAACCCAAGCTTGGGTCGTTACCTCCGCACCGTGAGTGCGATTGTGCCATAGATTTGATACCGGGTTGTAAATATCCAAAGGGTCGTTTGTTTAATTTGTCTGTGCCGGAACATGCTGCTATGCGGGAATATATAAAGGAGTCTTTGGAAAAGGGACATATTCGTCCATCTTCTTCTCCCTTGGGAGCTGGGTTTTTCTTTGTCTCAAAAAAAGACGGCTCTTTGAGACCATGTATTGATTATCGGCTTCTGAATAAGATCACTGTTAAGTATCAATACCCATTGCCATTGCTTACTGATTTGTTTGCTCGTATAGAGGGTGCTAAGTGGTTCTCTAAAATTGATCTTCGTGGGGCGTATAATTTGGTGCGGATCAGGCAGGGGGATGAGTGGAAGACCGCATTTAATACGCCCGAGGGCCACTTTGAGTATTTGGTCATGCCTTTTGGTCTTTCTAATGCCCCTTCAGTTTTCCAGTCTTTTATGCATGATATTTTCCGCGATTTTCTGGATAAATTTATGATAATATATCTGGATGATATTCTGATTTTTTCTGATGACTGGGACTCTCATGTCCAGCAGGTCAGGAGAGTTTTTCAGGTTCTGCGGTCTAATTCTTTATGTGTGAAGGGGTCTAAGTGCGTTTTTGGGGTCCAGAAAATTTCCTTTTTGGGGTATATTTTTTCTCCCTCTTCCATTGAGATGGATCCCGTCAAGGTGCAAGCTATTTGTGACTGGACTCAGCCCTCCTCTCTTAAGGGTCTTCAGAGATTTTTGGGCTTTGCCAATTTTTACCGCCGATTTATTGCTGGTTTTTCGGATGTCGTTAAACCACTGACTGATTTGACCAGACAAGGCGCTGATGTTGCTAATTGGTCCCCTCATGCTGTAGAGGCCTTTCAGGAGCTTAAGCGCCGTTTTGCCTCTGCCCCTGTGTTGCGTCAGCCTGATGTGAATCTGCCTTTTCAGGTTGAGGTTGACGCTTCGGAGATCGGAGCTGGGGCAGTGTTGTCGCAGAAAGGTTCCGACTGCTCCGTCATTAGGCCTTGTGCCTTCTTTTCTCGCAAATTTTCGCCCGCAGAGCGGAATTATGATGTTGGGAATCGGGAGCTTTTGGCCATGAAGTGGGCGTTTGAGGAGTGGCGCCATTGGCTCGAGGGGGCTAGACATCAGGTGGTGGTATTGACTGACCACAAAAATTTGATTTATCTTGAGACTGCCAGACGCCTGAATCCTAGACAGGCGCGCTGGTCTTTATTTTTTTCTCGCTTTAATTTTGTGGTGTCATACCTACCGGGTTCTAAGAATGTTAAGGCAGATGCCCTTTCTAGGAGTTTTGACCCGGACTCTCCTGGTAATTCTGAACCCACAGGTATCCTTAGGGAGGGAGTAATTTTGTCGGCCGTTTCTCCTGATCTGCGGCGGTCCTTGCAAGAGTTTCAGGCGGATAGACCGGATCGTTGTCCGCCTGATAGACTGTTTGTTCCGGATGATTGGACCAGCAGAGTCATCTCTGAGGTACATTCTTCTGCATTGGCAGGTCATCCCGGAATTTTTGGTACCAGGGATTTGGTGGCAAGATCCTTCTGGTGGCCTTCTCTGTCACGAGATGTGCGAGTCTTTGTGCAGTCATGTGACGTTTGTGCTCGGGCCAAGTCTTGTAGTTCTCGGGCTAGCGGACTGCTGTTGCCCTTGCCTATTCCTAAGAGGCCTTGGACACACATCTCGATGGATTTTATTTCAGATCTGCCTGTTTCCCAGAAGATGTCTGTCATCTGGGTGGTCTGTGACCGTTTCTCTAAAATGGTCCATTTGGTTCCTCTGCCCAAGTTGCCTTCTTCTTCTGAGTTGGTTCCTCTGTTTTTTCAGAATGTTGTCCGATTGCACGGTATTCCTGAGAATATTGTTTCTGACAGAGGTACCCAATTTGTGTCTAGATTTTGGCGGGCATTCTGTGCTAGGATGGGCATAGATTTGTCTTTTTCGTCTGCTTTTCACCCTCAGACTAATGGCCAGACCGAGCGGACTAATCAGACCCTTGAGACATATCTGAGGTGTTTTGTCTCTGCTGACCAGGATGATTGGGTTGCTTTTTTGCCATTGGCAGAGTTCGCCCTCAATAATCGGGCCAGTTCTTCCACCTTGGTGTCCCCGTTTTTCTGTAATTCGGGGTTTCACCCTCGATTTTCCTCCGGTCAGGTGGAATCCTCGGATTGTCCTGGAGTGGATGCGGTGGTAGAGAGATTGCATCACATTTGGGGGCAGGTTATGGACAATTTGAAGTTGTCCCAGGAGAAGACTCAGCGTTTTGCCAACCGTCATCGTCGTGTTGGTTCTCGGCTTTGTGTTGGAGATTTAGTGTGGTTGTCTTCTCGTTTTGTCCCTATGAGGGTCTCTTCTCCTAAGTTTAAACCTCGGTTCATCGGCCCTTATAGAATATTGGAGATTCTTAATCCTGTTTCTTTCCGTTTGGACCTCCCTGCGTCCTTTTCCATTCATAACGTTTTTCATCGGTCGTTATTGCGCAGGTATGAGGTACCTGTTGTACCTTCAGTTGGGCCTCCTGCTCCGGTGTTGGTTGAGGGTGAGTTGGAGTACGTTGTGGAGAAAATTTTGGACTCTCGTGTTTCCAGACGGAAACTCCAGTATCTGGTCAACTGGAAGGGTTACGGCCAGGAGGATAATTCTTGGGTCAATGCATCTGATGTTCATGCTTCTGATCTTGTTCGTGCCTTCCATAGGGCTCATCCTGGTCGCCCTGGTGGATCTGGTGAGGGTTCGGTGCCCCCTCCTTGAGGGGGGGGTACTGTTGTGAATTTGGATTCTGGGCTCCCCCGGTGGCCGCTTGTGGAATTGGACTTGTCATCCTCTTTCCTGTTTCACCTGATTCCATCAGTAGTGGGTGTCGCTATTTAAGCTCATTTCTCTGGTGGTTTCTTGCCGGTCAACAATGTTATATGATGCCTCTCAGTGCTTGTTCCTGCTTCTAGACTACTACTAGATAAGTTGGACTTTTGTCCATGTTTTGTTTTGCCTATTTGTTCCAGTTCACAGCTGAAGTTTTGTTACTGTGTCTGGAAAGCTCTCGTTGATCAGGGATTGCCACTCTGGCGTTATGAGTTAATGCCAGAGTTTAAGGTAATCTCTGGATGGTGTTTTGTTAGTGTTTTTCTGCTGACCATGAAAGTATACTATCTGTCTTCTGCTATCTAGTAAGCGGACCTCAAATTTGCTAAGACTATTTTCCTGCTGCGTTTGTTGTTTCATCTGAACTCACCGTCATTATATGTGGGGGGCTACTGTCTTCTTTGAATATTTCTCTGGAGGTGAGCCAGGTCTTATATTTCCCTCTGCTAGCTATTTAGGTCTTAGGCCAGAGCTGGGCATCTAGCGATAAATAGGAAATGCTACCTGGCTATTTCTAGTTGCGCGGCAGGCTTAGTTCATGGTCAGTATAGTTCCATCTTCCGAGAGCTTGTCCCTCTATAGGCTTGCTATGATCTCTGCCTGCAGAGATCATGACAGGCTGCAGAGCCTTTCCTTAAAGTCACTTAATGTATGGGACTCCCCAGAATATTGTGCACGCCAGGCCTCTCCAGGAATATAGGGCATGGAAAGCGGCATTATGGGGGCTGTAGCTGCTGTGGCGTCCGGCTGGCTTGTAGGAGCTGTGGGCCCTGTGGAGCCTAATGGCAGAATGGGGCCTGTGGCTGCATCTACCGCAGGGTCTGGGAGTACCATGGGGCCTGCGGCTGTGTCTACCGCCAATCCTCCTCCCGTGTCAGACATGGCTTTTCCCCCTTGCTAACCTTGTAGAAGCCAGCTTCCCTCCTCCGGAGTCTGCAGCGGTTCCTCCGTTGCTTGGTCTGCAGCGGCTCCTCTGCGTGCGGTCGGGCGCTGCTCTCGGTCCTCCATCCAGCGCTTTGAGGTGTCCTCACTTGCAGTGTTGCTACACGTCATCTCCACTTCCGGCTTTTCTTCGCAACGAGGCACCAGCTTCCGCTTTGCGCTCTTTTGGATACCTCCACCCATGAAGGTACGCTCCTTCTTCCCCTTGCACTCCACGTGGTGCGGCAATGGCGGTTTGTAAGCAAACTGTCACAGTCACTGGCACACAGTACCTGGCGATGCCAGAGCACGAAATCCTGTTCGTGACGCCAAAGTTGAGTCGCTCACCAGGGCAATGGGGATACTCGGTAATGGGTCTGGTCGCTCTTAAAGGGGATGTCATGGTGGCTGTGGCCCAGTCCGTGGCTCTGGGCACTCATTAAAAGGGGAAAGGTCTTTAACCCCTTTACCCCCAAGGGTGGTTTGCACGTTAATGACCAGTTAAATATAAAAACTCAAGGCACAGTGCACACAAATAATTTATGTAAAGGAGGGAAACATCACCATCAGTGTGCACCAGTAGGAAATATACTGGACAAATCAGAAAAAAAGCAAGAAACACGAAGAAAAACCGACCCTGACGAAGGCAGACGCCGAAACGCTCGTCGGGGTACGGCACATCCCAGGGACTACCATTCTACACAGCAGGTAAATACCAGGTGGCTCTTTCCATATCTACATTAGTTACCTTGCCCGCATACGGTTTATTTTTCCATGTGTGTCACGTTATATATTGATTTTTCCTATATTCCTTGTTTCTCTATCAGATTTGTAGCCACTCTATTGATATTGCACATGCCCTTTACACGTTAGATTTGGTATTACTGCCATTTATGGTTGTATGGCATATATATTTATATATATAGGTACGCACGTATCTGAAAAAAACTCCCATTGTGGCTTCATTTTGAATTGTTTTATTGCCATGTTTATGTCCCTGGTGTAGTGCCCTCTTTTGGTATTTTCTCACCGTACCACTTTTTAATTTTAATAAATATTGTTATATTATACTTTATATCGGACTTTGTGTCGGTTTTTCTTCGTGTTTCTTGCACGTTAATGACCAGGTCAATTTTTACAATTCTGACCACTGTCCATTTATGAGGTTATAACTCTGGAACGCTTCAATGGCTCCTGATAATTCTGACACTGTTTTCTCGTGACATGTTATCCTTCATGATAGTGGTAAAATTTCTTTGATATTACTTGCGTTTATTTGTGATAAAAACGGAAATTTGGCAAAAATTTCGCAATTTTCCAACTTTGAATTTTTATGCCCTTAAATCACAGAGATGTGTCACACAAAATACTTAATAAGTAACATTTCCCACATGTCTACTTTACATCAGCACAATTTTGGAACCATTCTTTTTTGTTAGGGATTTATAAGGGTTAAAAGTTGACCAGCAATTTCTCATTTTTACAACACCATTTTTTTTTAGGGACCACATCGCATTTGAAGTCACTTTGAGGGGTCTAAATAATAGAAAATACCCAAGTGTGACAACATTCTAAAAACTGAACATCTCAAGGTACTCAAAACCACATTCAAGAAGTTTATTAACCCCTTCAGGTGTTTCAAAGGAATTTTTGCAATGTTTAAAAAAATGAACATTTAACTATTTTCACAAAAAAATTAATTCAGCTCCACTTTGTTTTATTTTACCAAGGGTAACAGGAGAAATTGGACCACAAAAGTTGTACAATTTGTCCTGAGTATGCTGATACCCCATATGTGGGGGTAAACCACTGTTTGGGCGCATGGCAGAGCTTGGAAGCGAAGGAGTGCCATTTGACTTTTCAATGCAAAATTGACTGGAATTGAGATGAGGCGCCATGTTGCGTTTGGAGAGCCCCTGTTGTGCCTAAACATTGAAACCCCCCACAAATGACACCATTTTGGAAGTAGACCCCCTAAGAAACTTTTCTAGATGTGTGGTGAGCACTTTAACCAGCCAAGTGCTTCACAAAAGTTTATAATGTAGAGCCGTAAAAATAAAAAATCATATTTTTTCACAAAAATGATCTTTTCACCCTCATTTCCCCCCCCCAAGGGTAACAGAACAAATTGAACCTCAAAAGTTGTTGCAAAATTTGTCCTGAGTGCGATGATACCCCATATGTGGGGGTAAACCACTGTTTGAGCGAATGGCAGAGCTCGGAAGGGAATGAGCGCCGTTTGACTTTTCAATGCAAAATTGACTAGAATTGAGATAGGACACCATGTCGCATTTGGAGAGCCCCTGATGTGCCTAAACATTGAAACCCCCACAAGTGACCCCATATTGGAAACTAGACCCCCCAAGGAGCTTATCTAGATGTGCTGTGAGAACTTTGAACCCCTAAGTGTTTCAATACAGTTTATAACACAGAGACGTGAAAATAAGAAATCTTTTTTTTGCCACAAAAAATTTTTTTAGCCCCCAGTTTTGTATTTTCCCAAGGGTAACAGGAGAAATTGTACCCAAAAGTTGTTGTCCGATTTGTCCTGAGTATGCTGATACCCCATATGTTGGGGTAAACCCCTGTTTGGGAGCACGGGAGCGCTCGGAAGGGAAGGAGCACTGTTTTACTTTTTCAACGCAAAATTGGCTGGAATTGATATCAGACGCCATGTCGTGTTTGGAGAGCCCCTGATGTGCCTAAACAGTGGAAACCCCCCAATTCTAACTGAAACCCTAACCCAAACACACCCCTAACCCTAGTCCCAACCATAACCCTAGCCACACCCCTAACCCTAATCCCAACCCTAATCCCAACTGTAAATGTAATCCAAACCCTAACTTAAGCCCCAACCCTAACTTTAGCCCCAACCCTAACCCTAATGGGAAAATGGAAATAAATACATTTTTTTAAATTTTATTATTTTTCCCTAACTAAGGAGGCAATGATGGGGGGTTTGATTTACTTTTATAGCGGGTTTTTTAGCGAATTTTTATGATTGGCAGCCATCACACGCTAAAAGACGTTTTTTGTTGCAAAAAATAGTTTTTGCGTCTCCGCATTTTGAGAGCCATAATTTTCCATATTTTGGTCCACAGAGTCATATGAGGTCTTGTTTTTAGCGGGACGAGTTGACGTTTTTATTGGTACCAATTTTGGGCACGTCACATTTTTTGATCGCTTTTTATTCCGATTTTTGTGAGGTAGAATGAACAAAAACCAGCTATTCATGAATTTCTTTTGGGCGGAGCTTATACCATTCCACGTTTGGTAAAATTGATAAAGCAGTTTTATTCTTCGGGTCAGAACGATTACAGCAATACCTCATTTATATCATTTTTTTATGTTTTGGCGCTTTTATACGATTATTCTGAGGACTATAACTTTTTTATTTTTTCATTGATGACACTGTATGGTGGCTCATTTTTTGCGGGACAAGATGACATTTTCAGCAGTACCATAGTTATTTATATCCGTCTTTTTGATTGCGTGTTATTCCACTTTTTGTTTGGCGGTATGATAATAAAGCGTCGTTTTTTGCCTTTTTTTATGGTGTTCACTGAAGTGGTTAACTAGTGGGACAGTTTTATAGGTCGGGTCGCTACGGATGCGGCGATACTAAATATGTGTACTTTTATTGTTTTTTTTATTTAGATAAAGAAATGTATTTATTGGAACAATATATATATATTTTTTTCTTTACTTAGGAATTTTTTTTTTTTTAAAACATGTAAAAAAATTTTTACATTGCCCCAGGGGGGACATCACATTATAGTGACTGACCGCTGATCTGACACTTTGCAGTGCACTGTGTCAGATCAGCGATCACACAGGCACTGAAGGAGGCTTGCTGGCACCTGCTCTGAGCAGGCGCTTGCAAGCCACCTCCCTGCAGGAGGGAGGAGGAGGTAGGAGACCCTCGGAGCAACGCGATCACAGTGCGTTGCTCCGAGGGTCTCAGGGAAGCATGCAGGGAGCCCCCTCCCTGCGCTATGCTTCCCTGTGTTGCCGGAATGCTGCAATCATCTTTGATCGCAGTGTGCCATGGGTTAATGTGCCAGGAGCAGTCTGTGACAGCTCCCGGCACATAGTGCCGGATGTCAGCTGCGATAGTCAGCTGACACCTGGCCCCGATCGTCTGCGCTCCCCTCGTGAGCGCGGTTGATCGGTGATGACATACTATCCCGTCGGTGGTCATACGGGCCCATACCACCTCGACAGGATAGTACGTCAGATGTCAGAAAGGGGTTAAAGGGAATTTGGTAATAAAGTCTATTAGTGATGCCACCTGTGGTTCTCGGTCAGAGGGACCGGCGCTCCTTAAAGGGGTCCTCTGGGGTGATGTTGTTGCAGCATGAGAATGACGCTTCCCACAGGTGAAGCGGGGTCCCTAGGGCTCCCAAGGTGTATGGCAGGGATGCTGGGCTGCTGGTAAATAACAGATGGCACAGAGTTGCAGTCTTTACCTGGTTTAATGATGGTAACAGGTCTCAGTCCAGGATACTGGCAACAGGTGCAGAAGTAGTCCAGGCAGCCTGAAAACAAGTGGTAATCTCCCTTGGCAGGTCAGGTTGGGAGCCTTCCTATATGCGCTGGTTTTCTGGTCCCTTGCTACCTATAGTTGACTGGCAAGGTACTCCTTTTTCTCTCCTGTCCTGGGACAGTACCTGCACGGTGGGCAGCTTGAGCTGTTCTCTTGGGGTCTCTGACACGGTGACTCCAGGCTCTAACTGCTGCTGTACCTCAGGCGTTGAATGGGCAATTTACATATAGTCCTATGCCCTTCGGCTCTGCAGTGGACATTACAGCTATCCACAACCTCAGGCTCCCGGTGCCCAGTTTCTGCTCTCTGAGTCACAGGGGGCCCACTCGCAGCCTCCCTGAACCCCTAATCACTTCTCTCCCTTCACTGTCTGCTCCAGACTGAACTAACTCCTCCTCCAGACCAGGATGGAAATCAGGGAGGTTCCCCTAAAACAAGGTTTTGAACTCCCCCTTCTGGCCTGGAGTTAGAAAATGTTGTGTGTAAGATTTACCTGCCAAAGGGATCCCACTTGTCTCCAGGCATGGCACTACCCTCCCCGAGAGGAAGGCAGCATCACTGTGGTACCCAAACTCCTGGGGTACCGCACATGCATAAGGCTTTACCAGTGTAGTGGATGAAATAGTAAACGTCATTCTAGTATTTTCGGTGGAGGGGCAATGTTACAAGGCAGAGCCGAGATGTCCAACGGACCACTTGGTGCACATTAGAATACAGGGCAAGACAACCTCAATGTTTTTTTAAGGTATGCTGCATTAATAGGTGTCATATAATAGGCTCGTTAGAAATGAAATAAAATTCTGTAGAATGTGTTTGCAAAGGCTTTTATAAGGTAAATCTGATGACAGGGTTCCTTTAATTTGCTGACAAATGTGTAATGACTAGTGATCATCAAGCAGTAAAATGCTTGAGTGCTCGGTACTCAAATCGAGCATGTCAGACTGCTCAAGTGCTCGACTCGAGTACCGAGCATAATGTAAATTAATGAAGCAGTCAAGCATTTTTCCAGGAGACCTGTACTCGATGGCCGGGTAGGAGAGAAAGAGATGCTCCGCTTTTTGCAATAAGCTTATTTGAATCTGAGCCGCTAGTAGCACTGAAGCCAGGAATTCCCCTCCTGCAAGTACAGGGACTCTTCTGTCAGCTGGACTCTGACTGCAGCGACCCCCAATAAACACCGCACCAGCAAAACCACTCTCCCTCCCCCTCCCGAGTAGTATTCCATCTCCCAATAAAGAGACAACACAAGTAAATTGCTGGGAGAGGGTCACAGCTTTAATTTCTTTTTTCATATATAACATATATAACAATGGAAGGAAGCACTTTCAACTTCACAACAGACCAGTAGCCAAATGCCCTGTAACATCTACAGGCAAGTCAGCCTACTTAGCCTCAACCTTCCGGTGCTTCCTATTGTTGAAACAGCCGCTGTGACATTTATTCAGTAACAAATATTAAAACTACCCAAACATAGGGGAGGGAGGGTGGGACGAGCACCTCCGGGACCCAAATGGGAAGAGGAGGATCTACGCAGCTACTGCTGTTATATACCAGGTACAAGTGGGAGGGGGCAGAAAATAGCCCTAAGAGCTACCATTGGCCAACCAAAATGGGCCAAACCATTTAACCCATAACCAAAAGAGAGGGGGGGGAGGGAGAGAGGGGGAGTGCCAAGTGAATGGAATGGGTGGGGGGTCACCGCAGTCAGTGGCACACTCCTTAAACAGTGCTGTGCCATCCATTGTGAGCTTTCTCTACATCATTCAAATCATATGTATGCAGCCTCCTCCAGAGGCCTGGCACAGCAGCACAGAGGATGTCAGGAGATCCAACCACAGCAGCATAGAAGATGTTATGAGAGCCAGCCACAGCACCACAGAGGATATCAAGAGACCCTACTATAGCAGCACAGAGGATGTCTAGAGAGTCAACTACAGCAACACAAAGGATGTCAGGAAAGCTTACCACTGTGGCACAGAGGATATCAAGAGATTCAGACACAGCTACACAGAAGATGTCATGAGAGCCAGCCACAGCACCACAGAGGATATCAAGAGACCCTACCAAAGATGCACAGAAGATGTCAGGAGTAGGGTTGAGCGACTTTCATTTTTTTAAGATCGAGTAGGGTTTTGGGAAACCCGATTTTGTCCAGAGTCGAGTCGAGTGCAGTCGGCCGATTATCGCTAAAAGTCGGGGATCGACCGAAACACGAAACCCAATGCAAGTCAATGGGGAAGCATAGTCGGCAGTGAGTGGAGGCCAGGAAAACACCTACAGTGCCCATTTTAATGCCAAAAACATCCATTCTTGTTTCTGAAGCTTGCCAATCTTAATTAACTGTATAATAATAGTTGGGCATAGGGAATTGGGGGAAAGTTGTGGGGGGAGTAGGGCTGGCTCAAGTTTTTCGTGGGCCCAGGAAATGCGGACTACGTCACGGCGGTGTTGCAGGGAAAGGTAAGTATTTAAAAGTTGCAAGTGCTGTGATCCTGAGCAAGCAGGGGGGGGCCCACTCGTTCGCATTGCCACTGGCACAGGGCCCCTCAAAGTACGGCGGTGTGTTTGCATGGCGGGGGCGCCTCCCACCAGCAGCGACACTTTTGCGTACTCTGAGGGGCCCTGTGCCAGTGACGTCGCCAACGAGTATGCCCCCCCACCTGATGAAGGAACCTGCACTTTCATCTGCACCTTCCTCTTTGTCCCTGTGTAAGGTGGTATAACATGCGGGAAGGGGAACCTTACTTTCAGCAGGGTCAGATTCTGGCTGTGTAGAGTACAAGGGGAATGTAGTGGTCTAGGTCAATGTACCAGCAGACTCATTTAGCAGTGGCTGGGCAATGGGCAGGATGAGGAGGAAACAGATATAGGGCCAAAGAATAAAGTAGGCTACATGCAGTTCAAAATTGGTAACAGGACTAAACAGGCGGCATTGCTTTGTTCAGTGGAGTAGCAAACCCAAGAGCAGCAGACACTGTTTCAAGGGCCTAACCACACTAGTAGGCCAAATGCAGTTTAATATCTGATAGTATAGGGCGAAAGCCAGAATGTGGAAGCTCAGCTTTGTTCAGTTGAGGACAACACCAGGGAGGGGCAGACACCTTTAGTAGGCCGGAAAAGCCTATTGCATTTTTTAAAATGGTAATTTGGAGCAGAAGGTTGAAGCTCAGCTTTATTTAGTTGAGGGCAACACCAGGGAGGGGCAGAAGCCGTTAGTAGGCCCTAACCACCATTTTTTTTTTTTAAAACCACTTAATGAGAGCCGGAAGGTTGAAGCTCAGCTTTATTTAGTTGAGGACAACACCAGGCAGGGGCACACAGACAGACACCTTTAGTAGGCCGGAAAAGCCTATTGCATTTTTTAAAATGGTAATTTGGAGCAGAAGGTTGAAGCTCAGCTTTATTTAGTTGAGGACAACACCAGGCAGGGGCACACAGACAGACACCTTTAGTAGGCCGGAAAAGCCTATTGCATTTTTTAAAATGGTAATTTGGAGCAGAAGGTTGAAGCTCAGCTTTATTTAGTTGAGGACAACACCAGGCAGGGGCACACAGACAGACACCTTTAGTAGGCCGGAAAAGCCTATTGCATTTTTTAAAATGGTAATTTGGAGCAGAAGGTTGAAGCTCAGCTTTATTTAGTTGAGGACAACACCAGGCAGGGGCACACAGACAGACACCTTTAGTAGGCCGGAAAAGCCTATTGCATTTTTTAAAATGGTAATTTGGAGCAGAAGGTTGAAGCTCAGCTTTATTTAGTTGAGGACAACACCAGGCAGGGGCACACAGACAGACACCTTTAGAAGGCCGGAAAAGCCTATTGCATTTTTTAAAATGGTAATTTGGAGCAGAAGGTTGAAGCTCAGCTTTATTTAGTTGAGGACAACACCAGGCAGGGGCACACAGACAGACACCTTTAGTAGGCCGGAAAAGCCTATTGCATTTTTTAAAATGGTAATTTGGAGCAGAAGGTTGAAGCTCAGCTTTATTTAGTTGAGGACAACACCAGGCAGGGGCACACAGACAGACACCTTTAGTAGGCCGGAAAAGCCTATTGCATTTTTTAAAATGGTAATTTGGAGCAGAAGGTTGAAGCTCAGCTTTATTTAGTTGAGGGCAACACCAGGGAGGGGCAGAAGCCGTTAGTAGGCCCTAACCACCATTTTTTTTTTTTAAAACCACTTAATGAGAGCCGGAAGGTTGAAGCTCAGCTTTATTTAGTTGAGGGCAACACCAGGGAGGGGCAGAAGCCGTTAGTAGGCCCTAACCAAAGTTGAAGGCCAAATGCAGTTTAATTTCTGATACTATAGGCCGAAAGCCAGAAGGTGGAAGCTCCGATTTAGACAGTGGAGGACAATTTGAATTAGGGACTGCAGACAGACTTAGTAGGCTGTCCCCTGTGGACCATGCATCCACCACATTAACCCATTGCGCCGTAATGGACACGTAATCTTCCGTGGCCATGCCTACAGGTCCATGCGTCTGTTGTCAGGTGCACCTTTGTACTCACAGATTGCCAGAGTGCATGGACAATGCGGT
Source organism: Ranitomeya variabilis (assembly GCF_051348905.1). Lineage (NCBI taxonomy): Eukaryota > Metazoa > Chordata > Amphibia > Anura > Dendrobatidae > Ranitomeya > Ranitomeya variabilis. Next base: position 109,247,434 of record NC_135237.1, on the reverse strand, counting down.
CTTCTACATGCTGGTGGAGGGTTGGGATGGCTTTTCTCGCAAAAGAAGTGTCGACTGGTTAGCTTGTAGCGTGGTACAGCGTAGTCCATCATGGCCTTATTAATAGTAAATAAAATATATAACTAGGCTCTATGAACTTTTAAATAGGTTCCAGGGGTACACGGGCAGCATTGGTGTGGTCAGTGGAGGAGTATTGCAAGTAGGGGCTGCAGACAGGCTATCAAAGGCCTAAAATAACAAACAGTAGGCAGTCATGGCAGTTTTACATCGGTTACATGGATACACAGGCAGGCACTCCAGGCAGCATTGTGGTCAGTGGAGGAGTATTGCAAGTAGGGGCCGCAGACAGGCTATCAAAGGCCTAAAATAACAAACAATAGGCTCATTGCAGTTTTACAGCGGTTACATGGATAGACGGGCAGGCAGCTTGGTGGTGAGTGGAGGAGTATTTAAAGTAGGGACCGCAGACAGGCTATCAAAGGCCTAACATAACAAACAATAGGCTCATGGCAGTTTTACAGCGGTTACATGGATACACGGGCAGGCAGCTTGGTGGTCAGTGGAGGAGTATTTAAAGTAGGGACCGCAGACAGGCTTCAAAGGCCTAACATAAGAAAATGGGCTGGCTGTAGGCACTTTATAATTGGTTCCAGGGGTACACGGGCAGCAGTGGTCTGGTCAGTGGAGGACTAGTGGAAGGAGGGACCGCAGACAGGCTTCAAAGGCCTAACATAAAAAAATGGGCTGGCTGTAGGCACTTTATAATTGGTTCCAGGGGTACACGGGCAGCAGTGGTCTGGTCAGTGGAGGACTAGTGGAAGGAGGGACCGCAGACAGGCTTCAAAGGCCTAAAATAACAAACAATAGGCTCATGGCAGTTTTACAGCGGTTACATGGATACACGGGCAGGCAGCTTGGTGGTCAGTGGAGGAGTATTTAAAGTAGGGACCGCAGACAGGCTTCAAAGGCCTAACATAACAAACAATAGGCTCATGGCAGTTTTACAGCGGTTACATGGATACACGGGCAGGCAGCTTGGTGGTCAGTGGAGGAGTATTTAAAGTAGGGACCGCAGACAGGCTTCAAAGGCCTAACATAAGAAAATGGGCTGGCTGTAGGCACTTTATAATTGGTTCCAGGGGTACACGGGCAGCAGTGGTCTGGCCAGTGGAGGACTAGTGGAAGGAGGGACCGCAGACAGGCTTCAAAGGCCTAACATAAAAAAATGGGCTGGCTGTAGGCACTTTATAATTGGTTCCAGGGGTACACGGGCAGCAGTGGTCTGGTCAGTGGAGGACTAGTGGAAGGAGGGACCGCAGACAGGCTTCAAAGGTCTAACATAAGAAAATGGGCTGGCTGTAGGCACTTTATAATTGGTTCCAGGGGTACACGGGCAGCAGTGGTCTGGTCAGTGGAGGACTAGTGGAAGGAGGGACCGCAGACAGGCTTCAAAGGCCTAAAATAACAAACAATAGGCTCATGGCAGTTTTACAGCGGTTACATGGATACACGGGCAGGCAGCTTGGTGGTCAGTGGAGGAGTATTTAAAGTAGGGACCGCAGACAGGCTTCAAAGGCCTAACATAACAAACAATAGGCTCATGGCAGTTTTACAGCGGTTACATGGATACACGGGCAGGCAGCTTGGTGGTCAGTGGAGGAGTATTTAAAGTAGGGACCGCAGACAGGCTTCAAAGGCCTAACATAAGAAAATGGGCTGGCTGTAGGCACTTTATAATTGGTTCCAGGGGTACACGGGCAGCAGTGGTCTGGCCAGTGGAGGACTAGTGGAAGGAGGGACCGCAGACAGGCTTCAAAGGCCTAACATAAAAAAATGGGCTGGCTGTAGGCACTTTATAATTGGTTCCAGGGGTACACGGGCAGCAGTGGTCTGGTCAGTGGAGGACTAGTGGAAGGAGGGACCGCAGACAGGCTTCAAAGGCCTAAAATAACAAACAATAGGCTCATGGCAGTTTTACAGCGGTTACATGGATACACGGGCAGGCAGCTTGGTGGTCAGTGGAGGAGTATTTAAAGTAGGGACCGCAGACAGGCTTCAAAGGCCTAACATAAGAAAATGGGCTGGCTGTAGGCACTTTATAATTGGTTCCAGGGGTACACGGGCAGCAGTGGTCTGGTCAGTGGAGGACTAGTGGAAGGAGGGACCACAGACAGGCTTCAAAGGCCTAACATAAAAAAATGGGCTGGCTGTAGGCACTTTATAATTGGTTCCAGGGGTACACGGGCAGCAGTGGTCTGGCCAGTGGAGGACTAGTGGAAGGAGGGACCGCAGACAGGCTTCAAAGGCCTAACATAAAAAAATGGGCTGGCTGTAGGCACTTTATAATTGGTTCCAGGGGTACACGGGCAGCAGTGGTCTGGCCAGTGGAGGACTAGTGGAAGGAGGGACCGCAGACAGGCTTCAAAGGCCTAACATAAAAAAATGGGCTGGCTGTAGGCACTTTATAATTGGTTCCAGGGGTACACGGGCAGCAGTGGTCTGGTCAGTGGAGGACTAGTGGAAGGAGGGACCGCAGACAGGCTTCAAAGGCCTAAAATAACAAACAATAGGCTCATGGCAGTTTTACAGCGGTTACATGGATACACGGGCAGGCAGCTTGGTGGTCAGTGGAGGAGTATTTAAAGTAGGGACCGCAGACAGGCTTCAAAGGCCTAACATAAGAAAATGGGCTGGCTGTAGGCACTTTATAATTGGTTCCAGGGGTACACGGGCAGCAGTGGTCTGGCCAGTGGAGGACTAGTGGAAGGAGGGACCGCAGACAGGCTTCAAAGGCCTAACATAAAAAAATGGGCTGGCTGTAGGCACTTTATAATTGGTTCCAGGGGTACACGGGCAGCAGTGGTCTGGTCAGTGGAGGACTAGTGGAAGGAGGGACCGCAGACAGGCTTCAAAGGCCTAAAATAACAAACAATAGGCTCATGGCAGTTTTACAGCGGTTACATGGATACACGGGCAGCTTGGTGGTGAGTGGAGGAGTAGTGCAAGGAGTGTCTGTCCCAGTACTCCCAAAATATAAATAGATGTTAATGTCTCGCAAAACAACCAAAACAAAAAAAAAGGTGGCATACTTAGGTACAGGGGTGGGCTCATCTGCTGAGTTTCTGACATAGTAATTTGGCAGTAACTATTTAATGGTGCCAATATAGGACACAGACACAGACTACTTTAAGTTGCATCGTAGATGTCTACAAATTTGTATTGTCAGTGCCAGACATTGAATGATGTCAGCGAATAGACTAAAGATTGGTGGAGCTGTGCGACATAATTTTGCATGTGGTAGAGCACATTTTGAGCTGGGGTAGGGGGGAACTCTCTAGAGGCCGGCGGGACCGCCCCAGGGCCCCTCATGTTACAACGGTGTGTCTGACGTTGGGTGTGCACCACCACCGCCAGAGACACTACATTGTACTATGAGGGACCCAGTAGCAATGCCGTCAACCAAAAGCGAGCACACCCACCTCTTCAGACAAACAGCAGTCTCACGGGTGCTTGCGCCAAGTCGCGATACCACGGCCCCGTGTGGGGAGTTTGGCCATTTAGGGAGGTGTAAACATGTCGTATGCTGTACAATCAGCTGCAGCAAATTAGACATTAGAAAAGTAATTCACAGGCAAGAGCCTTTCATAGGAAAGCTAGGTGTCGGCCGGGCAAGGTGGGGCAAAAGATTTCGAAATCCAGTTGTGGTTCATTTTAATGAATGTTAGATCGTCAACATTTTGGGTAGCCAGACGAGTCCTTTTTTCGGTTAATATTGAACCTGCAGCACTGAATACTCTTTCTGATAGGACACTTGCTGCCGGGCAAGCAAGCTCCTGCAATGCATATTCTGCCAATTCTGGCCAGGTGTCTAATTTGGAGGCCCAGTAATCAAATGGGAATGACGGTTGAGGGAGAACATCGATAAGGGATGAAAAATAGTTAGTAACCATACTGGACAAATGTTGTCTCCTGTCACTTTCAATTGATGCAGCAGTACCTGTCCTGTCTGCGGTCATAGCAAAATCACTCCACAACCTGGTCAGAAAACCCCTCTGTCCAACGCCACTTCTGATGTGTGCACCCCTAACACTCCTAGTCTGCTGCCCCCTGGAGCTCGTGTGAGAACGATCACGTGCGCTGTGTGCTGGGAATGCCTGAAGCAAACGGTCAACAAGAGTTGATTGTTTGGTTGCTAATATTAGTTCCAAGTTCTCATGTGGCATAATATTTTGCAATTTGCCTTTATAGCGTGGATCAAGGAGGCAGGCCAACCAGTAATCGTCATCGTTCATCATTTTCGTAATGCGTGTGTCCCTTTTTAGGATACGTAAGGCATAATCCGCCATGTGGGCCAAAGTTCCAGTTGTAAAATCTCCGGTTGTGATTGGTTGAGGGGCAGTTGCAGGCAAATCTACGTCACTTGTGTCCCTCAAAAAACCAGAACCCGGCCGTGACACGCAACCAATTTCCTGTGCCCCCGGGAAAGGTTCGGCATTAAAAATATACTCATCCCCATCATCCTCCTCGTCCTCCACCTCCTCTTCGCCCGCTACCTCGTCCTGTACACTGCCCTGACCAGACAATGGCTGACTGTCATCAAGGCTTTCCTCTTCCTCTGGTGCAGACGCCTGCTCCTTTATGTGCGTCAAACTTTGCATCAGCAGACGCATTAGGGGGATGCTCATGCTTATTACGGCGTTGTCTGCACTAACCAGCCGTGTGCATTCCTCAAAACACTGAAGGACTTGACACATGTCTTGTATCTTAGACCACTGCACACCTGACAACTCCATGTCTGCCATCCTACTGCCTGCCCGTGTATCCTCCCACAAATAAATAACAGCACGCCTCTGTTCGCACAGTCTCTGAAGCATGTGCAGTGTTGAGTTCCACCTTGTTGCAACGTCTATGATTAGGCGATGCTGGGGAAGGTTCAAAGACCGCTGATAGGTCTGCATACGGCTGGCGTGTACAGGCGAACGTCGGATATGTGAGCAAAGTGCACGCACTTTGAGGAGCAGGTCGGAGAACCCAGGATAAGTTTTCAATAAGCACTGCACCACCAGGTTTAAGGTGTGAGCCAGGCAAGGAATGTGTTTCAGTTGGGAAAGGGAGATGGCAGCCATGAAATTCCTTCCGTTATCACTCACTACCTTGCCTGCCTCAAGATCTACTGTGCCCAGCCACGACTGTGTTTCTTGTTGCAAGAACTCGGACAGAACTTCCGCGGTGTGTCTGTTGTCGCCCAAGCACTTCATAGCCAATACAGCCTGCTGACGCTTGGCAGTAGCTGGCCCATAATGGGACAACTGGTGTGCAACAGTGTCATCTGCCGATGGAGTGGTTGGCAGACTGCGTTCTGTGGAAGAGCTGTAGCTTCTGCAGGAGGACGAGGAGGAGGAGGAGGAGGGGGTGCGAACGCCTACAGCCAACTGTTTCCTAGACCGTGGGCTAGGCACAACTGTCCCTAAATTGATGTCGCCTGTGGACCCTGCATCCACCACATTCACCCAGTGTGCCGTGATGGACACATAACGTCCCTGGCCATGCCTACTGGTCCATGCATCTGTAGTCAGGTGCACCTTTGTACTCACAGATTGCCTGAGTGCATGGACGATGCGCTGTTTAACATGCTGGTGCAGGGCTTGGATGGCTTTTCTGGAAAAAAAGTGTCGACTGGGTAGCTCGTATCGTGGTTCAGCGTACTCCATCAGGGCTTTGAAAGCTTCGCTTTCAACTAACCGGTAGGGCATCATCTCTAACGAGATTAGTCTAGCTATGTGGGCGTTAAAACACTGTGTACGCGGATGCGAGGATAAGTACTTCCTTTTTCTAACCAGAGTCTCATGTAGGGTGAGCTGGACTGGAGAGCTGGAGATCGTGGAACTTTCGGGTGTGCCGGTGTACATGGCAGACTGAGAGACGGTTGGAGACGGTATTGTTTCCGCCGGTGCCCTAGATGCAATATTTCCTCCTACAAAACTGGTGATTCCCTGACCCTGACTGCTTTTGGCTGGCAAAGAAACCTGCACAGATACTGCCGGTGGTGCGGAAAATGGTGGCCTTACAGTGACGGAAGGGATGTTGCGTTGCTGACTAGCTTCATTGGCCGAGGGTGCTACAACCTTGAGGGACGTTTGGTAGTTAGTCCAGGCTTGAAAATGCATGGTGGTTAAGTGTCTATGCATGCAACTAGTATTTAGACTTTTCAGATTCTGACCTCTGCTTAAGCTAGTTGAACATTTTTGACAGATGACTTTGCGCTGATCAGTTGGATGTTGTTTAAAAAAATGCCAGACTGCACTCTTCCTAGACTCGGATCCCTTTTCAGGGATTGCAGACTGAGCTTTAACCGGATGGCAACGCTGTGCTCCAACAGGTTTTGGCTTTGACACGCGTTTTGGGCCAGATACGGGCCCGGCAGATGGAACCTGTTGCGATGTTGATGCCTGCTGCGGCCCCTCCTCCACCTCCGCTTCTGAACTACTGCCGCCTGCACCCTGTTCCCCCAATGGCTGCCAATCGGGGTCAATAACTGGGTCATCTATTACCTCCTCTTCGAGCTCGTGTGCAACTTCGTCTGTGTCACTGTGTCGGTCGGTGGTATAGCGTTCGTGGCGGGGCAACATAGTCTCATCAGGGTCTGATTGTGGATCTGTACCCTGAGAGGGCAATGTGGTGGTCTGAGTCAAAGGAGCAGCATAGTACTCTGGCTGTGGCTGTGCATCAGTGCACTCCATGTCAGAATATACTTGTAATGGGCATGGCCTGTTAAATGTTTCACTTTCTAAGCCAGGGACGGTATGTGTAAAGAGCTCCATGGAGTGACCCGTTGTGTCGCCTGCTGCATCCTTCTCTCTTGTTGTAGTTTTTGCTGAGGAGGACAAGGAAGCGACTTGTCCCTGACCGTGAACATCCACAAGCGACGCGCTGCTTTTACATTTACCAGTTTCGGAAGAGGAGGCAAAAGAGCTAGAGGCTGAGTCTGCAATGTAAGCCAAAACTTGCTGTTGCTGCTCCGCCTTTAAAAGCGGTTTTCCTACTCCCAGAAAAGAGAGCGTTCGAGGCCTTGTGTAGCCTGACGACGAAACTGGCTCCACAGCTCCAGACTTAGGTGGAATATTTTTATCCCCACGACCACCTGATGCTCCACTACCACTACCATCATTACCAGCTGACAATGAACGCCCACGACGACCTCTTGCACCAGACTTCCTTATTGTTTTAAAATCTTAACCAAAGTAACTTTATTTGTTGCTGTCAAACAACTTACACGGTGAGCTATAACTTCAGTATGATTTCAATATCCCTTAACAGGTTGGTGAGACCACAAGGAAAATCAGGCACAATGTTACACACTCTGTTTTCTGTGGCACAAAATCACAGAGATGACACACACGCAGGACTGTCACTCAAGCACTAATGTCAATATTAATCTCCCACCTAATTTATTTATTTTTTTTTCTCAGGGAGACTTTAGAAACCAAATAATATTAAAAAAAAAAAAAAAAAAAAAGGCTTTCTATGGCCCACAATTAGAGAGAGAGAGGTGGCACACCCAGGAGTCAAGACTGGCGCACAAGCTGAAAGGGCAATATTACTCTCCCACTGTTTTTTTAAGTTTTTTTTTTATTTCAGGGAGACTTTAGAAACCAAATAATATAAAAAAAAAAAAAAAAAAAAAAAATAGGCTTTCTATAGCCCACTGAATGAGAGAGAGAGGTGGCACACCCAGGAGTCAAGACTGGCACACAAGCTGAAAGGGCAATATTACTCTCCCACTGTTTTTTTATGTTTTTTTTTTTTTTTTCAGGGAGACTTTAGAAACCAAATAATAAGAAAAAAAATAAATAAATAAATAGGCTTTCTATAGCCCACTGAATGAGAGGGAGAGAGGTGGCACACCCAGGAGTCAAGACTGGCACACAAGCTGAAAGGGCAATATTACTCTCCCACTGTTTTTTTATGTATTTTTTGTTTTTTAAGGGAGACTTTAGAAACCCAATAATATTTAAAAAAAAAATAAATAGGCTTTCTATGGCCCACTGAATGAGAGGGAGAGAGGTGGCACACCCAGGAGTCAAGACTGGCACACAAGCTGAAAGGGCAATATTACTCTCCCACTGTTTTTTTAGGTATTTTTTTTTTTTTAAGGGAGACTTTAGAAACCCAATAATATTTAAAAAAATAAATAAATAGGCTTTCTATGGCCCACTGAATGAGAGGGAGAGAGGTGGCACACCCAGGAGTCAAGACTGGCACACAAGCTGAAAGGGCAATATTACTCTCCCACTGTTTTTTTATGTTTTTTTTTTTTTTTTTCAGGGAGACTTTAGAAACCAAATAATAAGAAAAAAAATAAATAAATAAATAGGCTTTCTATAGCCCACTGAATGAGAGATAGCACACACAGCAGTGGCACACAAGCCCTGACTGAGGCCAATATTTTTCTCCCACTGATTGATGTAGTGTTTTTGTGTTGAGGTAGATTTTAGAACACAAATCAAGGAAAAAAAAAATGCTTTCTATGGCCCACTGAATGAGAGAGAGGTGGCACACCCAGGAGTCAAGACTGGCACACAAGCTGAAAGGGCAATATTACTCTCCCACTGTTTTTTTATGTTTTTTTTTTTTTTTTAAGGGAGACTTTAGAAACCCAATAATATTTTTAAAAAAAAAATAAATAGGCTTTCTATGGCCCACTGAATGAGAGGGAGAGAGGTGGCACACCCAGGAGTCAAGACTGGCACACAAGCTGAAAGGGCAATATTACTCTCCCACTGTTTTTTTATGTATTTTTTGTTTTTTAAGGGAGACTTTAGAAACCCAATAATATTTAAAAAAAAAAATAAATAGGCTTTCTATGGCCCACTGAATGAGAGGGAGAGAGGTGGCACACCCAGGAGTCAAGACTGGCACACAAGCTGAAAGGGCAATATTACTCTCCCACTGTTTTTTTATGTATTTTTTGTTTTTTAAGGGAGACTTTAGAAACCCAATAATATTTAAAAAAAAAAAAAAATAGGCTTTCTATGGCCCACTGAATGAGAGGGAGAGAGGTGGCACACCCAGGAGTCAAGCCTGGCACACAAGCTGAAAGGGCAATATTACTCTCCCACTGTTTTTTTATGTATTTTTTGTTTTTTAAGGGAGACTTTAGAAACCCAATAATATTAAAAAAATAAATAAATAGGCTTTCTATGGCCCACTGAATGAGAGGGAGAGAGGTGGCACACCCAGGAGTCAAGACTGGCACACAAGCTGAAAGGGCAATATTACTCTCCCACTGTTTTTTTAGGTATTTTTTTTTTTTCAGGGAGACTTTAGAAACCAAATAATATTAAAAAAAAAAAAAAAAAAAATAGGCTTGCTATAGCCCACTGAATGAGAGATAGCACACACAGCAGTGGCACACAAGCCCTGACTGAGGCCAATATTTTTCTCCCACTGATTGATGTAGTGTTTTTGTGTTGAGGTAGAATTTAGAACACAAATCACGGAAAAAATAAATAGGCTTTCTATGGCCCACTCAGTGAGAGATGGCACACACAGGGATGGCACTGTAGCAGAAATGCCAATCTTAATCTCCCACAAAAAAAACAAAAAAAAAACAGGGACTGTCCTACAATTACTATCTCCCTGCAGTAATCTAAGCCAGGTATGGCAGGCAGCAATAGGAGTGGACTGATGCACAAATTAAATAAAAAGTGTGGACAAACAAAAAAGATAGCTGTGCAGAAAGGAAGGAACAAGAGGATATGTGCTTTGAAAAAAGCAGTTGGTTTCCACAGTGGCGTACACACAGCAATACAGCTATCACGGAGCCTTCTAGGGCAGCCCAATGAGCTACAGCGCTGAGGGGAAAAAAAAAAAAAATTGCTTCCACAGTCCCTGCACACCGAAGGTGGTGTTGGACAGTGGAAATCGCTGCAGCACAAGCGGTTTGGTGGTTAGTGGACCCTGCCTAACGCTCTCCCTGCTTCTGACGAAGCGGCAGCAACCTGTCCCTAAGCTCAGATCAGCAGCAGTAAGATGGCGGTCGGCGGGAACGCCCCTTTATAGCCCCTGTGACGCCGCAGACAGCAAGCCAATCACTGCAATGCCCTTCTCTAAGATGGTGGGGACCAGGATCTATGTCATCACGCTGCCCACACTCTGCGTTCACCTTCATTGGCTGAGAAATGGCGCTTTTCGCGTCATTGAAACGCGACTTTGGCGCGAAAGTCGCGTACCGCATGGCCGACAAGCACAGGGGTCGGATCGGGTTTCATGAGACGCCGACTTAGCCAAAAGTCGGCGACTTTTGAAAATGATCGACCCGTTTCGCTCAACCCTAGTCAGGAGAGCCAATCACAGCACCACAAAGGATGTCAGGAAAGCTTACCACTGCAGCACAGAGGATATCAAGAGATTCAGACACAGCAGCACAGAAGATGTCACAAGAGCCAGCCACAGCACCACAGAGGATTCAAAGAGACCCTACCATAGCAGCACAGAGGATGTCAGGAAAGCCTACCATTGCGGCACAGAGGATATCAGGAGATTCAGACAGAGCAGCACAAAGGATGTGCTGTGTACATATGATTGGTTGATGTAGATGAGAGAGCGTGAGCTCTCAAAGAGTCCGTCTGACAGAGGAGTCCCTGCACTCCCAGCAGGGGAATTCCTGGCTTCAGTGCAGTGGCTGACCAGATTCAAATGAGCTTACTACAGGGACTCGAGCACTTGAGCACCATGCGATAATCAATAAAACAAATTACAATATTTAAGGGGCTCAGGGTTGCCATGATGCTACTCCCCCAGGAGAAGCACGCCTGCCGAAACGCGTGTTGGGGAGGTGACATTATCGCTTGGATCAGGTAAAATACTCTGGTTCGACTCTTACAGCATGCGTCTTAGTGACTGGACTGTGATTTATGTGCTAAGTATACTCTGGACCTAATTTACATTCTAAGCAGTGTACTTTAGGATATATGAATGGTCAATAATGGTTTTCAGTGTATCTACATTATTTGTTCACAAATTAGCTGCATCAATTCATGTTGTACTAATTGTGTACCTGTCTGTGGTGCCACATGTCACTGACTTCTCACCACATAGCACCTGCCCATCTTTTTAACATTTTGTACGTCAATAATAATTGCAGCTTTTACTTATTTCTGTGTGCGCTTCTTTTCTTATATGTTCGCAAGTCCTTACTCGTGCTGAACTTTTTGCAGTATTGGTCCTATATATAGGCACTTAATAATGTCTATTTGACAGTCTTACTTCATATTTATCCCTTAGTACCCTGACCAGTGACTATGTTTTGATTTTTCTGGTAAAGAAAAAGACTAATGGGTTAGTAAAAGAGAATGGTGTAATTCACGTATTTCAGGGCAATTGGAGGGTTTGGAGTACTTTTAAATATAACTTCATAGGATAATTCAGCAGACCTGGCAATTTCAAATTTGAGAAAATTTGTTTATCCATAGCCTTCACTTTATTATACTTATGAAATGATCTAAATAAGAACTATCCCTGACCTAAAGCATGCTGTAGTTGGTTTTGACTTTATGAATCTATTCAAAGTGTCCACTCATACTCTATCACATGCCCTGGTAAATTTCTGCTTCCAGCACACTACTTGACAGTGGTTTAGCTCAGGCCTGTCACACGCTTTGGCAAAGACAGGCTGCTTAGGCACCAAAAGTACTCATACACCTTTCAGTGTTGGAATCAAGGAAGGATCAACAAACACAGAGTGTTTTACTCATCAACAGAAACTATTGCTCAGTTCAATCTCAGTAAGGTAAAGATAGTAGCTGTTCCACATTAGGCTACTTTCACACTTGCGTCGTTAGTAGGGTTGAGCGAAATGGGTCGGCAATTTTCAGAAGTCGCCGACTTTTGGCAAAGTCGGGTTTCATGAAACCCGACCCGACCCCTGTGTGGGGTCGGCCATGAAGTCGGCGATCTTCTGAATCTGGAATCGGAATTCCGATACCGATTCCCGATATGTTTAAGATATCGGGAATTGGTATTGGAATTCAGATTTAAGTGTAAAATAAAGAATTAAAATAAAAAATATCGCTATACTTACCCTCTGCCGGGCCCTGGTACTAACCGGGAACCTTCCTTCCTTAGAATCAGCCTTCCATGACCTTGTGTTGACGTCACGGTGACGTCGCGGCTTGTGATTGGTCCGCAGCCGCCCATGTGACCGCTCGCGCGACCAATCACAAGCCGCGACGTCACCGTGACATCACCGAAGGTCCTAGAAGGGCTGATTCTTAGGAAGGAAGGCTGCCGGAAAGAAGCAGGGCATGTCCGAGAGTGAGTATATACCTAATAGGAATATACTCACCCTCGGCTTCTTTCCGGCAGCCTTCCTTCCTAAGAATCAGCCCTTCCAGGACCTTCGGTGACGTCACGGTGACGTCGCGGCTTGTGATTGGTCGCGCGAGCGGTCACATGGGCGGCCGTGGACCAATCACAAGCCGCGACGTCACCATGACGTCACCGCAAGGTCATGGAAGGCTGATTCTAAGGAAGGAAGGTTCCCGGTTAGTACCAGGGCCCGGCAGAGGGTGAGTATGGTGATATTTTTTATTTTAATTCTTTATTTTACACTTAAATATGGATCCCAGGGCCTGAAGGAGTTTCCGCTCCTTCAGACCCTGGGAACCATTGGAAACCCAATGCACTGCATTGGGTTTCGAGTTTCGGCCGACCCCGACCCCAACTTTTTTATAGGATCGGCCGATTTCACTCGACCCGACTTTTGAAAAAGTCGGGTTTCGTGAAACCCGACCCGATCCTATAAAAGTAAAGGTCGCTCAACCCTAGTCGTTAGGCCTCCGTCGCAATGCGTCGTTTTGGAGAAAAAACGCATCCTGCAAAGTTGCCCGCAGGATGCGTTTTTTCTCGATAGACTTGTATTACCGACGCATCGCGACATATGGACACACGTTCCATATGTCGTGCACTGGATGCGTCGGTATTTGGCGGACCGTCGTAGCGAAAAATGTTCAAGGGAACGTTTTTTCGTACATCGGGTCCTGCATTTTGAACTGCACATGCGCAGCCAGAACTCCACCCCCTCCTCCCTGGGACTTCACAATGGGCAGTGGATGCATTGAAACACTGTGTCCGCTGCCCACGTTGTGCAAAAATCACCACTGTCCGTTGTTACGTTGCGCCGACGCTTTGTGACGGCCCCGTACCGACGGAAGTGTGAAAGAAGCCTTACATGGCACAATACAGTTTTCTCTGCACAGAGTGTGACACTAGAATTACTAAGTACACTTATTCTTTGCTTAGCTGTAGATTGGTCGGTGTACTATGGAAACATGCAGCAATCCTGTCTCCCCTCATTTCCCATACCCTCCTTTTGGTTTCCCCCTTTACACACATCTACAGATTTAATTCCCATATACCTTCCCACATTCCTATATTCCAAATTCATTAATACTTAATTCTAGCACATCCTGATGTTCTTATTGGTCAACCTTTAACCCCTTTCACCTCCAAGGGTGGTTTGCATGTTAGCGGGCCAATTTTTACAATTCTCACCACTGTCCCTTTATGAGGTTATAACTCTTTAACGCTTCAACAGATCCTGGTGATTCTGACACTGTTTTCTCGTGACATATAGTATGTCATGATAGTGATAAAATGTCCTTGATGTTACTTGAGATTATTTGCGAAACAAATTGAAAATTTGGCAAAAATTTTTAAAATTTTGCAATTTTCCAACTTTGAATTTTCATGCCCTTTAATCACAGAGATATGTCACAGAAAATACTTAATAAGTAACATTTCCCACATGTCTACTTTACATCAGCATAATTTTAGAACCAAAATTTTTTTTTGTTAGGGAGTTATAAAGGTTAAAAGTTGACCAGCAATTTCTCATTTTTTCAACACCATCTTTTTTTAGGGACCACATCACATTTGAAGTCACTTTGAGGGGTCTATATGATGAAAAAATACCCAAGTGTGACACGACACCATTCTAAAAACTCCACCCCTCAAGGTGCTCAAAACCACATTCAAGAAGTTTATTTACCCTTCAGGTGTTTCAAAAAATGAACATTTAACTTTTTTTCACAAAAAATTTACTTCAGCTCCAATTTGTTTTATTTTACCAAGGGTAACAGGAGAAAATGGACCCCAAAAGTTGTTGTACAATTTGTCCTGAGAAAGCACAAAACGAGTGCACCACTATCACAACAATTATGGATGTAATAATATAAGTCAGGGTGCTCCACAAAGCCTGGAAATTAGAAATACAACAAAAGAAAAAAAGACCAATGCATAAAAATTTGCACACCTGCCACAAAATACCAAAAATTTTAAAATGTAATTATAACAGCAAAGACACAAACATAGATATAAAATCAATTAAAAGTGTAGCCAAAACACCCTTCCCCATATACACATATAGAGAAATGATGCATGTTTGTTAGTGCTAAACCACCAAACCCGACAATATGTGACAAAAAAACATATTTGAATTGTTATAAATAACAGCAATCATGCATGAAAAACACTACCCATGTAAAACAGATGGAAACATGTACAATGCTGGACCAATAAAAAGACCCTGCAGCAAAATGACCAGGCAATATCAACGTCTAGGGTAATTGCTAAAAAGCCTGCCGGGTGAAATAACTGAGTCCAGCCCAACAAATAATAAGCCAACCCCAAGCGTGGTGTAAAAAGCTGGATCTGAAGATTGGCAGATGATAAGTCTACCCCAAGCGTGGTGCGAATAGCACCAGAGCGAAATGCAGGTGGAGTACAACTCCAGAGATGACAGGGCTGAGCGTGGCAAGGGGAAAGATGAGGGAAGGTTACACGCGTATCGCTGCCGCTAGGCAGCTTCGTCAGGGAAAGTGACTTCCCAACGATGTGTCTACTCTATATAGCTGCAATAAGAATATGAGATAGGTTACCGATGTGCGGCGTTCTCAGGGGTAAACCGGAAGCCCGTATGGAGACAAGTGGCGCAAGCGCAAGAGTGAAGTGAGAATGAAATGCAGTACAACAAAGTACAACTGAAAGACTCAAGACTAAAGGCAAGCGCAGTGTGCGGCCGCATGTCTATAAGTGCAGCGCATGTATGGAGAAAGACACACACCAAGCTGCAAAGAGGGAGAGGGAGGGGATGGAATGTATAGAAATAGTTGGAGATGGAGGAAGAAATGAGGGGCATGGAAATACAGCCCCAGTCCAATTGATGAGAAACCTGCACAGGGAAAAACTTTTTTGGATATATGGTGATAATATGCATAATAATGTAAGTGATACAAATCAATGACCATACATTTATAATTATATAAATAGACCAACTGCATAAAGAAATGCATATAAATGTATATATGAATGCAAAAAATATATTATACAGTCAAAAATATAAATACCGAAAATAATTTAAATTGTCCCCGTGCAAATGCAGATGCCATGTGCAGATGTCCGTGCCCTATGTCATGATCAACAAAAAGAGAAAAGCACCACTCTATATAAATGCACACCACTAATAATTAATAAAATAGGAAAACTTTTATTGATACACAATTTAAAAACAGTTAAAATGGCAAAATGCCGTAAATCCCACACTGGCCCGCCAAAAAAATGTGTTTTTGCACAATTATAGACAGGCACAACTGGCAAACAATAAACATAACCAAACAATTACTGTAATATGGTATAATGTCGTGTGCCCACAGTCTGGTGCAAACAATGGCGCAAACAATGTGTGGAAATCCCCTTGGAGACACAAAACAATGTATGATACACAATAGACAATGGCACCTAATAGGAGAACAATGATGCCCCTAATTTAAGAATAAAGTACAAAATGTGCTAAACCCCAGATCTGGCGGCCGACATATAGCAGCGGTATAAATGAATTGAATATAGTGGTAACAGAAACAAGCCACTGGATGACCCTGAGGATGGTATAATTACCACAATGAAGAGAAACCCAGATCATAGGTCCAGCCAGGTAGAGGTACTAAAGGCATATGCCCAAAGGTACCATAAAGTCCAAATAAAGGGGACCAAGCGCCAAAGGCAGAGCACAGCGTGGGAAGTGGACCCAACGCGTGTCGCCGTCGCTAAGGACGGCTTCATCAGGGGAAGGTCATGTCATGTCATGATCATATTGCAGGACATCAAGAGAGGTTCTTCCATCATAAGTCCAAATGTTCCCTCCATCCAAAAGAACAGTCCAGAAAACTGGACAATTTTTGAGGGAACTGAATGAAAATACGCTCAATATTTTTTTTAACACACTCTTGTTCCCCGCATTCGGCAATTTTTCTGGATCTGCAAGTTTTTGCAGATGATGACAGACTGGTGACAGAATTGTACCGTTAACGCACAGCGACCAACAATCTTTTACAATATCAGAGTTTTTATCCCTTACATGCTCGAATGGGGATTCCCATGGGACAATTTCTCCGGACTCGTCGTAACTGCACAACGGATGCATGTTTCAGGGAGCATTCCAGGAAGCTCACTATGAGGTTTCGGCAGAGGGGGTACCCTCGGAAGACAACCTCGAAACCTTTTCAGCGTGCTAAAGGATCTGATCAAACGACTCTTCTCGTGTCACATCCTCGCCGCAGGATTCTATAGTAAGATTCATCACGGAGTACAGCACAAACTGGAATGAGGTGAGACACATTCTTACTAAGAATTGGGATATTTTATCAACAGATGCCCAAACTTCGACCTGTGTGAGCCCCAGACCTCTGATGACTGCTAAGAGGGCTCCAAATTTACGTGACATACTCAATAGGAGTCACTTTTCAAGACCCATCACCAGACTTAACTGAGGGATTTGTCTCAGGTGTTCATTTCCCTGCGGTGAATGCACGATCTGCTCCCACATGCCACCGACGAGAAATCGTTTCACTAACCCGCTTGTCGAATCAGATCATTTACTTCATCAATACGTTAACTGCCAGACGAGTTTTGTGATCTATGCAATTATTTGCCCTTGTCATAAGGTTTACGTAGGTCAAACCTCGCAGGAATTAAGAAGACATGCACAAAAACATCTTTCTACCATCAATTTGGCCCATTCAGATGTCAAGAAGGGAAAGGTCTTAACCCCCATAGTAGCTCACTACCTCAAGTGGCATAACGGTAAATCTGTTAACACCCGTTTTTTTGGTCTACAGAAAATCTTCTGCAATGAAAGGGGTGGTGACCGACATAGACTCTTATTACAACATGAAGCTCACTGGATCTTTCGCTTAAAATCCATGGCACCTTCCGGTTTAAATGAGGAGCTTCTATACACAGGCTTCCTGGGTTAGAACTGATGTCTGCCCCTTTTGCCGCATCATCATTATGGATTCATCCTTTGTCCTCTTTTCTCCATCTGGGGCGATGGGGCGTTATTTTGCCCCTTTTCATGGGTCATGATCCTTGATGAGACTCCTGTCCTTCGGGACTCACCAGGATGAACTTGGAATTTCTTCGTTTAGGCTTTTCTGTTCAAGCCTGAGGTCCAGCTTTTTATTACATCTTTTGAATGCACTCTTGACTTCTCCCTTCTCCCTGCCACTTTGGTCATGCTGTGGATCTGCTTCATTTGCCTCATTTAACGTTTACCCACTCTGATGCTCTTATGGTGAGAAGTACATTTGATGGATGCAAGTGATGCTGGGGGGAGTTTTCTGGACTGCTCTTTTGGATGGAGGAAACATTTGGACTTATGATGGAAGAACCTCTCTTGATGTCCTGCAGTATGATCATGACATAGGGCAAGGACATGCACATGGCACCTGCATTTGCACGGGGACAATTTAAATTATTTTGAGTATTTATATTTTTGACTGTATAATACAATTTTTGTATTCATATATACATTTATATGCATTTCTTTATGCAGTTGGTCTATTTATATAATTATAAATGTACGGTCATTGATTTGTATCACTTACATTATTATGCATATTATCACCATATATCCAAAAAAGTTTTTTCCTGTGCAGGTTTCTCATCAATTGGACTAGGGCTGTATTTCCATGCCCCTCATTTCTTCCTCCATCTTGTACTATTTCTATATATTCCATCCCCTCCCTCTCCCTCTTTGCAGCTTGGTATGTGTCTTTCTCCATACATGCGCTGCACTTATAGACGTGCGGCCGCACACTGTGCTTGCCTTTAGTCTTGAGTCATTCAGTTGTACTTCTTGCGCATGCGCACTGCATTTCATTCTCACTTCACTCCTGCGCTTGCGCCGCTCGTCTCCATACGGGCTTCCGGTTTACCCCTGAGAACGCTGCACACCGGTAACCTATCTCATATTCTTATTGCAGCTGTATAGAGCTGACACATCGTTGGGAAGTCACTTTCCCTGACGAAGCTGCCTAGCGGCAGCGATACGCGTGTGACCTTCCCTCTTCTTTCCCCTTGCTACACTCAGCCCTGTCATCTCTGGAGTTGTACTCCACCTGCATTTCGCTCTGGTGCTATTTGCACCATGCTTGGGGTAGACTTATCATCTGCCATTCTTCAGATCCAGCTTTATACACCATGCTTGGGGTAGGCTTATTATTTGTTGGGCTGGACTCAGTTATTTCACCCGGCAGGCTTTTTAGCCATTACCCTAGACGTTGATATTGCCTGGTCATTTTGCTGCAGGGTCTTTTTATTGTTACAGGGCTGCACCACACCCATTCAATTCTTTGCACTACACATTGGATGGACAACTGTTTATGACAGATCTGGGGACGCCCATTTCTTTTCAGTATATGTATATTTAAACTATGGTCCAGCATTGTACATGTTTCCATCTGTTTTACATGTGTAGTGTTTTTCACTTGCAGCATGATTGCTGTTATTTATGACAATCCAAATATGTTTTTTTGTCACATATTGTCGGGTTTGGTGGTTTAGCACTAACAAATGTGCATCATTTCTCTATATGTGTATATGGGGAAGGGTGTTTTGGCTACACTTTTAATTGATTTTATATCTATGCTTGTGTCTTTGCTGTTATAATAAAATTTGTAATTTTTGGTATTTTGTGGCAGGTGTGCACATTTTTATGCATTGGTCTTTTTTTATTTTGTTGCAATTTGTCCTGAGTATGCTGATACCCCATATGTTGGGGTAAACCACTGTTTGGGCGCATGGCAGAGCTCGGAAATGAAGGAGCGCTATTTGACTTTTCAATGCAAAATTGACTGGAATTGAGAAGGGACGCCATGTCGGGTTTGGAGAGCCCCTGATGTGCCTAAACATTGAAACCCCCCACAAATGACACCATTTTGGAAAGTATACCCCTAAGGAACTTTTCTAGATGTGTGGTGAGCACTTTGATCCCCCAAATGCTTCACAGAAGTTTATAATGTAGAGCCGTAAAAATAAAAAAAATCTTATTTTTTTCATAAAAAAGATTTTCGCCCCCAAATTTTTATTTTCCCAAGGGTAACAGAAGAAATTGGATACCAAACGCTGTTGTGCAATTTGTCCTGAGAACGCTGATACCCCATATGTGGGGGTAAACCACTGTTTGGGCGCATGGCAGAGCTCAGAAGGGAAGAAGCGCCATTTGACTTTTCAATGCAAAATTGGCTGGAATTGAGATAGGATGCCATGTCTCGTTTGGAGAGCCCCTGATGTGCCTAAACATTGAAATCCCCCACAAATGACACCATTTTGGAAAGTAGACCCCATACGGAACTTATCTAGATGTGGGTGAGCACTTTGAACCCCCAAGTGCTTCACAGACGTTTAAAATGTAGAGCCGTAAAAATAAAAAATCTTATTTTTTTCACAAAAATAATTTTTTGCCCCCAATTTTTTATTTTCCCAAGGGTAACAGGAGAAATTGGACCCAAAAGTTGTTGTACCATTTGTCCTGAGTACGATGATACCCCAAATGTGGGGGTAAACCACTGTTTGGGTGCATGGCAGAGCTCTAAGGGAAGGAGCACCATTTGACTTTTCAATGCAAAATTGGCTGGAATTGAGATGGGACGCCATGTCTCGTTTGGAGAACCCCTGATGTGCCTAAACAGCGGAAACCCCCAAAGTGACCCCTTTTTGTAAAGTAGACCCCCTAAGGAACTTTTATAGATGTGTGGTGAGCACTTTGAACCCCCAAGTGCTTCACAGATGCTTTTAATGTAAAGCTGTGAAAATTAAAAAATCTATTTTGTTCTCCACAAAAATGATCTTTTATTCCCCAATTTTGTATTTTCCCAAGGGTATCTGGAGAAATTGGACCCCAAAAATTGTTGTGCAATTTGACCTGAGTACGATAATACCCCACATGTGGGAGAAAACTACTGTTTGGGTGCATGGCAGAGCTCAGAAGGGAAGAAGTGGTGTTTTGGAATGCAGACTTTGATGGAATGGTCTGTGGGCGTCACATTGCGTTTGCAGAGCCCCTGATATACCTAAACAATAAAAAAAACCACAAGTGACCCCATTTTGGAAAAGAGACCCCCCAAGGAACTTTTCTTGATGTGTGGTGAGCACTTTTAACCCCCAAGTGTTTCACTAAAGTTTATAACGCAGAGCCGTGAAAATAAAAAATCCTTTTTTTCCACAAAAATTATTTTTAGCCCCTGGTTTTGGATTTTCCCATGGGTAACAGGAGAAATTGGACCCTAAATTTTGTTGTCGAATTTGTCCTGAGTATGCTGATACCCCACATGTGGGGGTAAACCACTGTTTGGGTGCATGGCAGAGCTCAGAAGGGAAGGAGCACCGTTTTACTTTTTCAATGTAGAATTGGATGGATTGAGATCTGACATCATGTTGCGTTTGCAGAGCCCCTGGTGTGCCTGAACAGTGGAAACCTCCCAATTCTAACTCCAACCCTAACCCCAACACACCCCTAACCCTAATCCCAACCCTAACCATATACCTAACTCTGACACACCCCTAAGCCAACCGTAAACGTAATCCAAACCCTAACCCCAACTCTATCCCGAACTCTAACTCTAGTCACAACCCTAACTTTAGCCCCAACTCTAACCCTAATTTTAGCCCCAACTCTAACTTTAGCCCCAACCCTAACCCTAACTTTAGCCCCAACCCTAACTTTAGCCCCAACCCTAACCCTAACCCTAATGGGAAAATAGAAATAAATAAATTTTTTCATTTTATTATTTTTCACTAACTAAGGCAGTGATAATGGGGGGTTTGATTTACTATTTACAGAGGGTTTTTATAGTGCGTTTTTATGTTTGGCAGCTGTCACACTCTAAAAGATGCTTTTTGTTGCAAAAAAAATTTTTGCGTTACCACATTCTGAGAGCTATAATTTTTCCATATTTTGGTCCACAAAGTCGTGTGAGGTCTTGTTTTTTGCAGGACGAGTTGATGTTTTTATTGGTATAATTTTCGAGCACATGACATTATATGATCGCTTTTTATTCTTATTTTTGTTAGGCAGAATGAACAAAAAACAGAAATTCGTGAATTTCTTTTGGGGGGGCATTTATACCATTCTGCGTTTGGTAAAATTGATAAAGCAGTTTTATTCTTTGAGTCAGTACAATTACACCATTATAGATTTACTTTTTCAGCAGATTGCGATGGATCTGGTAGGGCCAATAGTAAAATCCTCCCTGAGCCACCAACACATATTAGTAGTTGTTGACTACGCCACCCGGTAACCGGAGGCCATCCCACTTAGACACAACTCAGCTAAGCTTATCACCTGGGAGTTGTTTGCCATGTTCTGTCGCCTTGGGCTACCAAAGGAGATCATCACTGATCAGAGGACTCCTTTTATGTCCAAGGTGATAAAGGACCTGTGTAGGCTCCTCAAGATAAAACAACTGCTCACGCTGATGTACCACCCTCAGACCGACGGATTAGTCAAGTGCTTCAACAAAACCCTCAAATCCATGTTTGTTAGGCAATACCTACATGTATTCAAGCTGTCTAGCAGCCAAAAATCATGCAGCTGCGTCGACACAAACTAAATCTCCGAGCATGCCGAAATACTCGGAGACCACCCAAGCATGCTCTGAGAAACTCGAGTAATGAGCATACTTGCTCATCACTAATTGGGACATCTTTTGCCTTACTCGATTATTGCCATTCGTGAGGTTCCGCAGGCTTCCACAGGATTTCAACCCTTTGAGGTACTGTATGGCAGACATCCTAGGGTTCTGCTGGACATAGCCTAAGAGACATGGAAGCAGGACCTACAGCATATAAGAGTGTCATTGAGCATGTGGCCAATATACAGAACCAAATTGCAGCAGTCAAGTCTATTGTAAAAGAGTATTTGATGGGTGCTCAGGCAGCGCAAGGCCACATATATAACAAAAAGGACACAGCCCACTCCTTTAAAGCAGGGCATTGGGTCTTGGTTTTGGTTCCCACCACTGAAAGCAAGCTTATGGCCAAGTGGCAAGGGCCATATGAAGTTCGGGAAAAAGTGGGGGAAGTAAACTACCGAGTTTACCAGCCTGAGAAACGGAAACCCACACAGTTATATCACGTAAATTTGTTGAAAGCGTGGAAGGACCGGGAGTGTATGCTTATGGAAGTGACCCCGACGTGTCATGTGGAGATCTTCCAATGTCGGTCTGGACGGAGGCCGAGGGAGAGGTAAAAATAGGAGACACCCTCTCGAAACAACAGCGGCGAGAGGTGCGAATATTGGTACAGGAGAATATGGATGTATTCTCGGGATTAACGGTCATACTTCTTTCATTCAGCATGACATTGTTACCAAGCCTCACTTAAGGGTACAAAAGAAACCGTACTATGTGCCCAAGGCTCGGAGACTTGCTATCGCGAGTGAGGTAAAACATGCTCCTACTGGGAGTAATCGAGGTATCCTAGAGTGACTGGGCTATCCCAATTGTACTAATCCCGAAGCCAGATGGATTGTTATGATTCTGTAATGACTTCCGTAAACTAAATGAGGTGTTGAAGTTCGACCTGTACTCAATGCCCTGGGATAGATAGCTGATCGAGCGACTGGGACAGGCCCAGTACTTTACCATGCTCAATCTGACCAAGGGTTATTGACAGGTGTCTCTTATGGAGTCGGCCAAGGAAAAGACCAGCATCATAACCCCAGAGGGTCTTTACCACTACGTCGTCCTGCCATATTCCAGAGGCTGATGGATAAAGTGCTGGAACCCTATCGAAGTATGCATCAGCATACTTAGATGACATCATCATATTTAGTTCGGAGTGGCAGACCCACTTGTCCCAGGTCCAAGTGGTGGTAGATTGGCTCAGAGCCACGGGCTTGACTGTGAATCCCAAGGAATGTATGACAGAGCTCGAGGAAGCCTGTTACTTGGGTTATGTGAACTGCCATGGGGTGATTAAACCCTAAATAAATAAAATCGAAGCCATTCAGAATTGGCCCCGGCCTATTACCACCAAACAGGTGAGAGCGTTTCTCAGGATCATTGGGTATTACCGGAGGTTTATACCCAATTTTTCATTGAGAACCACACCGTGGACCGATCTCCTCAAGGGAAAGAAGTCAGTCATGGTTCAGTAGAACACCCAGGCAGAGGAAGCGTACCAATTCATGAAGGTGGGGCTGTGTGGACAACTCGTCCTCATTAGCCCAAACTTCTAGAAAGGCTTCTTTGTACAGACAGATGCCTCTAATGTGGGCCCAGGAGTGGTCCTGTCACAGGAGGTAGATGAAGAGGAGAATCCGGTCACCTACCTAAGTTGGAAACTCACCCCGACCGAGAATAACTATAGAGTAGTGGAGAAGGAGTGCCTGACCATTAAGTGGGCCTTCGATTCTCTACACTATTATTTGCTCAGTCGACTGTTTCGCTTGGTAACAGATCGTTTACCCCGGGTCTGGATGCGGAACGCCAAGGAGAGAAATGTGCGGGTCACCCGTTGGTTCCTGTCTCTGCAAAAAACTTGGATGTAATTGAACCCCCTTTAGTAACAAGAGCTGCAAATTTTCACACACAGAGTACTGGTCAAAAGTTTGGATACACTTATTTATCCAATGATTTTCCTTGTTCCTACTGTAAAGTATATACACTATGCAGAGGAGAATGCAAAAAGCAGGCTGTAAATAAGCCACTAATAAGAACAGCAAACAAGTAGAAACTTGTTTATGCCAAGCACTATATTAGATGAATGGAAATCTGTACTATGGTCTAATGAGTCAAAATTTGAATTGTTTACACAAATTTACAGTAAGTGTATTTGTGTGATGCAAAAAAAATGAGCACATGGTTCAATTCAAGAGATAGAAGAAAAGACTCAAGATAAATTTACAAGTTTATGCCCTAATGTCATTCTCTCTACAAAAACAATTAAATAGCTTTCAGGGTTTAAGGTACAAGATTTAAAGGTAATCTGTCATTTCTGAGACATATATACAGTTGTGCTCAAAAGTTTACATACCTCAGCAGAATTTTTACTTTCTTGGCATTTTTTCAGAGAATATGAATGATAACATCAAAACTTTTTCTCCACTCGTGGTTAGTGGTTGGATGAAGCCATTTATTGTCCAACTACTTTGTTTTCCCTTTTTAAATCATAATGACAACCCAAAACATCCAAATGACCCTGATCAAATGTTCACATACCCTGGTGATTTTGGCCTGATAACATACACAGACGTTGACACAAATGGGTATGAATGGCTACTAAAGGTAACATCCTTACCTGTGACCTGTTTACTTGCAGATGCTGCTGGGGAATGGACAGAGAGGTGAGTGTGTTCTGTGTGTGTAGAGAGGTGTGTGTATGTGTAGAGAGGTGTGTGTATGTGGTGTGTCTGCGGGGGAATGTGCAAAGAAGGGGGTTTGTGTATGTGTAGGTCGTAGAGAGGGCAATGATGTGGGTGATGGAAAGGATGATGCAGTGGAGGGGGAGGAAGCAATGATACGCATGGGACATACTTGAACGTTCCAACATGACAACGATCCAAAACACAAGGCAAAGTTGACCTGTCATTGGCTACAGCAGAGCAAAGTAGAGATTCTGGAGTGGCCATTTCAGTCTCCTGACCTCAATATCATTGAGCCACTCTGGGGAGATCTCAAGCTCGCAGTTCTTGCTAGACAGCACAGTAATTTACAAGAACTGGAGGCTTTTTGTCAAGAAGAGTGGGCAGCTTTACCATCTGAGAAAATAAAGAATCTCATCCACAACTACCGCAAAAGACTTCAAGCTGTAATTGATGTTAGAGGGGCAATACACGGTATTAAGAAATGGGGTTTGTGAACTTTTGATCAGGGTCATTTGGATGTTTTGGGTTGTCATTATGATTTAAAAAGAGAAAACACAGTAATTTGACAATAAATGGCTTCACTCTACCACTAACCATGAGTGGAGAAAAAGTTTTGGTGTTATCATTCATATTTTCTGAAAACAGGCCAAGAAAGCAAAAATTCTGCTGGGGTATGTAAACATTTGAGCACACTTGTAACCTATTAATATGGGCATACAGGTAATAGAAATGTTAAACTAGTACTACATGTATGCCACATATTTGTGATCTTGTTGAAAAATCGTATTTTATTTGTGTATGCTAATGATTTCTTACAGGCTCTGAGGCATGTAATAAATGTGTCATGCCCCATTTGATGGTGTGGGTCGTAGTGAAGAACGGCAGCCCTCAAGGCCTAAAAGCAAGAAGATTGAAGATAGAAGATGGAAGACAAGACATTGGAGACCGGTGTTAGAATAAGTATAACATTTCTTTTTTTACTGCTCACCAACCATAAGAATTCCCACAAATTAAATTATTAAAAATTCTGATTCTGACAAATCAAAAAAATTCATATGTTGTCCCAACCTTAAAGTGAATTTGTCAGAAGGTTTTCACCACCTCATCTGAGAGCAGCCTAATGTAGGCAAAGAGAAGCTGATTCCAATGATCTATCACTTAGATTACTGGGTGCAGCTGTTCTGACACAATCAGAGCTTTTAGATTTAACAATGCAAAAAAGCCGAAGATGCTGGCACCACCCACACCAGGCATGTACCATGTGCATAGATAGAGTGAGGTGTGTATCAAAGGGGGCGGCTTCAGTAGGTAACCATCTCTGCTTTTTTCTCTGTGATTTTTTTTTTGTCAATTTTCTGGATGATTTTTAAGTCCTCTTTGTGTGTCTTTGAGCTTTTACTCAATGTTAGGACCGGCAAAAATGTAAGGACCCTTGACGTGGGTTGCCGGCTTACATATTGAGGCCCCAATATAAACTAATACCTTACATACATTGATATGTGTTTTTTTTGCACTTTATTTTGCAGGGCACAGTCGGACCAAGATGGCTCTGTAAACTGTAGGCCTCTATTCACACAGCATGCATTTTGTGGCACTGGGCGGCCCGCCTGTATGTGCGTTAGTAATAAGCTGTAGACCAGATGCTCTGCATTGCTTGTGTGAACAATGCCACATACAGACTATTATCGCTTATCTTTTTGTGCACTAATGCCAAACAACCAATACTGGATTGAAAGTGGTTGTTTCATCGGTATTTTTTGCACCTGTGTCGTTGCCATCATTAATCAGGTCCGATGCGCCCTGCTGGTGCATTTGTTTGGAGGCTTCAGCAGGTAACCATTTCTGCTTTTTTCTCTGTGATTTTTTTTTGTCAATTTTCTGGAGGATTTTTAAGTCCTCTTTGTGCGTCTGTGAGCTTTTACTCAATGTTTAGCGTTAGGACCGGCAAAAATGTAAGGACCCTTGATGTGGGTTGCTGGCTTACATATTGAGGCCCCAATATAAACTAATACCTTACATACATTGATATGTGGTTTTTTTGCACTTTATCTTGCAGGGTGCAGTCGGACCAAGATGGCTCTGTAAACTGTAGGCCTCTATTCACACAGCATGCATTTTGTAGCACTGGGCGGCCCGCCTGTATGTGCGTTAGTAATAGGCTGTAAACCAGATGCTCTGCATTGCTTGTGTGAACAATACCACATACAGACTATTATCGCTTATCTTTTTGTGCACTAATGCCAAACAACCAATACTGGATTGAAAGTGGTTGTTTCATCGGTATTTTTTGCACCTGTGTCGTTGCCATCATTAATCGGGTCCGATGCGCCCTGCTGGTGCATTTGTTTGGATTCTTCAGCAGGTAACCATCTCTGCTTTTTTCTATGTGATTTTTTTTTTGTCAATTTTCTGGAGGATTTTTAAGTCCTCTTTGTGCGTCTGTGAGCTTTTACTCAATGTTTAGCGTTAGGACCAGCAAAAATGTAAGGACCCTTGACGTGGGTTGCTGGCTTACATATTGAGGCCCCAATATAAACTAATACCTTACATACATTGATATGTGGTTTTTTTGCACTTTATCTTGCAGGGCGCAGTCGGACCAAGATGGCTCTGTAAACTGTAGGCCTCTATTCACACAGCATGCATTTTGTAGCACTGGGCGGCCCGCCTGTATGTGCATTAGTAATAAGCTGTAGACCAGATGCTCTGCATTGCCTGTGTGAACAATGCCACATACAGACTATTATCGCTTATCTTTTTGTGCACTAATGCCAAACAACCAATACTGGATTGAAAGTAGTTGTTTCATCGGTATTTTTTGCACCTGTGTTGTTGCCATCATTAATCGGGTCTGATGCGCCCTGCTGGTGCATTTGTTTGGAGGCTTCAGCAGGTAACCATCTCTGCTTTTTTCTCTGTGATTTTTTTTTTTTTTGTCGTAGTGAAGAACGGCAGCCCTCAAGGCCTAAAAGCAAGAGGATAGAAGATAGAAGATGGAAGACAAGACATTGGAGACTGGTGTTAGAATAAGTATAACATTTCTTTTTTCACTGCTTACCAACCATAAGAATTCCCACAAATTAAATTATTAAAAATTCTGATTCTGACAAATCAAAAAAATTCATATGTTGTCCCAACCTTAAAGTGAATTTGTCAGAAGGTTTTCACCACCTGATCTGAGAGCAGCCTAATGTAGGCAAAGAGAAGCTTATTCCAATGATCTATCACTTACTGGGTGCAGCTGTTCTGACACAATCAGAGCTTTTAGATTTAGCAAGGCAAAAAAGCCGAAGAAGCTGACACCACCCACACCAGGCATGTACCATGAGCATAGATAGAGTGGTGTGCGTATCAAAGGAGGGGGCATGTCAAATTATTATGTACGCGCTGCTGTGCCCCAGCAATAATAATTCTAGTGCTAAAAGAATCATTGCAAGAAAACAACAGCACAGAGCTTGATCAGTGAAGCATTGCTGAAATCTGTATTTTAACCCCTACAGGATGCTGTCTTCAGCTTATAAAGCAAAAAGATGCTGACACATTCCCTTTAACCCTTTTAAAAACCATGGATGTATAATATTCAGCTTCCAGGCATGGGGTGGCGCCAGTACGGTTTCAGTCACCGCTCAGTGACTGCGCCCCCCAGCACTGTCTGACAGCTGGCTCATGATATAGGGGCTTTCAGTGCAATCCCTGCCCAGTGTCAGAACATTAACCCCATATCTGCAGGTTAATACTGTTATTTTACATGACAGTTTCCCTTTAAACAATCCCTTATGCTCGCAGTCAGCATAGGATCGTTTACATTTTAATAACGATTTGACTTTTATACATTGTTGTAAAATTATTAAAAAGTAATCATATCATTACTTTTCATGTATTTACAATAAGCTTGAAATGTATTATATTTCTCATTTTCTATTGGAATAAATGAGAAACTAACAGTTCTCTCACACAGTGTAATATATGGCATCAAGATGTTCCATTTATTATAGAAGGGAATTTTGCTTTTCCTGCCAGGATTTTACAATGACAACATTAGCTATTTTTTCCATTGTTACAAGTTTAATTAATAGTTATTTGTCTTTTCAAATTTGTAGAACTTTGCAATAATTTGTTTGTGGGTTACTTTTTATTACATGATGAATGTATAGTATCTCAAATAAATGTACTATTAAATTGTAAATCTGACAACTTGGAATTATAAACCGATGCCTTGCATCAATAGTAAGAAATACTTTCTACAGATCAAACTCACATTAAGTGGTAAATGAAAGTTGTGCAATTTGTTGTATAAATTATAATCTATATTTTGACAAATAATTTTCTAAATTAAAGAAGTTAATTGATTATTCCTGACACTTACCCATTGGACAGGTAATAAATGTTCAACTTGTGAGGGCTGACCATTAGTTCATACTGATTATAAGGTTGAATTCACAAGTTCTGGCTGAGATGTGATTTTTTCCCATGATCAATGCTGTGATTTTTTTAAATTATGCCAAAACAGTCTTGATTTTGGTAAATAAGCAACATTACCACAACACAACCTTGCAACAAAAAGTTTCAGTCCCTGTTTCCCTAACCTCACGACCACAGGTAGCAGTAGTAAATGTAACAGTAGTTGAGCATGTTACTACTACTACTTCTTTGGAAACATGTTGAGCCTGTGTCTAAAATATAGTTATAACAGTGATATTTAAAGTTCTAACTAAGAGTATAATATACTCCAGGAAAACAAGCACATGTTCAAAGAAGACCAAATGTGGCATCTACATGTCAAATACAATATATGATTTATTTAATGGACTTCCCCACTTTAGACAATTATGTTACATTCGCATGTAATTCTAAATACATTTTTGTTTAGGCTGTGTGCACACGTTCAGGATTTTTCGTGGTTTTTTCGCTATAAAAATGCAATAAAACCGCGAAAAAAATGCTTACATTAAGCATCCTATTATTAGAATGCAATCCGCAATTTTTGTGCACATGTTGTGCGGCAGAATCGCATTCTGGAAAAAAAGCAGCATGTTCATTCTTTATGCGGAATCGCAGGGATTCCGCACATATAGAAATGCATTGATTTGCTTACTTTCCGCATGTGGCTATGCCCACCATGCTGGAAGTAAGCAGATCATGTGCGGTTGGTACCCAGGGTGGAGGAGAGGAGACTCTCCTCCAGGCCCTGGGAACCATATAATTGTTAAAAAAAAGAATTAAAATAAAAAATCATGATATTCTCACCTTCCCGCAGCCCCGGCAGCCTTCCCGCTCTTTGCAATGCTTCCGTTCCAAATAATGCATTGCGAAAATGACCTGTTTTGACCTAGCAGTCTCGCGAGACTGCTACGTCAGCTGGGGTCATTGCCGCAATGCATTATTGGGACAGGAGCATCGCGAAGTGTGGGAAGGCTGTCGGGGACGCCGTAAGGTGAGAATATCACGATTTTTTATTTTTTTAATTATTTTTAATGTTCTATCTTTTTACTATTGATGCTGCATAGGCAGCATCAATAGTAAAAAGTTGGTCACACTTGTCAAACACTGTTTGACAAGTGTGACCAACCTTTTAATCAGTTTTCCAAGCAATGCTACAGATCGCTTGGAAAACGCTAGCATTCTGCAAGCTAATTATGCTTGTAAAACGCTAGTGAATATGCATGCCAATTCTGCATGCGATATACCCACGGCAGGAGTTGCGGAATTGCCGCGGAGAAATTTCCGCGGAAATTCTGCAGCGTGTGCACTTAGCCTAACATTAATCCGTAAATCATATATGTTTTGTCTAGGGATGTAATTGCCATAAAATTAAAATGGCCATCGTCATCACTGACAGAAACTTGTCCTAGAATTTTATTAGCTCAGGTACCAATGATCATGAGGAGTAAGAAACTCTTTCCCCTCCCATTGCATATTCTTATCTAATAGTGTAGGTGCGAGGTGTACTGAGGAAAATAGGAGACTGTTCAAACTAGTGTTCACCCTCCTTTTCTAGTCTAATACTGTATCTACCAAGAGTGTGGAGATAAGAAGAGGCTGCTCACACTGCTGTCAACCATGAATTTCTGTAATAGAACTGGAATTACCTGGGGTGCTGAAGTAAGAAGCGGCTGCTCACTCTGCTTTCCATCGCGTGTGTATGATCTAATACTGAAGATACGAAAGTTCTGGTAGTAAGAAGACACTGCTCAAACTACTTTCCAGCCTGTCATTCTAATCTGCTATTAAAAATACCAGGGAAACTGGGGTAAGAAAAGGCATTAATACTGCTGTCCACTAGGGTTGAGCGAAACGGGTCGGCCATTTTCAGAAGTCGCCGACTTTTGGCAAAGTCGGGTTTCATGAAACCCAACCCGACCCCTGTGTGGGGTCGGCCATGAGGTCGGCGATCTTCTGAATCTGGTATCGGAATTCCGATACCGAGTTCCGATATGTTTGCGATATCGGAACTCGGTATCGGAATCCACATTTAAGTGTAAAATAAAGAATTAAAATAAAAAATATTGATATACTCACCTCTCCGACGCAGCCTGGACATCGCCGCTGGTAACCGGCATCTTCCGTTCCTAAGAATGGCGCTTGAAAGACCTTTCGATGACATCACGGCTTGTGATTGGTCGCGGCGGCCCACGTGACCGCTGAGCGACCAATCACAACAAGCCGTGACGTAATTCTCAGGTCCTAAATTCCTCATTCTAGGAATTTAGGCCATGAGAATTACGTCACGGCTTGTGATTGGTCGCTGAGCGGTCATGTGGGCCGCCGTGACCAATCACAAGCCGTGACATCATCGAAAGGTCCTTCACGCGCTGATTCTTAAGAAGGAAGGCTGCCGGAAAGAAGCAGGGTGCGTCCGAGGGTGAGTATATACCTAATAGGAATATACTCACCCTCGGCTTCTTTCCGGCAGCCTTCCTTCTTAAGAATCAGCGCGTAAAGGACCTTTCGATTACGTCACGGCTTGTGATTGGTCGCGGCGGCCCACGTGACCGCTCAGCGACCAATCACAAGCCGTGACGTAATTCTCATGGCCTAAATTCCTAGAATGAGGAATTTAGGACCTGAGAATTACGTCACGGCTTGTTGTGATTGGTCGCTCAGCGGTCACGTGGACCGCCGTGACCAATCACAAGCTGTGACGTCATCGAAAGGTCTTTCAAGCGCCATTCTTAGGAACGGAAGATGCCAATTACTACCAGGCCGCGTCAGAGGGTGAGTATATCAATATTTTTTATTTTAATTCTTTATTTTACACTTAAATATGGATCCCAGGGCCTGAAGGAGAGTTTCCTCTCCTTCAGACCCTGGGAACCATAGTTTCCCATTGCACTGCATTGGGTTTCGTGTTTCGGCCGACCCCGACCCCGACTTTTTTATAGGATCGGCCGATTTCACTCAACCCGACTTTTGAGAAAGTCGTGTTTTTTGAAACCCGACCCGATCCTATAAAAATAAAAGTCGCTCAACCCTACTGTCCACTGTTCTAATATTGGAGAATACCAGTGGTGGTGAAGTAAGAAGAGGCTCTCACATGATGATCACCTTATGTGTTTCATGTAATACTGGAGATACTAGGGGTGCTGAGGTAATAAAAGGGTGTTACCACTGATGTCCACCCTGTCTTTTTAATCTAATACTATAGATAAAAGAGATGCTGAAGTAAGAAGAGGCCATTCAGGCTACCATGGCTTCCTGATCTAGAACTGTAGATACCATAGGTAGTGAGGTAAGATGAGGCTACTCACACTGCTACACACTCTGTCATTATGCTCTAACAATAGAGATACCAGGAGTGCTAGGGGAAAGAAAAAGGCTGCTTACACTTCTGTCCACCAAGTCTATCTTATCTAATAATAGAAATGCCATTGATGTTAAGGTAGAAAGATGCCACTCACACTACTGAAGACCATGTCTTTCTGATATACTGCTTATGATATATGGAGTTCTTATATAGGAAAAGGCTGCTCCCAGTACCATTTGCCAAGTCTTTTTGATCCAATACTGGAGATATCCTGAGTTCTGAGATAAGAAGAAGCAGCCCACACTGCTGTCCACCTTGTCTTTAATATTTACTTGGAGGGCTGAGATAATAAGAGGCTGATCACACTACTGTCTACTCCTACTGTCTAACCTATATTGGAGATACCAGAAGTGTTGAGGTAAGAGGATGCTGCTCACACTGCTGCCCACCCTGTCTATCTATAATAATACTGGAAATACTACTGGGGGTTAGGGGAAAATTTGTTGCTCCCACTGCTGTCTTTCTGATATAATACTGCAGATACCAGGAGTTTCGTGATAAATAGAAACTGCTCTCCCTGTTGTCCACCCTGTCTTGCTGATCTAATACTGCAATAACAGGCATGCAGAGGTAATAAGAGGTGGCTGACACTGCTGTCCACTCTGTCTGGCTTTTCTAATATTGTTGATAACATTGGTATTGAGGTAAGAAAAGGTTGATAAGACTGCTGTTTACCCTGTTGCTCTAATCTACAACTGGAAATATCAGGAGTGCTGAGGTAAGATGAAGCTGCTCACACTGCTGTTCACCCTTATTTTGTGAATGCTGAGTATTAACTATGAGCTGATGATAGCTTGACAGTATCTGGTATACATTATCTGCAGGTCAAAGCAGAAAAACTTCTCACTACACTTGGTCCCAGGCATCTATCCTAATTATATCTATGACAGGTTTCTGTCAGTGTAACAAGATGGCCGCCATTACAATTCTATATAAAATGCTTTCCTAAAACAAGCATAATTTGCTAATTAAAAGTATTTAGGAATTCATTTATAAAGACAATTATTTTAGTGATTGATTTATTTTCTATTTTCAGAGAACCCTATTAATAATTTCTAGACATAATGTTTCCAGCGCTTCTCACAATCTCACAATAGTTAATTTATTTACTGTAATATAGCATATAATAAATGCATCCTTTTAAATGCTATCAACATTGTTTTTCATGTTTGCCTTATACGCTTAATGAACAGTACATTGACAGCATCTAAAAGTAGTATGCTAGTGGTATGCAAGCAATGCTGCAAATGCAAAATTATGAAATTGATTTAATGATTGACAAAGCTTGAATAATGCATTGACTGTAATTCTCATAACCTATTAACTGTGTATGATAACGTCTTGACATGGGAGGCTGATATTTTGCTTAACTTGATTGATGGGGTCCAGCTGTATGAAATTCACATTCTAAGCTCCTTAGTCACCATGAAATACTGGTTTAACTGTTTATAATAGTTTCTGTATTCCATATGTATATACATACCTACAAATCATTGTTTTCTGACAATGACAGATGTTTGACTGTAAATGAATGCTCACTGCAGAATTTGTAAGAGAATCACTCATATGTCCATGAGAAATACTTTACATGATTAAACACCTGTTTGGTCATTCCAACAGATTTCTTTATTACTGAAAGAACAGTAAAAAATGTATGAAATGCATAACTTCAATATTAATGTTTACCCTCAACATGAAAACATGGTCACTCTGCATGAATTGCTTTCAGTGTGCAATTTAAATGTCTGACATTTTAAAATACTGTAATATATAATAATTTCAGTTATAGGCATAGCAATTTCTTTTGGTAATACATCATGTTTATTTTTTGGGGGTTCTATGTTAAGGTATCTATACAGGTCAAATCAAACTTCATAATACGTCCTCTTTATGCAAGCCCCAGGTAGCCATATATAAGTCTATGGCTCTAGATGAAAGAAAAATGGAGCTTTAACCATTATTAAAGAAGTTTCCATTTTCAAAAAATCCATGTTTTGCGGCTGCAAATGTTTTTTAAAAAAACAAAATGTGGTATAATCACCCTTCCAAGGTCCAGTGCTGAGTCTCCGCTGCTCCCTGTTTCAGTTATTGTCTGTAGAGCTAATGTCATGTTGACAACGCTGCAGCCAATCAGTGAGCTATGCAGCTCTTCACAAGTAGACTGGGCAAGCCAGTAAGTGCACTCATTGAATGGAACAGTGTTTATCTGACATCGGTCCTGCAGGCAATAAAAGCGGAGGTTCAGAGCCGCTGGACCTAGAGAGGGTGAGTAAAGCACAGTTTTTCTAAATAAATTGCTCATGGAGATAGAAGCTTTAAAAAATTCACTCTAAGCTAAATTATGAAAATAATTAGCACAGAAGTGGACCTTAACTGGATATCAACACACCAACAAAAATGAACCAATAAGTACCTTTAAAAGTTGACCAGTTAGAGGAGTTCAGTGAAAAACATTATAGAATCAATATTTTTGACACATTGGATATGAAATTCTTGAAAAACCTATAGTTCATTTTCATAGTTGAAGTTTTCTTCCCCAATTCTGTAGATGATGCTATGGACAGTGGGGACTTTGGTGAGACGGGATGCTTACACTGTCACGCAGAAGGCAGATCATGACAGATGGTACAGAGTAACACTGGGTATTTTAACTCCTTAGGTAACATAATCCTATCAGATATCTAGGAATATGATTTTTTTTAATTAGTGTCTTTGAACTGACTGTATCAGTTTATTCACATCATCTGTCACTGCATACTTATTTTCAGTGTACTGACGTCCTGGTAGTTGAACATGTTGGAGACATAAGATCAATATGGAAAATTTCCATTATGGAGTTAAAGGTTCCTCTCCAAACTGAAAGCAATACCCAAACTTTGGAATCATTACTGCATAAGCCCAATCAACCTAAAAGTTTAAGGCATCGATGTAGCATCCCTTAAATCAATATATACTGTAAATATAAGCTAATATGTTTATATACAGGCATGGCCGAAAGTGTTGGCACCTGTGAAACTGTTTCAGAGAATGAAGCATTTATCCCACAAAATTATTGCAATTACACATGTTTTGTTGCACACATGTTTATTTCCTTTGTGTGTATTGGAACAACACAAAAAACACAGTAAAACAAAGGCAAAATGGACATAATTTCACATAAATCCTCAAATAAATTGGCCAGACAAAATTGTTCGCACCCTAAACTTAACATTTGGTTGCCCTCTTTTTTATTTATTTTTTGTTCCTGGGTACAAAGTGTGTTTTCCTAGCCAGTTGTGCCTAAAACAAATAGAAAATAGTTTTTGTTCCACAAAAACTTTGCTTCTATGATCAGCACAATGACATTTTTAAATGTGTCTGTTTTCGGGAAAATTCTCGATTTGTATTCAATACTAAGTAGTCTTCTAGAATAATGCTGAACTGTTAGAATTGTGCAGAGGTTCACACAATTTTCCAGAATTATCTAGAAGTTTCTAGAAACTTTTAGAACTTTTTAGAACGTTCTCGGACTGTTCAGTAGTAGTCATACAAGTATAAAAGCACAGGTGACTCGAACCAACATTACGGTTTATGTTATTGCTGAGTAAGAGAATAACGAATCATAGTTAAAGAACAACTAATTGTTTTAGTTGGCATCAAGAGGTTGTTTGCGCCCAGAAGGTGCATTTTGCTATGTGTGTGGATAATTTATAAAGACAAGAGCGAGATAGTATTCCTTGAAAGCATGTCGTATGATGTGCGAGGCCTACAAGGCATATTACGGCATGTCTGTCAGGGATCATGAAAAGTCCTGGGCACCTCATTTCACATGTGCATATTGAAAGAAAACTCTTGAAGGTAAGATGAGCAATTGCTGCTTGTTTAGATAGCAGTGCTTTATTTTGTAGAATTTCAATGATTTAGATTTAGTACAGTTTAAGGAGTTGCAGTTGACAAAATTTTCACATATGTCAATGCACTATAGTAAAATAAGCATTAAGTAATGTGTACAATTTCATGCTTTTAAATTTATGTAATTAATTAAATCTGCTATGTTACAGGTTGGTACAGGGGAGAAAAGAGAGCCATGAAGTTTGCTATACCGCGAATTTGGCAGCAACCGACCGACCACTCAAGCAACTGCTACTTTTGCATGGTGGATCCTGCCAAATGTGGCAAAGGTAAGAATGCGCCTCAAATCATTTATCCAGACATTCCATCTTCCATTGCACCAGTAGTACTACACTGCCGCGAGATGCCTGTTCCAACTCCCCCGAAGAGGGATCAATCATCTTCAGGAAAAAGCTGCAAGTCAGACAGCGAGGAAGATATTGGAGATCAAGATTGCGTTTTCACAGATGCAGTTAAGGAGAGAAGGCCATACTTTCCTAACCAGAAAGACATCAACGATCTGATCAGAGAACTTCGTCTTACAAAGTCCAATGCTGAGCTTCTGACATCCAGGCTCAAGCAGTGGAACTTGGATGAAAGCGTGCAAGTCACAGATCAGAGAAAGTGTCACCAAACATTTTCCAACTTCTTCAGTCGGGAAGATGGGTTGTGCTTCTGCAACAATGTGGCTGTTTTTTTTGAGGCTATAGGTATCACCTGTAACGTGAGTGAATGGCACCTATTCATAGACAGTTCATCCTGGAGCCTCAAAGCCAAGCTTCTTCACAATGGAAGCAACAACCCATCTCTCCCTATGGCTCACTCTGTGTATCTCAAAAAGGACTACACCAGTATCAAGATGTTGCTTAGTGCCTTGAAGTATGATGACTATGGATGGGAGGTCATTGGAGACTTCAAAATGGTGTCATTCCTGATGGGGCTTCAAGGCGGTTTCACAAAATTTTCTTGTTTCCTTTGCCTCTGGGATAGCCGTGACACTAAAGCGCACTGTCACAGAAAGGACTGGCCACAGCGGACAGAGATCTCTGTGGGGAAGAGCAATGTCAAGTGTGAGCCGCTGATAGAACCTCTGGCTGATGCCACCACTGCACATCTAGTTAGGCCTCATCAAGCAATTTTTCACGGCTCTTGACAATGAGTCAGCAGCTTTCAAGTAACTCCAAGATCTCTTTCCAAAGCTGTCCGAGGCAAAGGTCAAGGCTGGTATCTTCGTCGGACCGCAGATCAAGAAGATCATAGCATGTGATGAGTTCGCCAAGCTGCTGAACAGGACGGAGAAAGTGGCTTGGAATAGTTTCGTTGCAGTGGTTCATGGCTTCCTGGGTAATCAGTAGGCAGAAAACTATGTGCAGTTGGTTCACACTCTCATAAAGAATTATGCCATAATGGGATGCAGAATGTCTCTCAAACTCCATATCCTTGACGCTCATCTTGACAAGTTCAAGAAGAACATGGGAGCTTACTCAGAGGAGCAAGGCGAGCGCTTTCATCAAGATATATTGGACTTTGAACGTCGTTACCAAGGACAGTATAATGAAAATATGATGGGGGACTACATTTAGGGGCTTCTTCCAGAAAGCGATTTGTAGTACACTCACAAATCTAGAAAAACTACTCATTTCTGAACCTTTTTGAGTGAATTTTGACTGTCTTTGTCTATTTTTCATGCAAGTGCTGTTTTTTATCAGACCACATGAACGAATATATAATAATTTCCTTTTTTGTCACAATAAATACGAAATTTTTCTGGCCTGTGGTCATAAAATCAAAGTTTGTGCTGAATGTGTCATTTTTCCATAGTCTTTAAATATAAGCAGTTGAAATATTACACTTGGAAGCCAGGAACAAAAATTGTGTTACATAGTGTGATCAATCGCCTCCTGTTACCATCAACAAGTTTCTTACACCTCTCAAGTAAAACTGGAATTATGGACCACTCGTCTTTTGCAAACTGATCCAGGTCTTCTTTATTTGAAGGATGCCTTTTCCCAACAGCAATTTTAAGATCTCTCCACAGCTGTTCAATGGGATTTAGATCTAGACTCTTTGCTGGCGACTTCAAAACTCTCCAGCATTTTGTTTCCATCCATTTCTGAGTGCTTCTTGAAGTATGTTTTTGGTTATTGTCCTAATGGAATACCCACATTTCTGACACTGGGTACTACATTGGAACCCAAAATCCTTTGGTAATCTTCAGATTTCATGATGACTTGCACACAGTGAAGGCAACCAGTGCCAGAAGCAGTAAAACAGCTGTAAAACATCTTTGAACCTTCACCATATTTGATTGTAGGCATGGTCTTCTTTTCTTTGTAGGCTTCATCTGATTTTCAGTAAACAGTAGAATGTACTTTACTAAACAGCTCTATTTTGGTCTCATCTGTCCATAATACACTTTCCCAGAAGGATTTTGTCTTACTCAGGTACATTTTTGCAAACTGCAGTCTAGCATTTTTATGCCTCTGTGTCAGTAGTGGGGTCCTCCTTGGTCTCCTGCCACAGCATTTCATTTCAATCAAATGTCTATGGATAGTTAATGCTGACACTGCAGGACAGTTGAATTTCTTTGGAATTTGATTGAGGCTGCTTATCACCATCCAGGGTATCCTCTGTTGCAAACTTTCATAAATTTTTCTCTGCCATCCACATCAAGGGAGATGAGCTACAGTGCTATCGGTTGTGAATGTTTTGATTATGTTGTGCACCATGACAAAGGACCATCAAGATCTCTGGAGATAGACTTGTAACCTTGAGATTGTTGATTTTTTTTTATAGTTTTGGTTCTCAAGTCCTCAGAAAGTTCTCTTCTCTTCTTTAGATTCTCCATTAATAGTGTGGCAGACAATGACACCCAATGCACAGATTGAGACAACTACTCTTTTTATCTGGTTTCAGGTGTGATTTTCATATTGACCACACCTGTTATTTGCTGCAAGAGAGTCTGAATGAGCATCACATGCTTCAAACAAACTTGTTTACATACATTTCTGAAAAGTGACAACAATTATGTCTAACCCATTTTGGGGGTTTTGTGTCAAATTTGCCTTTCTTCTCTGTTTTCTTTTTGTGGTGTTCCAATACCTACAAAAGGAAATAAATATGTGTTTAACAAGACGCATCTCACACAGCCAACTGTGAGAGACTGAATGTAAAAATAAAAATAAAAAAACAGAAAATCACATTGTATGATTTTTAAATAATTGAATTGCATTTTATTGCATGAAATACGTATTTGATCATCTACCAACCAGAAGAATTCTAGCTCTCACAGACCTATTAGTTTTTCTTTAAGAAGTCCTCCTACTCAGCACTCATTACCTGTATTAATTGCACCTGTTTAAACTCATTACCTATTTGAAAGACACCTGTCGTACACTCAATCAATCACACTCAAATTGTAGACCTGTACAAGGCTGGGATGGGCTACAGGACAATAGTCAAGCAGCTTGGAGGAAAGCAACAACTGTTGGCACAATTATTAGATAATGGAAGAAACACAAGATGACTGTAAATCTTTCTCGGTCTGGGGCACCATGCAAGATCTTGTGGGGTAAGGATGATTCGGAGGAGACCAAAATAGAACTTTTTGGTATCAACTCAAACTCCACTCACTGTGTTTGGAGCAAGAAGAAGGATGAGTACAACCCCAAGAACTCCATCCCAATCGTGAAGCATGGTGGGGGAAACATCATACCTTGGAGTTGTTTGTCTGCATAGGGGACAGGAAGACTGCACCGATCTGAATAGAGGATGGATGGAGTCATGTATTGCGAGATATTGGCCAACAACCTCCTTCCCTCAGTAAGAGCATTTAATCGGTGGTGGCTGGGTCTTCCAGCATGACAGTGACCCAAAATACACAGCCTGGAGTGGCTTAGCCAGTCTCCATACCTGAACCCAATACAAAATCTTTGGACAGAGCTGAAACTCAATGTTGCTCAGCAACAGCCCTGAAGCCTGAAAGATCTGGAGATCTGTATGGAGGAGTGGGCCAAAATCCTTGCTATAGTGTGTGCAAACTTACATAGTAACATAGTAATTAAGGTTGAAGGAAGACTTTAAGTCCATCTAGTTCAAGTCAACTTGGTCAAGAACTGCAAAAAAGTCTGACCTTTGTATTTGTAACAAAAATGTATGTACCAAATATTAAGTTCTGTTTTTCTATTGTATCAAATAGTTATTTCATGCAATATAATGCAAATTATTTATGTAAAAATCATACAATGTGATTTTCTGTAATTTCTTTTAAAGATTCTCTTTCACAGATGAAGTGTACCTACGATAAAAATTACAGACCTCTCCATTGTTTGTAGGAGGGAAAACTTGCAAACTCGGCAGTGCCAAATCCTAGTGAACATCCTAGGGATAAGTACACCCATTTTGTGTTATGGTATGGGATGGTATTACTGATCCGATACAATACAGAAAGTATTTATATCTATTGAATTGTGATAGGTTACTATTATTAACTAATATGTGGTGAATCTGTCAGTCACAGTATATCTATGTTATCATAAAGCTGTTGGGATCGGAATTCTTTCTGTATGTCTATAAGAG
Source organism: Ranitomeya variabilis (assembly GCF_051348905.1). Lineage (NCBI taxonomy): Eukaryota > Metazoa > Chordata > Amphibia > Anura > Dendrobatidae > Ranitomeya > Ranitomeya variabilis. The sequence continues at coordinate 109,206,479 of NC_135237.1, read as the reverse complement.
AATACTGATTTTATAGTGTAGATTCTGCTAGACATAAACTCTGCTTTTCACTGTGCACTGTGGGTTTATCAGGTGCATTTTATTCATTCAGTAAATAAATTGATGTTTTTAAGGGAATCACATACACAGGTTACTAATTTATCCTTTCGATCTTTATTAATTTTCATGCTTGCGCATCAAATTCTTAGTTTCCCCAAAGTATATTATTAGTGTTATAATTAAATTATATCTTATTAATGCCGAATTGTATTGGTGTGATCTGTTGTACCCAAACAGTTGGGTGCACTGCATGTAACTACATAACTGACACCGTATAGCCTTATCTACTGTATGTACTATAAGAATACTGAATTAGTATGGAGTATGGATTGTCTGCATTATGTAAGAAACATGTATTTTACACTGCACATCTAGAAAAAGTATTGCCTTTTAATATGCTATGATGTCATTCATAACTATTACTTAATATTCATTACATTATTATTTTAATATATCAAGATTATTATATCTACAAAATGTAGAGTGAATCTTCAAAATATTGCAGGAATAATAACTTATTCATGCTTATATACACATTGCTATTATGTTTGACATATGTGACAACACATTCCCCTTAATCTATGAACTCCAAAACTCTTGAAACTTTATTTGCATTCATCTACAGCAGATTGATAGCATTAATATCGAGAATGTTGAGCAGACAATAATATGAAATTCATTACACATTGTACCTCATATATAAAGAATATATTCATATCACATTAATATATTTATACCTATGGGAATTATGCATAATAGTGAATGTCACACAGTCTTTCACAATATATTCCTTTTATCTATGGGGTGGTAAAGTGTTATAAATAGATGCCGTTACTGAACCCTTCCAATGTACACATTCATGAAAACTTTTATTGTGCTGTACTTCAATCTTTTTGCCTACAACTGCTCCATAAAATGACTACTGTCCTTAATAGGATTTAATAGTCTTTATTTATGTAGTTTGTTGTTGCTGTGTGGTCCAACAGTAATAGATGCTGCAGAAGATGAATGATAAGGTACAAAAGAGGTATCAAAATATTAACATCTTCATGACCTCAGCTTTTTTCGGTTTCGTTTTTCGTTCCCCTCCTTCCCAGAGCCGTAACGTTTTTATTTGTCCGTCAATATGGCCATGTGAGGGCTTATTTTTTGTGTGACGAGCTGTACTTTTGAGAGACATCATTGGTTTTAGCATGTCATGTACTAGAAAATAGGAAAAAAAATTCCAAGTGTGGTGAAATTGCAAAAAAAAGTGCAACCCACACTTGTTTTTTTTTTGCTAGGTTGCTAAATGCTAAATCTGACCTGCCAATATGATTTGTCAGGTCATTATGAGTTCATATACACCCAACATGTCTAGGCTATTTTTTTATCTATGTGGTAAAAAAAACCTCCAAACTTTGCTAAAAAAATAAAATAAATGCGCAATTTTCCGATACCCTTAGCGTCTCCATTTTTTGTGATCTGGGGTTGGGTGAGGGCTTATTTTTTGCATGCCAAGCTGACATTTTTAATTATACTATGTGGTACAGATACATTCTTTTGATCGCCCGGTATTGCATTTTAATGCAATGTCGCGGCAACCAAAAAAATGTAATTCTGGCGTTTCAATTTTTTTCTCGCTACACTGTTTAGCGATCAGGTTAATCCTTTTTTTATTGATAGATCGGGCGATTATGAATGCGGCGATACCAAATATGTGTAGGCTTGACTTTTTTTATTGTTTTATTTTGAATGGGGCGAAAGGGGGGTGATTTAAACTTTTATATTCTTTTATTTTTTTCATATTTTTTAAAACATTTTTTTTTACTTTTGCCATGCTTTAATAGCCTCCATGGGAGGCTAGAAGCTGTCACAACTTGATCGGCTCTGCTACATAGGAGCGATGCATAGATCGTTCCTATTTAGTAGATTTACTGCAATGCTATGAGCACTGCCCACAGGGTGGCGCTCACAGCAATCCGGCATCAACAACCATAGAGGTCTTCAATAGTTTGACTTCTACTTAAATGTGAGAAAAATCAGCATTTTAGGAAAAAGGTCTTCTTAAATTGCTTTGCGCAAATTGAGTAAAATGGCGGCAAGCTGAGACCGCTATCTTGCTGAACACAATAGGTTCAAAAGAAAAAATACAAATTCACCTCAGTGCTCACCTTTACGGCTGCCCTTGCTGCTTCCTGCCCACTGTTATGTCCTCCGCCCCTTTGTTGCATCACTTCTCAGGCCCAGTGTTCTATCTAGATAGGGAACTTCTGGGTGTGATCAGGTCCCTCAGTTCTTTTGTGCCTATTTGAAGCTAGAAATCCTGGTCGTGAGTGGACACAGGGCTGGAGATGCCACATGACAGAGTTGTTGAGGAGTGAGCAGTGAGCAGTGAGCAGACAGCTGCGGAGACAGTGAGAACGGTGACTAGTGAATTAAATTTTTTTTTTAATTCTCATGTTCACTTGAGGTGAAATTTCCTTCCAAAAGCAGTCCTTGGAGCTTACATTGCATGATTAAGAGCATACTCACAGCCAGAAACTAAACCCTAGATGGAACAATGCTGGAGATGCGATGCAATGGAGGCATGGAAGATGGAAAATGTAGAATTCAGTATGTTCAGTATGCTTTGTTATATGAATAACATAGATGCCTTGAATTTGAGGACAGGTATTTCGAATAAAAAAACATAGCATTTTGGCACTTTATTGGTAAAGCCTATTTTGGCTAGTGGTCCAACTGTAGATCTGTATATCATACAGCAGTCACATAGCCTAAAGCCAGCAACAGACAGGTCCTGACTCATTGATTTCTGTAGAAGAGCTTTGTGGGCATGCTCCAATCTGGATAAAGGTCATTGTGAAGAAAGCAGGAGGAAGTAAACTGTTAACATTATCTATTGGGAATAATGGATACTATGTTATCTACTTTGCATAAATGAGTCATTTGTTGTTATCCTGTGATGATAATAGGATGATTACTGAAAAATGATCTGCACAGAACAGGAAGTAATGTTTCTAAAGGGAGAGTAAGGCCATGTGCACACGTTCAGGATTTTTAGCGTTTTTTTCGCGTTTTTTCGCTATAAAAACGTGATAAAAACGCGAAAAAAACGCTAACATATGCCTCCTATTATTTACAAGGTATTCCGCATTTTTCGTGCAAATGTTGCGATTTTTTCCGCGAAAAAATCGCATAGCGGAAAAAAAAGCAACATGTTCATTAAAAATGCGGAATTGCGGGGATTCCGCACACCTAGGGGTCCATTGATCTGCTTACTTCCCGCACGGGGCTGTGCACACCATGCGGGAAGTAAGCAGATTATGTGCGGTTGGTACCCAGGGTGGAGGAGAGGAAACTCTCCTCCACGCACTGGGCACCATATAAGTGGTCAAAAAATAAGAAATAAAATAAAAAACAGTCCTATACTCACCCTCGATGTCCAGCGCAGTGTTCCCGCCTCTGTGCTGCACGCTGGCTGGTTCCTGTAGCTGGTGTGCGGAGAAGGACCTTGCCGAATGACGTCACTGTCCTGTGATTGGTCGAGACCGCTCACGTGACCGTGACGTCATGGAAGGCCCTGCGCGCACACATCAGCTATAGGAATGGACGCCGGTGAGGAGATCTGATGTCTGCGGGTGAGTATAAGCATTTTTTTTATTTTTTTTATTATTTTTAAACGTTCTATCTTTTACTATAGATGCTGCAAAAGCAGCATCTATAGTAACAAGTTGGTCACACTTGTCAAACGCTATGTTTGACAAGTGTGACCAACTTGTCAGTCAGTTTTCCAAGCGATGCTACAGATCGCTTGGAAAACTTTAGCATTCTGCAAGCTAATTACGCTTGCAGAATGTTAAAAAAACGCAAAAAAAACGGAAAAAAAACGCAAAAAAAAAAATGCGGATTTCTTGCAGAAAATTTCCGGTTTTCTTCAGGAAATTTCTGCAAGAAATCCTGAACGTGTGCACATACCCTAAAGGTACCTTCACACGAAACGACATCGCTAGCGATCCGTGACGTTGCAGCGTCCTGGCTAGCGATATCGTTTCGTTTGACACGCAGCAGCGATCAGGATCCTGCTGTGATGTCGCTGGTCGCTGAATAAAGTCCAGAACTTTATTTGGTCATCCGATCGCTGTGTATCGTTGTGTTTGAAAGCAAAAGCAACGATACCCAGCGATGTTTTACACTGGTAACCAGGGTAAACATCGGGTTACCAAGCGCAGGGCCGCGCTTAGTAACCCGATGTTTACCCTGGTTACCAGCGTAAAAGTAAAAAAACAAACAGCACATACTTACATGCGTCCCCCAGCGTCTGCTTCCTGACACTTACTGAGCGCCGGCACCTAAAGTGAAAGTGAAAGCACAGCGGTGACGTCACAGCTCTGCTGTTAGGGCCGGAGCTCAGTCAGTGTCAGGAAGCAGACGCTGGGGGACGCATGTAAGTATGTGCTGTTTGTTTTTTTTACTTTTACGCTGGTAACCAGGGTAAACATCGGGTTACTAAGCGCGGCCCTGCGCTTAGCAACCCGATATTTACCCTGGTTACCCGGGGACCTCGGCATCGTTGGTCGCTGGAGAGCTGTCTGTGTGACAGCTCTCCAGCGATCAAACAGCGACGCTGCAGCGATCAGCATCGTTGTCGCTATCGCTGCAGCGTCGCTTCGTGTGAAGGTACCTTTAGGCTATGTGCACACGTTTAGGTTTTTTTGCATTTTTTTGCGTTTTTTGCAATAAAAACACTATAAAAACTCATTAAAAATGCATACATTATGTATCCTATCATTTAGAATGCATTCTGCAATTTTTGTACACATGATGCAGTTAAAAAAAGCAGCATGTTCATTAATTTTGCGGATTTTCCGCATTTTTCCTGCTATTCTATGCATTGGGAAAAAACGCACAAAAAATGCGTCACAAATGCATGAAAAACGCAAAAAAAACGCATGCGGATTTCTGGCAGAAATGTCCGTTTTTTGTCAGGAAAATTTCTGCAAGAAATCCTGACGTGTGCACATACCACATAAAGAGGTTGGAATGCTGGATTACCTGATCTAAAATGTGAATGAGGATGGACTATAATACTCATGTTTTATGAATTATGAGTATTTGAAATATCTTTGTTTTCTTTTCCTCTTTGTATTTGTATTGATTTATGTGCTGTCCTATTGTTTAATGCCAAGAAAAAAATAATGAATAAATTACAGGTACATGAAAAATATATCTTTGCAGCATGTTAGCCTGTAGATAGAAAAATAGTACAATTTGAGAGTCCTCAGTGGTTGATACCGTTTAGGGTATGTGCACACGTTCAGGAATTGTCCGCTGTGTCCAAAGCGCTGTCGGCTATTGAACTCAGGTGAATGCATATGTATTTATTGAACCGTGCGGATTCACCACGTCCAATACATTGTATGGGTGAAATTTATCTTGCAGAGGCTCACCTTTCTGCAAGATAGACATGCTTCAGTCTAAATAGACATGCTGCAGTCTGGAAAGATGCTACGCATGTCAGTCTCCACAGGTAAGCTACTGGCGTCTGTGCATGCATAGTGGACATGGGATTTCCTGAAATCCCATCCACTGTGCTGTAACATCTGGACACTGTGAGTTGGATGCTGCGCAAGTTCACAGTGTTCAACCCGCAGCGTTTACTGATCGTGTTCACATACCCTTAAGGGCTTACTGAAAATATGGTAATAAATAGCAAGCTTTCGAGACTACTGAGGTCTCTTCATCAGGTCAGTATCAGCCACACAGTGCCCATTGCCACCAAAATTAAAAAATGTACACTGAGCATTATCCTTTAGTCTCCTGGGTTTTTGCAATATATATACACAGTTTATAAAGGAAAGTATGAAATACGTGTCTATTTTTTAATTTTTTTAATATTTAAATGATCACAAAGGAGTGCTAAAAATATTTTGAAATTGCATTCTTCTTTAGTAGTGATGAGAGAATAGTGAACTATTCTGAACTATGAACTATTATTTGGTATTTATACCAAATAACAGATCCAATGCAAGTCAATGGGAAAGCCGAATATTCTTCTGCTGGACCCAAAAAACAGGTCTGGGGGCAAGAGAAAAATGCTGAAATGGATGGGAAAGAGCTAAAACTAAATGGGAACGGCATGGAGAAAATGCCTGCATGCCTTTCTGACTCGCAAATGGTATCTGGAAATAATGTTGTCAGAGAATTTTTACTTCATAATTACATGTATATAATGCAAAATAAAAAAAATAATAAAAAAAATTATACTGTCATGATCCGTTCCAGGGTTTTTTCCAATCTGCCTTTTTTCCAGGTGGATCATGCCAAGGTTTAACTTTTCTCTGCCTCATTCTGGGTTCAGGTTTGCTATTTAGCTCCCATGAATCTTGCTGGCAGTGTCAGCTATAGTTCTGCCTTTGGCATGTGAACCTGACTCTGGTAGCTCTTGATTTGTCCTGCTGTGAACCCTGACTTTTCCCTGTGTCTGTTAACTTCCTCTGTCTGCCCTTTTCCCAGCTTTTCTGTTTGTCTGTTCGATTCTCTGGTACCTGACTTGGCTCGTATTTTGGACTCGCTTCTGTTTTCTGACTTTGTCTTATGCGCTTCTGACTGCTGCTGAACCTCCTGGCTTGTCTGGCTTGTCTGACCACGTTTACTTCTTATCCCTTCTTGTGCTTCTGCTTCAGATTGTATTTTGGCCCGGCTTGTCTGATCACTCTCTCGCCACTTGGTGGTGCCTGTACTGCTGATCTGCGGTGCTTCTCTGTGTACGCAGTCTCACTTCCCTCCCAAGCTTCCTCTGGTGGAGGTTGCGTTATACTGCACTGCAGCAGCATGATACACAGTATACCTCAGGTTTAGATACATAGAGCGACAGATAGTAGAAAAGCCATCAATTAATCTGCCGAGTACAGAAAAATCACATTGTGACAGGTTAAAATAGAATAGATAGAACAGATATATAGACATAGTATAGATAGATATATAGATGTCAGTGACACACATATATGTATGTATATATATTACATAGCTAGGTAGAAGAAAAGCAGGCAATTCAGCAGCCACATACGGTAAAATCACAGCATGAGCTGACAGGATAGAATAGATGGATTACATACAGTACCTACACATAAAATAAATAGATATACAGATGTCAATGACAAATACAATTAGTACTGTGTGTGTGCAGCTTACTGTACATGCATTTAATTATGTAGCAGGAAGGGAAAGCAAAACCCGATCAAAAAAGTACCTGTACAATTAGTAATATATCAACACAAGTAATTTTATTGAGAATAGCAGCAACAGGGGTGTCAGCACAAAGACACTAAAACCGTAAAAACAGGGACGCACACACAGAATTGTCACAATGTGTGAAGGAGAACAACAACCAACATAAGTTATATATAATCCTATAAAAAGTACATCCTTACTCGAGCAGCATAGTGATAAGTCTCATTATGAGAAGAGGGAAAAGTAAAGTGCCCGTGGACACCTCAATGTGTTAAGCAGTAATAAATTTAGATGTAAGATGCTAAAAGCATAAAGGGGTATTCATCTAATCATAAGACCATATACGGTAAGTCACCTCGTGGTATGGGACATATTTAATAAGAATCTAATCAATAGTGTATTTACATAAATGTAGCTCCTTCAGCCGCATGGTGTCCATCCTGACACACGTTTCGGCTTCCGCCTTCGTATTGATATATTACACATTGTACTGGGACTTTTTTGATCGGATTTTTCCTTCCCTTCCTGCTACCTATGTTTTTCCGATTGTCCCCTTCACCTATTATAGTCAGATCTGTTGGGTCACTATATTGTCACTATTAACTATTTTTATTTCAATCTATACAGACCCTTCTATAGATCTAATATATTTTCATTGTTAAACCATTTTTTATGTATTTAATTATTAAAAGATCATTTTTCAGAAAAAATGGCGTGAGCTCCAGCATAATTTTCTTAACTATCAGAGGGAAAGCTGATGGCTGGGGGTAGATGTTTATAGCCTGGGAAGGGGGTAATACCCATGGAGCTTCCCAGGCTATTAATATCAACTCACAGCTGTACACTTAGCCTTACTGGCTATTAAAATGTCCCCCACAAAAAAATGATGCAGGGTCTCCCTATAATTAATAACCAGCAAAGGCTATGTAGATAGCTGTCGGTTGATAATAAGATGCACCAATTCTTGCACTTAGCCTCGCTCTTCCCACTTGCCCTGTAGCGGTGGCAAGTGACGTGATATTTGGGGGTTCATGTCACCTTTGTATTGTCAGTTGACATAAAACCCAGATGTTAGTGATGGAGAGACGTCAATAAGACACCCCTATTACTAACCCCATAGTCATATTGTATAAAAACACAGACACCCAGAAAAAAGTCCTTTAATTGAAAGAATGACACAAACTACTTTAATAAACCTTAATTAAACCATACTTACGACATCGTCCATTCCACTGATGCCATTGTCTTCTGCAAAAGAGCAGAAATAAAAAACAACAATATTCTTCACTTTGCCACAGTGAAGATGATGATCCATTTGTGCCTGCTACATCTAGATGGCAGGCTGCATGGTTGTATGATGCAACCATACATCTTGTCACCCAGCAGAGTCACTGAGCAGCGTAATAGTAATAATAATCAGTAATAATAATCAGTAGTAATAGTACGCCGATTAGTACGTTGTAATAGAACACTGATGTCAGTATCCCTTCCTTTGATGTGGGCTCTGGCGGTAAGCCCACACTTTTTCAGGGACATGTCAGCTGTTTTGAACAGCTGACATGTGCTCGCAATAGCCGTGGGTGGAATCGAGATTCACCCGGCCGTTATTAACTAGTTAAATGTAGTGTGGTGCCACCTGCAGGTCATTTTTCCTTACTGCAGTTTTATGAAAATTAATGTTTAACCCCTTTCTGTCATCGGACGTACTATTCCGTCCATGTGGGGTGGGCCCTACTTCCCAAGGACGGAATAGTACGTCCAGCACGGCCGGGTGTCAGCTGACTATCGCAGCTGACATCCGGCACTATGTGCCAGGAGCGGTCACGGACCGCCCCGGCACATTAACCCCCGGCACACTGCGATCAAACATGATCTCAGTGTGCCGGTGGTATAGGGAAGCATTGCGCAGGGAGGGGGCTCCCTGAGGGCTTCCCTGAGACGATCGGTACAAGGCGATGTGCTCACCTTGTACCGAGCATCTCCTCCCTGCAGTCCCAGGATCCAAAATGGCCGTGGGGCTGCATCCGGGTCCTGCAGGGAGGTGGCTTCACAGCGCCTGTTCAGAGCAGGTGCCGGGAAGCCTCCCTGCTGTGCTGTGTGATCGCCGAGCTGATACAGTGCACAGCAAAGTGTCAGATCGGTGATCTGTCACTTTACTGTGATGTCCCCCCCTGGGGCAAAGTAAAAATGTAAAAAAAAAAAAAATTACAAAATTACATGTGTAAAAAAAAAAAAAAAAAATCCTAAATAAATAATAATAATAATAAAAATATTGTTCCAATAAATACATTCCTTTAGCTAAATAAAAATAAAAAAACAATAAAAGTACGCATATTTAGTATTGCCGCGTCCGTAACGACCCGACCTATAAAACTGTCCCACTAGTTAACCCCTTCAGTGAACACCGTAAAAAAAAAAGAGGCAAAAAACAACGCTTTATTATCATACTGCCGAACAAAAAGTGGAATAACATGCGATCAAAAAGACGGAAATAAATAAGCATGGTACCACTGAAAACGGCATCTTGTCCCGCAAAAAACGAGCTGCCATACAGCATCATCAGTGAAAAAATAAAAAAGTTATAGTCCTCAGAATAAAGTGATGCAAAAATAATTATTTTTCTATAGAATAGTTTTTATCGTATAAAAGCGCCAAAACATAAAAAAATGATATAAATGAGGTATCGCTGTAATTGTACTGACCCGAAGAATAAAACTGCTTCATCGATTTTATCAAACGTGGAACGGTATAAGTACCCCCCCCAAAAGAAATTCATGAATAGCTGGTTTTTGGTCATTCTGCCTCACAAAAATCGGAATAAAAAGCGATCAAAAATGTCACGTGCCCTAAAATGTTACCAATAAAAACGTCAACTCGTCCCGCAAAAAACAAGACCTCACATGACTCTGTGGACCAAAATATGGAAAAATTATAGCACTCAAAATGTGGTAACGCAAAAAATATTTTTTTCAATAAAAAGCGTCTTTTAGTGTGTGACGGCTGCCAATCATAAAAATCCACTAGAAAACCCACTATAAATAGTAAATCAAACCCCCCTTCATCACCCCCTTAGTTACGAAAAATTAAAAAATTAAAAAAAGTATTTATTTCCTTTTTACCATTAGGGTTAGGGCTAGGGTTAGGGTTAGGGTTAGGGCTAGGGTTAGGGCTAGGGTTAGGGCTAGGGTTAGGGTTAGGGCTAGAGTTAGGGTTAGGGCTAGGGTTAGGGCTAGGGTTAGGGCTAGGGTTAGGGTTAGGGCTAGGGTTAGGGTTAGGGCTAGGGTTAGGGTTAGGGCTAGGGTTAGGGTTGGGGCTAGGGTTAGGGCTACAGTTGGAGTTAGGGTTGGGGCTAAAGTTAGGGTTGGGGCTAAAGTTAGGGTTGGGGCTAAAGTTAGGGTTAGGGTTTGGATTACATTTACAGTTGGGAATAGGGTTGGGATTAGGGTTAGTGATGTGTCAGGGTTAGGGGTGTGGTTAGGGTTACAGTTGAGATTAGGGTTAGTTGTGTGTATGGATTAGGGTTTCAGTTATAATTGGGGGGTTTCCACTGTTTAGGCACATCAGGGGCTCTCCAAATGCCACATTGCGTCCGATCTTAATTCCAGCCAATTCTGCGTTGAAAAAGTAAAACAGTGCTCCTTCCCTTCCGAGCTCTCTAATCCAACATATGGGGTATCAGCGTACTCAGGACACATTGGACAACAACTTTTGGGTCAAATTTTTCCTGTTACCCTTGGGAAAATACAAAACTGGGGGCTAAAAAACAATTTTTGTGGGGAAAAAAAAGAATTTTTTTTTTCACGGCTCTGCGTTATAAACTGTAGTGAAACACTTGGGAGTTCAAAGCTCTCACAACACATCTAGATAAGTTCCTTAGGGGGTCTACTTTCCAAAATGGTGTCACTTGTGGGGGGGTTCAATGTTTAGGCACATCAGTGGCTCTCCAAACGCAACATGGCATCCCATCTCAATTCCAGTCAATTTTGCATTGAAAAGTCAAATGGCGCTCCTTCGCTTCTGAGCTCTGTCATGCGCCCAAACAGTGGTTTACCCCCACATATGGGGTATCAGCGTACTCAGGACAAATTTTAAAACAACCTTTGGGGTCCATTTTCTCCTGTTACCCTTTGTAAAATAGAACAAATTGGAGCTGAAGTACATTTTTTGTGTACAAAAGTTAAATGTTAATTTTTATTTAAACATTCCAAAAATTCCTGTGAAACACCTGTAGGGTTAATAAACTTCTTGAATGTGGTTTTGAGCACATTGTTGGGTGCAGTTTTTAGAATGGTGTCACACTTGGTTATTTTCTATCATATAGACCCCTCAAAATGACTTCAAATGAGATGTGGTCCCTAAAAAAAATGGTGTTGTAAAAATGAGAAATTGCTGGTCAACTTTTAAACCTTATAACTCCCTAACAAAAAAAAATGTTGGTTCCAAAATTGTGCTGATGTAAAGTAGATATGTGGGAAATGTTACTTATTAATTATTTTGTGTGACATATCTCTGTGATTTAATTGTATAAAAATTCAAAGTTGGAAAATTGCTAAATTTTCAAAATTTTCACCAAATTTCCATTTTTTCACAAATAAACGCAGGTAATATCAAAGAAATGTTACCACTATAATGAAGTACAATATGTATTGAGAAAACAATGTCAGAATTACCAGGATCCGTTGAAGCGTTCCAGAGTTATAACCTCATAAAGGGACAGTGGTCAGAATTGTAAAAATTGGCCCGGTAATTAACGTGCAAACAACCCTTGGGGGTAAAGGGGTTAAAATGTATTTTGTGATAACATCGTGGATGTGTGGTTTGTTTGGCTATTTTCTTGCTGAAGGGGGCAAAATTTACCTTTCACATGGTGCATCATTTGTGTGTGGGTGTGGTATGAATGGAGATACAAAGTAATCACCGTAAAAGAGTGTTTTGAAATAATATAGAAGAATAAAAAAAAATAAAAGTTCAAATCACCCCCCTTTCGCCCCATTCAAAATAAAACAATAAAAATAAAACATACGCATAATTGGTATTGCCATGTTCAGAATCGCCCGATCTATCAAGAAAAAAAAGCATTAACCTGATCGATAAACAGCATAGCGATAAAAAAAAGTCAACTTTTTTTGGTTAACGTGACATTGCATTAAAATGCAATAACAGGCGATCAAAAGAATGTATCTGCACCAAAATGATAGAATTAAAAACATCAGATTGGCATGCAAAAAATTAGCCTCACCCAACCCCAGATCAGGAGATATGGAGACGCTACAGGTATTGGACAATTGCGCGATTTTATTTTTTTTTAGCAAAGTTTGGAATTTTTCTTTCAGCACTTAGATAAAAAAAAACTAGATATGGTTGGTGTCTATAAACTCGTAATGACCTGGAGAATCATAATGGCAGTCAGTTTTAAGCATTTAGTGAACCTATCAAAAAAGCCAAACAAAAACCAAGTGTGGGATTGCACTTTTTTTTTGCAATTTCGCCGCACTTGGAATTATTTTTCTGTTTTCTAGTACACAACATAGTAAAAGCAATGGTGTCGTTCAAAAGTAAAACTTGTTCCACAAAAAATAAGCCCTCACATGGCTATATTGACGGAAAAAAGATATGGCTCTGGGAACGAGGGGATCGAAAAATGAAAATGCAAAGCCGAAAAAGGGGTTAAGGGGTTAATATTCCATTAAAACATAAAACATAGTACTTTGTTGCCCAGGAAACCCAATCAGAGCACAGCTTCATTTTACCAGATAAGTAAAGCAGAGATGCAAAAATTAGAAAAATAAACATATTTAACGTACAAGATAAATATTATATTTTTGCAAATTGCATTTTCTAACCCTTGTAGCTTTGTATCTTCTTGAGTGATACATTTCATTGTTAATGTAGAACTCTTGCGTATAGAAATAATGTGAATGTACACAATTAGATTATGCGCTTCAGTAAGAAATACTCATTTTCATTACAAGATGCTGTTGTAATGCACCTTGTGCTAAATTTATTTATTTGATCAGGTTGCTCCAGTATAAAACCGCAATGATTATGGCTAGCCATGCATGTCTACCATACATATTTTATAGTCTAGCACATAATCCCTGCTGTATAAAAAACTGTATATGAGGCAATATATCTGATGTTGGTAACTCTAAGAATGCTTGTCTCAGTGCTATAAATTAACATTGATACAATTTTTTTCCAACAGAGTTTACGAGTCATTTTACATTTTTATGATATCCTTTAGCCTTAAAGCTGAGTGTCTTTTAAACTGACACTAATATCCTTGGACTTGTGAAAAATGCAATAATCAGAAAAGTTTGAGCAACATTTGTTTTGTTGGAAAACAGCTGCAGGGATAGTTTGCAGAAATGGCTGGACCACTTGTTTTGTGACCAAATCAATGTAACGCCAAGATGTTAGTGTACCTGGAATGAAGACTAGAGGTGCTGCATACATTATGTCTCCCCACATCATAATCCCAGGAGTAGGACCAGTGTGATGTTTACTCTTGAAGGCCTCTTCATGGCGTTGCCCTTGTGGTCTCCAGACTAATCTCCAGCAATTATTCCATCTAAGTAAAAAAGGGGAATCACTGCTTAAGATGACAGAGCTCTATTTGAGCCTCCATTGCTATCTTAGTCTTCACCATGATACCCTTGAGAATAATGGAGTCAGGTCAATAGAACTGCTGTCGTTGGACTCCTAAATTATAGCCCAAAGTCATACATTGGCATGTGAGGTCCAATTTTACTTGCACTACAAAATGGATTAATCATTGAACCACTGGTATAGCCATTTTTCCAAAGTGTCCCTGGAGCTATTTTACAACACAAGAATGTGCGATAAATCAAGAATAAAGGGATATAGTATATGACCTCCAATTAATATTTACCATGGAAAAAGACCTAAAAATTACTGTTTATTGAATATACATTAAAAGGATGATTAACATTCAAAAGCAGCTGCAGCCACCGAGGAGCGGGGGCACCATTGCCGTATCCCCCTAAGGTGCCATCCTCCACAGGTAGGCAGGCAACAGGAGAGGGAATTGGATAGGGTGTTTGTAGCTACCCTTTGAGAATTTTTAATTTTTTGTATTTGTTGTATGTATGTCTGCTTTTAGATGTTAATCATCCTTTCAATGTACATTCAATAAACAGTAAGTTTAAGGTCTTTTTTATGTAAAATATACAACAATATGATTTATCATGTTTCTTATGCTAATGTGATGCATGCATTTTAGTGTTCATAATTGATAATGAATAAATTGAGATGCTGTGGATAATTTGTTTCTACTTTTTTATAATTTGCATATCATTGACATCTTTCAATTCCGTGATTTCCTTAATTCTACAACTTTTCCTTTTCAGATATGCAATTTCTATGTTGAGCAGTGTATGTTCAATATTGCACACTTACTGAGATATCATAATGAAGTAATCAATAGCCAAATTCATACTCCTAAAAAGTTAGGTTACTTAGAATTCATCAAGCGCTCAAGACTATTATTTAATTTTTCTATTTTCAACCTTACTAGCGATGTACTGTATGTACTGATATTTCATAGTCAAAATGCTATTTTATGCTTGACCTAGAACAGAAAATTATATAATTTTCCTGAAGATTTTTTTAAGAAAATGAATGTCAGAATTGTGACCCTTTGAAATGTTTCAACGCAAATTTTGTCACTTAAGTGTTCTTTTAACATGTGAGCTGAAACAGAATGAATTTTCTTACAAACTCAGGATGTCTTTTGGGTAAGTTTTTTCTCTATTAGACAATCAATAATTTCTCAGCTGAGTTTCCAACAAAACAGAAATTTACCAAGTAACCCCAGAAATTGGCCTAATTATACTTGCTTTTTTAACCCCTTCCCGACCTGTGACACATATGCTGTGTCACAGAATGATCGCGTCCCTGCAGATCGGGTGAAAGGGTTAACTCGTATTTCACCCGATCTGCAGGGAGAGGGGGAGTTGTACTTCAGTCCAAGGGGGGTGGCTTTGCCCCCACGTGGCTACGATCGCTCTGATTGGCTGTTGAAAGTGCAACAGCCAATCAGAGCAATTTGCAATATTTCACTTATGAAAATGGTGAAATATTGCAATCCAGCCATGGCCGATGCTGCAATAGCATCTGCCATGGCTGGAAATCATGTTCTGCCCCCCCCACCGCCCCCAATCTCCTCCCCAGTCCTCCGTTCTGTCCGGTACCCCCCTCCGTCCCCCTGTCCGCTCCCCCGTGCTTCTGTCCGCTCCCCCGTCCTCCGATCCCCCCCCTTGTGCTCCGATCCAACCCCCCCACCACCCCCTCATACTTACCGAGCCTCCCAAAGTCGGTCCGTCTTCTCCCTGGGCGCCGCCATCTTCCAAAATGGCGGGCGCATGCTCAGTGCGCCCGCCGAATCTGCCGGCCGGCAGATGCGTTCCATGTACATTTTGATCACTGTGGTAAACTTGTCACAGTGATCAAAATAAAAAAATAGTAAATGACCCCCCCCCCTTTATCACCCCCATAGGTAGGGACAATAATAAAATAAAGAAAATTTTTTTTTTTTCCACTAGGGTTACAACTAGGGTTAGAGTTAGAACTAGGGTTAGGGTTAGGGTTAGGGTTAGGGGTAGGGTTAGGGGTAGGGTTAGGGGTAGGGTTAGGGTAAGAACTAGGGCTAGCGTTAGAATTAGGCTATGTGCACACTGTGCGGATTTGGCTGCGGATTTACCACGGTTTTTCTGCGGTTTTTCTGCAGATTTCACTGCGGTTTTACAACTGCGTTTTCTATTGGAACAGTTGTAAAACCACTGCGGAATCTGCAGAAAGAAGTGACATGCTGCGGAATGTAAACCGCTGCGTTTCCACGCAATTTTTTGTGCACAGCGTTTTTTGTTTCCCATAGCTTTACATTCAACTGTAAACTCATGGGAAACTGCTGTGGACCCGCAGCTGCGGAAACGCTGCTGCGGACCCGCAGCTGCGGAAACGCTGCTGCGGACCCGCAGCTGCGGAAACGCTACTGCGGATCCGCAGCTGCGGAAACGCTGCTGCGGACCCGCAGCTGCGGAAACGCTGCTGCGGACCCGCAGCTGCGGAAACGCTGCTGCGGACCCGCAGCTGCGGAAACGCTGCTGCGGACCCGCAGCTGCGGAAACGCTGCTGCGGATCCGCAGCGTTTTCCGCAGCGTGTGCACATACCCTTAGAATTAGGCTATGTGCACATGGTACGGATTTGGCTGCGGATCCGCAGCGGATTGGCCACTGCAGATTCGTAGCAGTGTTCCATCAGGTTTACAGTACCATGTAAACCTATGGAAAACCAAATCCGCTGTGCCCATGGTGCGGAAAATACCGCGCGGAAATGCTGCGCTGTATTTTCCGCAGTATGTCAATTCTTTGTGCGGATTTCGCAGCGTTTTACAGCTGTTCCTCAATAGGAATCCGCAGGTGAAATCCGCATAAAAAACACTGGAAATATGGTGCGGAAAAATCTCACACGAATCCGCAACGTGGGCACATAGCCTTAGGGTTAGGGTTGGAATTAGAGTTAGGGTTGGAATTAGGGCTAGGGTTGGAAATAGGATAAAGAATAGGCTTGTGGTTAGGGTTATGGTTAGGGTTAGGGGAGTGTTGGGGTTAAAGTTGTGGTTGGGGTTGGGATTAGGGTTAGGGTTGGGATTAGGGTTAGGGTTGTGGTTAGGGGTGTGTTGGGGTTGGGTTGTGATTAGGGTTAGGGGTGTGTTGGGGTTAGGGTTGGGATTAGGGTTAGGGGTGTGTTGGGGTTAGTGTTGGAGTTAGAATTGAGGGGTTTCCACTGTTTAGGCACATCAGGGGTCTCCAAACGCAACGTGGCGCCGCCATTGATTCCAGCCAATCTTGCGTTCAAAAAGTCAAATGGTGCTCCCTCCCTTCCGAGCCCCGACGTGTGCCCAAACAGTGGTTTACCCCCACATATGGGGTACCAGCATACTCAGGACAAACTGGGCAACAATTATCGGGGTCCAATTTCTCCTGTTACCCTTGCGAAAATAAAACATTGCTTGCTAAAACATAATTTTAGAGGAATGAAAAATGATTTTTTATTTTCATGGCTCTGCGTTGTAAACTTCTGTGAAGCACTTGGGGGTTCAAAGTGCTCACCACATATCTAGATAAGTTTCCTGGGGGGTCTAGTTTCCAAAATGGGGTCACTTGTGGAAGGTTTCTACTGTTTAGGTACATCAGGGGCTCTGCAAATGGAATGTGACGCACGCAGAACACTCCATCAAAGCCTGCATTTCAAAACGTCACTACCTCCCTTCCGAGCCCTGACTTGTGCCCAAACAGTGGTTTACCCCCACATATGGGGTATCAGTGTACTCAGGACAAACTGTGCAACAACTAATGGGGTCCAATTTCTCCTGTTACACTTGTGAAAATAAAAAATTGCTTGCTAAAACATCATTTTTAAGGAAAGAAAAAATGATTTTTTATTTTCACGACTCTGCGTTGTAAACTTCTGTGAAGCACTTGGGGGTTCAAAGTGCTCACCACATATCTAGATAAGTTTCTTGGGTCTAGTTTCCAAAATGGGGTCTTTTGTGGGGGGTTTCTACTGTTTAGGCACATCAGGGGCTCTGCAAATGGAATGTGACGCACGCAGACCACTCCATCAAAGCCTGCATTTCAAAACGTCACTACCTCCCTTCCGAGCCCCGACTTGTGCCCAAACAGTGGTTTACCCCCACATATGGGGTATCAACGTACTCAGGAGAAACTGGACAACAACTTTTCGGGTCCAATTTCTCCTGTTACCCTTGGGAAAATAAAAAATTGTGGGCTAAAAAATCATTTTTGAGAAAAGAAAAATTATTTTTTATTTTCATGGCTCTGCGTTATAAACTTCTGTGAAGCACTTGGGGGTTCAAAGTGCTCACCACATATCTAGATAAGTTTCTTGGGGGGTCTAGTTTCCAAAATGGGGTCACTTGTGGGGGGTTTCTACTGTTTAGGCACATCAGGGGCTCTGCAAATGGAATGTGACGCACGCAGACCACTCCATCAAAGCCTGCATTTCAAAACTTCACTACCTCCCTTCTGAGCCCCGACTTGTGCCCAAACAGTGGTTTACCCCCACATATGGGGTATCAGCATACTCAGGAGAAACTGGACAACAATGTTTGGGGTCCAATTTCTCCTGCTACCCTTGGGAAAATAAAAAATTGTGGGCTAAAAAATCATTTTTGAGAAAATAAAAATTATTTTTTATTTTCATGGCTCTGCGTTATAAACTTCTGTGAAGCACTTGGGGGTTCAAAGTGCTCACCACACATCTAGATTAGTTCCTTGGGAGGTCTAGTTTCCAAAATGGGGTCACTTGTGGGGGAGCTCCAATGTTTAGGCACACAGGGGCTCTCCAAACGCGACATGGTGTCCGCTAATGATTGGAGCTAATCTTCCATTCAAAAAGCCAAATGGCGTGCCTTCCCTTCCGAGCCCTGCCGTGCGCCCAAACAGTGGTTTACCCCCACATATGGGGTATCATCATACTCAGGACAAATGGACAACAACATTTGGGGTCCAATTTCTCCTGTTACCCTTGGGAAAATAAAAAATTCTGGGCTAAAAATCATTTTTGAGGAAAGAAAAATTATTTTTTATTTTCACGGCTCTGCGGTATAAACTTCTGTGAAGCACTTGGGGGTTCAAAGTGCTCACCACACATCTAGATTAGTTCCTTGGGAGGTCTAGTTTCCAAAATGGGGTCATTTGTGGGGGAGCTCCAATGTTTAGGCACACAGGGGCTCTCCAAACGCGACATGGTGTCCGCTAACGATTGGAGCTAATTTTCCATTCAAAAAGTCAAATGACGCTCCTTCCCTTCCGAGCCTTGCCGTGCACCCAAACAGTAGTTTACCCCCACATGTGAGGTATCGGTGTACTCAGGAGAAATTGCCCAACAAATTTTAGGATCCATTTTATCCTGTTGCCCATGTGAAAATGAAAAAATTGAGGCTAAAATAATTTTTTTGTGAAAAAAAAGTACTTTTTCATTTTTACAGATCAATTTGTGAAGCACCTGGTGGTTTAAAGTGCTCACTATGCTTCTAGATAAGTTCCTTGGGGGGTCTAGTTTCCAAAATGGGGTCACTTGTGGGGAAGCTCCAATGTTTAGGCACACGGGGGCTCTCCAAACGCGACATGGTGTCCGCTAAAGATTGGAGCCAATTTTTCATTAAAAAAGTCAAATGGCGCTCCTTCCCTTCCGAGCCCTGCTGTGCGCCCAAACAGTGGTTTACCCCCACATATGAGGTATCAGCGTACTCAGGACAAATTGGACAACAACGTCCATGGTCCAGTTTCTCATTTTACCCTTGGGAAAATAAAAAAATTTTTGCTAAAAGATCATTTTTGTGACTAAAAAGTTAAATGTTAATTTTTTACTTCCATGTTGCTTCTGCTGCTGTGAAACACCTGTAGGGTTAATAAACTTCTTGAATGTGGTTTTGAGTACCTTGAGGGGTTCAGTTTTTAGAATGGTGTCACTTTTGGGTATTTTCAGCCACATAGAACCCTCAAAATGACTTCAAATGTGAGGTGGTCCCTAAAAAAAATGGTTTTGTAAATTTTGTTGTAAAAATGAGAAATCACTGGTCAAATTTTAACCCTTATAACTTCCTAGCAAAAAAAAAATTAGTTTCCAAAATTGTGCTGATGTAAAGTAGACATGTGGGAAACGTTATCTATTAACTACTTTGTGTCACATAACTCTCTGGTTTAACAGAATAAAAATTCAAAATGTGAAAATTGCGAAATTTTCAAAATTTTCGCCAAATTTCTGTTTTTTTCACAAATAAACTCAGAAATTATCGCCCTAAATTTACCACTATCATGAAGCCCAATATGTCACGAAAAAACAGTCTCAGAATCGCTAGGATCCGTTGAAGCGTTCCTGAGTTATTACCTCATAAAGGGACACTGGTCAGAATTGCAAAAAACGGCAAGGTCATTAAGGCCAAAATAGGCTGGGTCATGAAGGGGTTAAGCAAATTCATTAAGTTTTTATTTAGTTTTTCAAATCTTCAAAATTATATTTTAAACAAAAATGCTCATACAGTAAATGAACAAGTAATTTTTCCCCATCTGTTGTTTTGTTGGCAATATATTCCGCACATTACTAGTAGAAATGCTGCACAAAAGGCAGGGTTTAATCTGTTACATTTTTAGTTGGTGACTAGCTATTGGGATGGGGCTTTACAATCTTTGCACTTTACAGCAGATAGAGCAGTGGGGGAGGCTCCTGCTCCAGAAACATGTCTTGCTGCCAAACGCAAATCATAAGCAGGAGTAAAGGCCATTGTTGGGTCACATTGAGTTATTTTCTTTCTGTCAGTTTTAATTGAAATGTGAGTCAAAGTAGCTTCAAAAGTGAGTAAAAAATGGGGATTCCTCTTTGAAATATACACTAGTAAACACAAGTACAATTAACAGAAAATGAGGTATTTGGTGAATCATTTTAAATAGAGACCATTGTACAGATATAATTAAATAAAACAATGGACATAAAACATTTTGTATATGTATGTTTTTTTCTCTTATTCCAAGATCAATAACATTTTTTTTCTGGCAACAGCCATATTAGGGTTTGAGTTTGATTTTGCAGGAAAAGTTGTAGATTTTAATAACATCACTTATTTTAACAAAGCGGAAATAAAAATTTCAAGTGGGGTGAAATTATATAAAAAACACTCCACTATTGTTTTTTGTGTTTTATTTATATAGCTTTCATTGTGTAAAAAATGGCCTGGCAATATCGTGTTACAAGTCAGTATAATTTTGTCAATTCTGAACTTTTAACTTTTTAAATTTAATTTAGTGATGAAAATAATTTTGATGTGTACGAGGGTTGTTTTTTTGAGTGTTTCCCTTTTTATTAAATTGCAGCAATCAAAGAAAATGCAATTCAGGCATTTTGATCTTTTTTTCTTTCTTTTATTGTACTGGTTAATTAATTTTATTATATTCACAAAAAGAAGAAAAAAATGGAGTAAACAAAAAATTACCAAATGTGCAAACAAGTATAATATTTTATTGATATATACATTAAAAATAAACATGATTAAAATATATATTGAGGTCAACCAGAGAAATAACAAGATGACACATGGCGGAAAACAAAAATAGTAATGACAATTAGACTGAATGTCAAGAACATTCATTGCATAGTTACAACAATGCACATATGAGATAAAACAAATCCTATACTGTACATACAGTGTGTACGGAAAGTATTCAGACCCCTTTAAATTTTTCACTCTTTGTTTCATTGTAGCCATTTGGCAAATTCAAAAAAGTTCATTTTTTTCTCATTAATGTAGACTCTGCACCCGATCTTGACTGAAAAAAACTGAAATGTAGAAAATTTTGCAAATTTAATAAAAAAGAAAAACTGAAATATCACATGGTCATAAGCTTTCAGACTCTTTGCTCAGACACTCATATTTAAGTCACATCCTGTCCATTTTCTTGTGATCCTCATTGAGATGATTCTACTCCTTTATTGGAGCTCAGCTGTGTTTAATTAAACTAATAGGACATGATTTGTCACACACCTGTCTATAAAAGACCTCATAGCTCACAGTACATGTCAGACCAAATGAGAATCATGAGGTCAAAGGAACTAACCAAGGAGCTCAGAGACAGAATTGTGGCAAGGCACAGATCTGGCCAAGGTTACAAAAGAATTCATGCAGTACTCAAGTTTCCAAAGAGTACAGTGTCCTCTATAATCCTGCAGTACCCAGGTTAATACACTTAAACCCCAATCCCCACAGTTTTAAGCGCGCCCTAAAAACGCATTTGTTCAGACTGGCCTGCCGCCTTAATGCATTAACCTAACCATCCCTGGGTGGCCCATTCAAAAGACTTAAATCATAATCAGATTCCTCGCATCATTTTCTCATACACTTTATGCAGTTAATTAGCCCTCTGTGTCTGTACTGTTACATATTTAGGCTGTTAACTGGTTCATGCAGCTTTACATGTACACCTGATCCTTACACTATGGCTGGTCCGAACAGCAAAAGCAATTGTTACCATCCACCTCTCATGTCTCCCCTTTTTCCTCATAGTTTATAAGCTTGTGAGCAGGGCCCTCATTCCTCTTGGTATCTGTTTTAACCCCTTAGTGACAGTCAATACGTCTTTTAACTGACCTGAGATATAAGAGAATAGCTTCCCCATACAGGTGACAATCCAGCAGCTGTCGACTGTCCACTATAGCTGACAACTTGCTGTATCAGCCACGATCAGTGTTGGCACCATCCATATCTGTTTAACCACTTAGATGCTGCTGTCAATAGTGACTACATCATTATAAATGGTTAACAAAGTGTGGGGGCTTCCTCTTTATCCAAATTGGTTCTTTCAGATCATGATTTAGTAGTCCTGATGTTTGCCATGGCAATTCAAATCTGTTCAGAAGTTAGATACATTTAGGTTTGGGGGTTTCCCAATATATGAGACCCCTAAAGTCACTTCAAACATGGATAAGTCCCTAAAAAAATAAATGTTGTAAATTTCCTTGAAAAAAATGAAAAATTGCTGCTACATTTTTAATCCTCCTAAAATGCTAACAAAATATAATAACATTTTACATGTGGTGCTGATGTAAAGCAGACATGTGGGAAATTTTATTTATTAATGGTTTGCTGTGGTATGACCATCTGGATTAAAGGGATAATCTTTCAAATCTTGAAAATTGCTAATTTTTTACATTTTTCTCAAATTTTTTATTTTTTTAATAAATAAACACAAATCATATTGACCTAAATTTACCATTATCATAAGGTATAATGTGTCACGAAAAAACAGTCTCAAAATCACTGGGATTTGTTGAAGAGTTGCAGAGGTATTACCACATAAAGTGACACTGGTCAGATTTCAAAAATTTGGCTCCGTCACTAAGGGGTTAAACTGTGATTATTGTTATGCTGTAATGCCTATTGTCTGTACAAATCCCCTCTATAATTGTAAAGTGCTGCAGAATATGTTGGCACTAGGGTTGAGCGAAACGGGTCGATCATTTTCAAAAGTCGCCGACTTTTGGCTAAGTCGGCGTCTCATGAAACCCGATCCGACCCCTGTGCTTGTCGGCCATGCGGTACGCGACTTTCGCGCCAAAGTCGCGTTTCAATGACGCGAAAAGCGCCATTTCTCAGCCAATGAAGGTGAACGCAGAGTGTGGGCAGCGTGATGACATAGATCCTGGTCCCCACCATCTTAGAGAAGGGCATTGCAGTGATTGGCTTGCTGTCTGCGGCGTCACAGGGGCTATAAAGGGGCGTTCCCGCCGACCGCCATCTTACTGCTGCTGATCTGAGCTTAGGGACAGGTTGCTGCCGCTTCATCAGAAGCAGGGAGAGCGTTAGGCAGGGTCCACTAACCACCAAACCGCTTGTGCTGCAGCGATTTCCACTGTCCAACACCACCTTCGGTGTGCAGGAACAGTGGAAGCTATTTTTTTTTTTTTTTCCCCTCAGCGCTGTAGCTCATTGGGCTGCCCTAGAAGGCTCCGTGATAGCTGTATTGCTGTGTGTACGCCACTGTGGAAACCAACTGCTTTTTTCAAAGCACATATCCTCTTGTTCCTTCCTTTCTGCACAGCTATCTTTTTTGTTTGTCCACACTTTTTATTTAATTTGTGCATCAGTCCACTCCTATTGCTGCCTGCCATACCTGGCTTACATTACTGCAGGGAGATAGTAATTGTAGGACAGTTTTTTTTTTTTTTTTTGTTTTTTTTTTGTGGGAGATTAAGATTGGCATTTCTGCTACAGTGCCATCCCTGTGTGTGCCATCTCTCACTGAGTGGGCCATAGAAAGCCTATTTATTTTTTCCGTGATTTGTGTTCTAAAATCTACCTCAACACAGAAACACTACATCAATCAGTGGGAGAAAAATATTGGCCTCAGTCAGGGCTTGTGTGCCACTGCTGTGTGTGCGCTATCTCTCATTCAGTGGGCTATAGCAAGCCTATATTTTTTTTTTTTTTTTTTTTTTAATATTATTTGGTTTCAAAAGTCTCCCTGAAAAAAAAAAAAAACCTAAAAAAACAGTGGGAGAGTAATATTGCCCTTTCAGCTTGTGTGCCAGTCTTGACTCCTGGGTGTGCCACCTCTCTCCCTCTCATTCAGTGGGCCATAGAAAGCCTATTTATTTTTTTTTTTAAATATTATTTGGTTTCAAAAGTCTCCCTGAAAAAAAAAAAAAACCTAAAAAAACAGTGGGAGAGTAATATTGCCCTTTCAGCTTGTGTGCCAGTCTTGACTCCTGGGTGTGCCACCTCTCTCCCTCTCATTCAGTGGGCCATAGAAAGCCTATTTATTTTTTTTTTTAAATATTATTGGGTTTCTAAAGTCTCCCTGAAAAAAAAAAAAAAAACCTAAAAAAACAGTGGGAGAGTAATATTGCCCTTTCAGCTTGTGTGCCAGTCTTGACTCCTGGGTGTGCCACCTCTCTCCCTCTCATTCAGTGGGCCATAGAAAGCCTTTTTTTTTTTTGGTTTTTTTAATATTATTTGGTTTCTAAAGTCTCCCTGAAAAAAACAAAAAAAACCTAAAAAAACAGTGGGAGAGTAATATTGCCCTTTCAGCTTGTGTGCCAGTCTTGACTCCTGGGTGTGCCACCTCTCTCCCTTTCATTCAGTGGGCCATAGAAAGCCTATTTTTTTTTTTTTTAATATTATTTGGTTTCTAATTCTCCCTGAAAAAAAAAAAAAAACCTAAAAAAACAGTGGGAGAGTAATATTGCCCTTTCAGCTTGTGTGCCAGTCTTGACTCCTGGGTGTGCCACCTCTCTCCCTCTCATTCAGTGGGCCATAGAAAGCCTTTTTTTTTTTTGGTTTTTTTAATATTATTTGGTTTCTAAAGTCTCCCTGAAAAAAACAAAAAAAACATAAAAAAACAGTGGGAGAGTAATATTGCCCTTTCAGCTTGTGTGCCAGTCTTGACTCCTGGGTGTGCCACCTCTCTCCCTTTCATTCAGTGGGCCATAGAAAGCCTATTTTTTTTTTTTTTAATATTATTTGGTTTCTAATTCTCCCTGAAAAAAAAAAAAAAACCTAAAAAAACAGTGGGAGAGTAATATTGCCCTTTCAGCTTGTGTGCCAGTCTTGACTCCTGGGTGTGCCACCTCTCTCCCTCTCATTCAGTGGGCCATAGAAAGCCTTTTTTTTTTTTGGTTTTTTTAATATTATTTGGTTTCTAAAGTCTCCCTGAAAAAAACAAAAAAAACATAAAAAACAGTGGGAGAGTAATATTGCCCTTTCAGCTTGTGCGCCAGTCTTGACTCCTGGTTGTGCCACCTCTCTCTCTCTAATTGTGGGCCATAGAAAGCCTTTTTTTTTTTTTTTTTTAATATTATTTGGTTTCTAAAGTCTCCCTGAGAAAAAAAAATAAATAAATTAGGTGGGAGATTAATATTGACATTAGTGCTTGAGTGACAGTCCTGCGTGTGTGTCATCTCTGTGATTTTGTGCCACAGAAAACAGAGTGTGTAACATTGTGCCTGATTTTCCTTGTGGTCTCACCAACCTGTTAAGGGATATTGAAATCATACTGAAGTTATAGCTCACCGTGTAAGTTGTTTGATAGCAACAAATAAAGTTACTTTGGTTAAGATTTTAAAACAATGAGGAAGTCTGGTGCAAGAGGTCGTCGTGGGCGTTCATTGTCAGCTGGTAATGATGGTAGTGGTAGTGGAGCATCAGGTGGTCGTGGGGATAAAAATATTCCACCTAAGTCTGGAGCTGTGGAGCCAGTTTCGTCGTCAGGCTACACAAGGCCTCGAACGCTCTCTTTTCTGGGAGTAGGAAAACCGCTTTTAAAGGCGGAGCAGCAACAGCAAGTTTTGGCTTACATTGCAGACTCAGCCTCTAGCTCTTTTGCCTCCTCTTCCGAAACTGGTAAATGTAAAAGCAGCGCGTCGCTTGTGGATGTTCACGGTCAGGGACAAGTCGCTTCCTTGTCCTCCTCAGCAAAAACTACAACAAGAGAGAAGGATGCAGCAGGCGACACAACGGGTCACTCCATGGAGCTCTTTACACATACCGTCCCTGGCTTAGAAAGTGAAACATTTAACAGGCCATGCCCATTACAAGTATATTCTGACATGGAGTGCACTGATGCACAGCCACAGCCAGAGTACTATGCTGCTCCTTTGACTCAGACCACCACATTGCCCTCTCAGGGTACAGATCCACAATCAGACCCTGATGAGACTATGTTGCCCCGCCACGAACGCTATACCACCGACCGACACAGTGACACAGACGAAGTTGCACACGAGCTCGAAGAGGAGGTAATAGATGACCCAGTTATTGACCCCGATTGGCAGCCATTGGGGGAACAGGGTGCAGGCGGCAGTAGTTCAGAAGCGGAGGTGGAGGAGGGGCCGCAGCAGGCATCAACATCGCAACAGGTTCCATCTGCCGGGCCCGTATCTGGACCAAAACGCGTGTCAAAGCCAAAACCTGTTGGAGCACAGCGTTGCCATCCGGTTAAAGCTCAGTCTGCAATCCCTGAAAAGGGATCAGAGTCTAGGAAGAGTGCAGTCTGGCATTTTTTTAAACAACATCCAACTGATCAGCGCAAAGTCATCTGTCAAAAATGTTCAACTAGCTTAAGCAGAGGTCAGAATCTGAAAAGTCTAAATACTAGTTGCATGCATAGACACTTAACCACCATGCATTCTCAAGCCTGGACTAACTACCAAACGTCCCTCAAGGTTGTAGCACCCTCGGCCAATGAAGCTAGTCAGCAACGCAACATCCCTTCCGTCACTGTAAGGCCACCATTTTCCGCACCACCGGCAGTATCTGTGCAGGTTTCTTTGCCAGCCAAAAGCAGTCAGGGTCAGGGAATCACCAGTTTTGTAGGAGGAAATATTGCATGTAGGGCACCGGCGGAAACAATACCGTCTCCAACCGTCTCTCAGTCTGCCATGTCCACCGGCACACCCGAAAGTTCCACGATCTACAGCTCTCCAGTCCAGCTCACCCTACATGAGACTCTGGTTAGAAAAAGGAAGTACTTATCCTCGCATCCGCGTACACAGGGTTTTAACGCCCACATAGCTAGACTAATCTCGTTAGAGATGATGCCCTACCGGTTAGTTGAAAGCGAAGCTTTCAAAGCCCTGATGGAGTACGCTGAACCACGATACGAGCTACCCAGTCGACACTTTTTTTCCAGAAAAGCCATCCCAGCCCTGCACCAGCATGTTAAACAGCGCATCGTCCATGCACTCAGGCAATCTGTGAGTACAAAGGTGCACCTGACTACAGATGCATGGACCAGTAGGCATGGCCAGGGACGTTATGTGTCCATCACGGCACACTGGGTGAATGTGGTGGATGCAGGGTCCACAGGCGACATCAATTTAGGGACAGTTGTGCCTAGCCCACGGTCTAGGAAACAGTTGGCTGTAGGCGTTCGCACCCCCTCCTCCTCCTCCTCGTCCTCCTGCAGAAGCTACAGCTCTTCCACAGAACGCAGTCGGCCAACCACTCCATCGGCAGATGACACTGTTGCACACCAGTTGTCCCATTATGGGCCAGCTACTGCCAAGCGTCAGCAGGCTGTATTGGCTATGAAGTGTTTGGGCGACAACAGACACACCGCGGAAGTTCTGTCCGAGTTCTTGCAACAAGAAACGCAGTCGTGGCTGGGCACAGTAGATCTTGAGGCAGGCAAGGTAGTGAGTGATAACGGAAGGAATTTCATGGCTGCCATCTCCCTTTCCCAACTGAAACACATTCCTTGCCTGGCTCACACCTTAAACCTGGTGGTGCAGTGCTTATTGAAAACTTATCCTGGGTTCTCCGACCTGCTCCTCAAAGTGCGTGCACTTTGCTCACATATCCGACGTTCGCCTGTACACGCCAGCCGTATGCAGACCTATCAGCGGTCTTTGAACCTTCCCCAGCATCGCCTAATCATAGACGTTGCAACAAGGTGGAACTCAACACTGCACATGCTTCAGAGACTGTGCGAACAGAGGCGTGCTGTTATTTATTTGTGGGAGGATACACGGGCAGGCAGTAGGATGGCAGACATGGAGTTGTCAGGTGTGCAGTGGTCGAAGATACAAGACATGTGTCAAGTCCTTCAGTGTTTTGAGGAATGCACACGGCTGGTTAGTGCAGACAACGCCGTAATAAGCATGAGCATCCCCCTAATGCGTCTGCTGATGCAAAGTTTGACGCACATAAAGGAGCAGGCGTCTGCACCAGAGGAAGAGGGAAGCCTTGATGACAGTCAGCCATTGTCTGGTCAGGGCAGTGTACAGGACGAGGTAGCGGGCGAAGAGGAGGTGGAGGACGAGGAGGATGATGGGGATGAGTATATTTTTAATGCGGAAACTTTCACGGGGGCACAGGAAATTGGTTGCGTGTCACGGCCGGGTTCTGGTTTTTTGAGGGACACAAGTGACGTAGATTTGCCTGCAACTGCCCCTCAACCAATCACAACCGGAGATTTGACAACTGGAACTTTGGCCCACATGGCGGATTATGCCTTACGTATCCTAAAAAGGGACACACGCATTACGAAAATGATGAACGATGACGATTACTGGTTGGCCTGCCTCCTTGATCCACGCTATAAAGGCAAATTGCAAAATATTATGCCACATGAGAACTTGGAACTAATATTAGCAACCAAACAATCAACTCTTGTTGACCGTTTGCTTCAGGCATTCCCAGCACACAGCGCACGTGATCGTTCTCACACGAGCTCCAGGGGGCAGCAGACTAGGAGTGTTAGGGGTGCACACATCAGAAGTGGCGTTGGACAGAGGGGTTTTCTGACCAGGTTGTGGAGTGATTTTGCTATGACCGCAGACAGGACAGGTACTGCTGCATCAATTGAAAGTGACAGGAGACAACATTTGTCCAGTATGGTTACTAACTATTTTTCATCCCTTATCGATGTTCTCCCTCAACCGTCATTCCCATTTGATTACTGGGCCTCCAAATTAGACACCTGGCCAGAATTGGCAGAATATGCATTGCAGGAGCTTGCTTGCCCGGCAGCAAGTGTCCTATCAGAAAGAGTATTCAGTGCTGCAGGGTCAATATTAACCGAAAAAAGGACTCGTCTGGCTACCCAAAATGTTGACGATCTAACATTCATTAAAATGAACCACAACTGGATTTCAAAATCTTTTGCCCCACCTTGCCCGGCCGACACCTAGCTTTCCTATGAAAAGCTCTTGCCTGTGAATTACTTTTCTAATGTCTAATTTGCTGCTGCAGATTGTACAGCATACGACATGTTTACACCTCCCTAAATGGCCAAACTCCCCACACGGGGCCGTGGTATCGCGACTTGGCGCAAGCACCCGTGAGACTGCTGTTTGTCTGAAGAGGTGGGTGTGCTCGCTTTTGGTTGACGGCATTGCTACTGGGTCCCTCATAGTACAATGTAGTGTCTCTGGCGGTGGTGGTGCGCACCCAACGTCAGACACACCGTTGTAACATGAGTGGCCCTGGGGCGGTCCCGCCGGCCTCAAGAGAGTTCCCCCCTACCCCAGCTCAAACTGGGCTCTACTACGTGCAAAATTATGTCGCACAGCTCCACCAATCTTTAGTCTATTCGCTGACATCATTCAATGTCTGGCACTGACAATACAAATTTGTAGACATCTATGATGCAACTTAAAGTAGTCTGTGTCTGTGTCCTATATTGGCACCATTAAATAGTTACTGCCAAATTACTATGTCAGAAACACAGCAGATGAGCCCACCCCTGTACCTAAGTATGCCATCTTTTTTTTTGTTTTGGTTGTTTTGCGAGACATTAACATCTATTTATATTTTGGGAGTACTGGGACAGACACTCCTTGCACTACTCCTCCACTCAGCACCAAGCTGCCTGCCCGTGTATCCATGTAACCGCTGTAAAACTGCCATGAGCCTATTGTTTGTTATTTTAGGCCTTTGATAGCCTGTCTGCGGTCCCTACTCCTCCACTGACCACCAAGCTGCCTGCCCGTGTATCCATGTAACCGCTGTAAAACTGCCATGAGCCTATTGTTTGTTATTTTAGGCCTTTGAAGCCTTTCTGCGCTCCCTCCTTCCACTAGTCCTCCACTGACCAGACCACTGCTGCCCGTGTACCCCTGGAACCAATTTTAAAGTGCCTACAGCCAGCCCATTTTATTGTGTTAGGCCTTCGAAGCCTGTCTGCGGTCCATACTTCCACTAGTCCTCCACTGACCAGACCACTGCTGCCCGTGTACCCCTGGAACCAATTTTAAAGTGCCTACAGCCAGCCCATTTTATTGTGTTAGGCCTTCGAAGCCTGTCTGCGGTCCATACTTCCACTAGGCCTCCACTGACCAGACCACTGCTGCCCGTGTACCCCTGGAACCAATTTTAAAGTGCCTACAGCCAGCCCATTTTATTGTGTTAGGCCTTCGAAGCCTGTCTGCGGTCCATACTTCCACTAGGCCTCCACTGACCAGACCACTGCTGCCCGTGTACCCCTGGAACCAATTTTAAAGTGCCTACAGCCAGCCCATTTTATTGTGTTAGGCCTTCGAAGCCTGTCTGCGGTCCCTCCTTCCACTAGGCCTCCACTGACCAGACCACTGCTGCCCGTGTACCCCTGGAACCAATTTTAAAGTGCCTACAGCCAGCCCATTTTATTGTGTTAGGCCTTCGAAGCCTGTCTGCGGTCCATACTTTAAATACTCCTCCACTCACCACCAAGCTGCCTGCCCGTGTATCCATGTAACCGCTGTAAAACTGCCATGAGCCTATTGTTTGTTATGTTAGGCCTTTGATAGCCTGTCTGCGGTCCCTACTTTAAATACTCCTCCACTCACCACCACCAAGCTGCCTGCCCGTGTATCCATGTAACCGCTGTGAAACTGCCATGAGCCTATTGTTTTTTTATGTTAGGCCTTTGATAGCCTGTCTGCGGTCCCTACTTTAAATACTCCTCCACTCACCACCACCAAGCTGCCTGCCCGTGTATCCATGTAACCGCTGTAAAACTGCCATGAGCCTATTGTTTGTTATTTTAGGCCTTTGAAGCCTTTCTGCGCTCCCTCCTTCCACTAGTCCTCCACTGACCAGACCACTGCTGCCCGTGTACCCCTGGAACCAATTTTAAAGTGCCTACAGCCAGCCCATTTTATTGTGTTAGGCCTTCGAAGCCTGTCTGCGGTCCATACTTCCACTAGGCCTCCACTGACCAGACCACTGCTGCCCGTGTACCCCTGGAACCAATTTTAAAGTGCCTACAGCCAGCCCATTTTATTGTGTTAGGCCTTCGAAGCCTGTCTGCGGTCCATACTTCCACTAGGCCTCCACTGACCAGACCACTGCTGCCCGTGTACCCCTGGAACCAATTTTAAAGTGCCTACAGCCAGCCCATTTTATTGTGTTAGGCCTTCGAAGCCTGTCTGCGGTCCATACTTCCACTAGGCCTCCACTGACCAGACCACTGCTGCCCGTGTACCCCTGGAACCAATTTTAAAGTGCCTACAGCCAGCCCATTTTATTGTGTTAGGCCTTCGAAGCCTGTCTGCGGTCCATACTTCCACTAGGCCTCCACTGACCAGACCACTGCTGCCCGTGTACCCCTGGAACCAATTTTAAAGTGCCTACAGCCAGCCCATTTTATTGTGTTAGGCCTTCGAAGCCTGTCTGCGGTCCATACTTCCACTAGGCCTCCACTGACCAGACCACTGCTGCCCGTGTACCCCTGGAACCAATTTTAAAGTGCCTACAGCCAGCCCATTTTATTGTGTTAGGCCTTCGAAGCCTGTCTGCGGTCCCTCCTTCCACTAGGCCTCCACTGACCAGACCACTGCTGCCCGTGTACCCCTGGAACCAATTTTAAAGTGCCTACAGCCAGCCCATTTTATTGTGTTAGGCCTTCGAAGCCTGTCTGCGGTCCATACTTTAAATACTCCTCCACTCACCACCAAGCTGCCTGCCCGTGTATCCATGTAACCGCTGTAAAACTGCCATGAGCCTATTGTTTGTTATGTTAGGCCTTTGATAGCCTGTCTGCGGTCCCTACTTTAAATACTCCTCCACTCACCACCACCAAGCTGCCTGCCCGTGTATCCATGTAACCGCTGTAAAACTGCCATGAGCCTATTGTTTGTTATGTTAGGCCTTTGATAGCCTGTCTGCGGTCCTTACTTTAAATACTCCTCCACTCACCACCTAGCTGCCTGTGTATCCATGTAACCGATGTAAAACTGCCATGACTGCCTACTGTTTGTTATTTTAGGCCTTTGATAGCCTGTCTGCGGCCCCTACTTGCAATACTCCTCCACTGACCACAATGCTGCCTGGAGTGCCTGCCTGTGTATCCATGTAACCGATGTAAAACTGCCATGACTGCCTACTGTTTGTTATTTTAGGCCTTTGATAGCCTGTCTGCGGCCCCTACTTGCAATACTCCTCCACTGAGCACAATGCTGCCTGGAGTGCCTGCCTGTGTATCCATGTAACCGATGTAAAACTGCCATGACTGCCTACTGTTTGTTATTTTAGGCCTTTGATAGCCTGTCTGCAGCCCCTACTTGCAATACTCCTCCACTGACCACACCAATGCTGCCCGTGTACCCCTGGAACCTATTTAAAAGTTCATAGAGCCTAGTTATATATTTTATTTACTATTAATAAGGCCATGATGGACTACGCTGTACCACGCTACAAGCTAACCAGTCGACACTTCTTTTGCGAGAAAAGCCATCCCAACCCTCCACCAGCATGTAGAAGACCGCATTGTCCATGCACTCTGGCAATCTGTGAGTACAAAGGTGCACCTGACAACAGACGCATGGACCTGTAGGCATGGCCACGGAAGATTACGTGTCCATTACGGCGCAATGGGTTAATGTGGTGGATGCATGGTCCACAGGGGACAGCCTACTAAGTCTGTCTGCAGTCCCTAATTCAAATTGTCCTCCACTGTCTAAATCGGAACTTCCACCTTCTGGCTTTCGGCCTATAGTATCAGAAATTAAACTGCATTTGGCCTTCAACTTTGGTTAGGGCCTACTAACGGCTTCTGCCCCTCCCTGGTGTTGTCCTCAACTAAATAAAGCTGAGCTTCAACCTTCCGGCTCTCATTATGTGGTTTTAAAAAAAAAAATGGTGGTTAGGGCCTACTAACGGCTTCTGCCCCTCCCTGGTGTTGTCCTCAACTAAATAAAGCTGAGCTTCAACCTTCCGGCTCTCATTAAGTGGTTTTTAAAAAAAAATGGTGGTTAGGGCCTACTAACGGCTTCTGCCCCTCCCTGGTGTTGTCCTCAACTAAATAAAGCTGAGCTTCAACCTTCCGGCTCTCATTAAGTGGTTTTAAAAAAAAAAAAAATGGTGGTTAGGGCCTACTAACGGCTTCTGCCCCTCCCTGGTGTTGTCCTCAACTAAATAAAGCTGAGCTTCAACCTTCCGGCTCTCATTAAGTGGTTTTAAAAAAAAAAAAAATGGTGGTTAGGGCCTACTAACGGCTTCTGCCCCTCCCTGGTGTTGTCCTCAACTAAATAAAGCTGAGCTTCAACCTTCCGGCTCTCATTAAGTGGTTTTAAAAAAAAAATGGTGGTTAGGGCCTACTAACGGCTTCTGCCCCTCCCTGGTGTTGTCCTCAACTAAATAAAGCTGAGCTTCAACCTTCCGGCTCTCATTAAGTGGTTTTAAAAAAAAAAAAAATGGTGGTTAGGGCCTACTAACGGCTTCTGCCCCTCCCTGGTGTTGTCCTCAACTAAATAAAGCTGAGCTTCAACCTTCCGGCTCTCATTAAGTGGTTTTAAAAAAAAAATGGTGGTTAGGGCCTACTAACGGCTTCTGCCCCTCCCTGGTGTTGTCCTCAACTAAATAAAGCTGAGCTTCAACCTTCCGGCTCTCATTAAGTGGTTTTAAAAAAAAAAAAAATGGTGGTTAGGGCCTACTAACGGCTTCTGCCCCTCCCTGGTGTTGCCCTCAACTAAATAAAGCTGAGCTTCAACCTTCTGCTCCAAATTACCATTTTAAAAAATGCAATAGGCTTTTCCGGCCTACTAAAGGTGTCTGCCCCTCCCTGGTGTTGTCCTCAACTGAACAAAGCTGAGCTTCCACATTCTGGCTTTCGCCCTATACTATCAGATATTAAACTGCATTTGGCCTACTAGTGTGGTTAGGCCCTTGAAACAGTGTCTGCTGCTCTTGGGTTTGCTACTCCACTGAACAAAGCAATGCCGCCTGTTTAGTCCTGTTACCAATTTTGAACTGCATGTAGCCTACTTTATTCTTTGGCCCTATATCTGTTTCCTCCTCATCCTGCCCATTGCCCAGCCACTGCTAAATGAGTCTGCTGGTACATTGACCTAGACCACTACATTCCCCTTGTACTCTACACAGCCAGAATCTGTCCCTGCTGAAAGTAAGGTTCCCCTTCCCGCATGTTATACCACCTTACACAGGGACAAAGAGGAAGGTGCAGATGAAAGTGCAGGTTCCTTCATCAGGTGGGGGGGCATACTCGTTGGCGACGTCACTCACTGGCACAGGGCCCCTCAGAGTACGCAAAAGTGTCGCTGCTGGTGGGAGGCGCCCCCGCCATGCAAACACACCGCCGTACTTTGAGGGGCCCTGTGCCAGTGGCAATGCGAACGAGTGGGCCCCCCCTGCTTGCTCAGGATCACAGCACTTGCAACTTTTAAATACTTACCTTTCCCTGCAACACCGCCGTGACGTAGTCCGCATTTCCTGGGCCCACGAAAAACTTGAGCCAGCCCTACTCCCCCCACAACTTTCCCCCAATTCCCTATGCCCAACTATTATTATACAGTTAATTAAGATTGGCAAGCTTCAGAAACAAGAATGGATGTTTTTGGCATTAAAATGGGCACTGTAGGTGTTTTCCTGGCCTCCACTCACTGCCGACTATGCTTCCCCATTGACTTGCATTGGGTTTCGTGTTTCGGTCGATCCCCGATTTTTAGCGATAATCGGCCGACTGCACTCGACTCGACTCTGGACAAAATCGGGTTTCCCAAAACCCTACTCGATCTTAAAAAAATGAAAGTCGCTCAACCCTAGTTGGCACTATATAAATAAAATTATTATTATTATCTTTAAATGGAAGAAGTTTGGGACACCAGAAGTATTCCTAGACCTAGCTGTCCAGCCAAACTGAGCAATCATGGGAGAAGAGCCTTGGTGAGAGAGGTAAAGAAGAACCCCAAGATCACTGTGGCTGAGCTCCAGAGATGCAGTAGGGAGATGGGAGAAAGTTCCACAAAGTCAACTATCACTTCAGTCCTCCACCAGTTGGGCCTTTATGGCAGAGTGGCCAGACAGAAGCCTCTCCTCAGTGCAAGACACATGAAAGCCCACATAGAGTTTGATAAAACACACATGAAGGACTCCCAGACTATGAGAAATACGATTCTCTGGTCTGATGAGACAAAGTTAGACCTTTTTGTTGATAATTCTAAGTGGTATGTGTTGATAAAGCCAGGCACTGCTCATCACTTGCCCAATACAATCCCAACAGTGAAACATGGTGGTGGCAAAATCATACTATGGGGTGTTTTTCCACTGCTTGGAAAGTAGGACTGGTTGCTATTGAAGAAAACATGAATGCGGCCAAAAATTACTACATTTCTATTTTTTTCATTCAAGATGGGGTGCAGAGTGTACATTAATGAGAACAAAAATGAACTTTTTTGAATTTACCAAATGGCTGCAATGAAACAAAGAGTGAAAAATTTAAAAGGGTCTGAATACATACCGTACCCACTGTATTAGACTGAAAATAGATCCATTAGGCATATAATGTTGTAATAAGGTACAAAAGCAAATAAAGTGCTGTTAATTATATGCAAAATGAAAATACACACATAAAGTAGAAAAAAATCTTGTGCATAATAGTCTAAGAAAAAGTCCAATAAACTTGTAATACAATGATAAAGTGCAAGTCCCAATGAAGTGCCTTTTGTTACATAAATATGTTTTATATTAAAAAGCACAGGGCATTTGAATGTTTCCCCGATGTTGAATAAATTAAAGCCAATGTATCCTCATAGTAAATGTAGAAACAGAAACAGAAAATGGTTGTAGTAAAAGGTATGTATTAGCCAGTGCTTACCCATGACTGTAAGGAAAGAAAGTCTCCTACCGTCAGAACCCCAACTCGCGTTTCCTAAGGCTTTATCAAAGGGTGATCTAAGGTGAGTAGTGTTGTTGAGCGATACCTTCCGATATTCAAAAGTATCGGTATCAGATTGGATCAGCCGATATCCAAAAAATATCGGATATCGCCGATACCGATACCCGATACCAATACAAGTCAATAGGACACAAATATCGGAAGCTATCCTGGATGGTTCCCAGGCTCTGAAGGAGAGGAAACTCTCCTTCAGGCCCTGGGATCCATATTCATGTAAAAAATAAAGAATAAAAATAAACTTAAAAAATATGGATATACTCACCCCTCCGACGGACCCTGGCTCTCACCGGTGCAAGCGTCTGCCTCCGTTCCTAAGAATGCAGTGAGTGAAGGACCTTCAATGATGTCGCATTCACATGAGCGGTCACGCGACCAATCACAAGACCGCGATGTCATCGCAGGTCCTACACTCACTGAATTCTTAGGAACGGAGGCTGCCGGTTGCACCGCTGAGGTCCAGGGTCCATCGGAGGGGTGAGTATATCCATATTTTTTATTTTTATTCTTTATTTTTTACATGAATATGGATCCCAGGGCCTGAAGGAGAGTCTCCTCTCCTCCAGACACTGGGAACCATACGCACCGCACACGCC
The DNA here is from genome assembly GCF_051348905.1 of Ranitomeya variabilis. Classification (NCBI taxonomy): domain Eukaryota; kingdom Metazoa; phylum Chordata; class Amphibia; order Anura; family Dendrobatidae; genus Ranitomeya; species Ranitomeya variabilis. The sequence goes on along the minus strand of NC_135237.1, from coordinate 109,169,424 downwards.
TGGGAACTTAAAGGATTTTCCGATTTCCGATATCACAAAAATATTGGAACTCGGTATTGGAATTAATAATAATAATAATAATAATTTTTATTTATATAGGGCCAACATATTCCGCAGCGCTTTACAACTTATAGAGGGGACTTTTACAGACAATAGACATTACAGCATAACAGAAATCACAGTTCAAAACAGATACCAGGAGGAATGAGGGCCCTGCTCGCAAGCTTACAACCTATGAGGAAAAGGGGAGACACGAGAGGTGGATGGTAACAATTGCTTTAGTTATTTGGACCAGCCATAGTGTAAGGATCGGGTGTTCATGTAAAGCTGCATGAACCAGTTAACAGCCTAAGTAAGTAGCAGTACAGACACAGAGTGCTATTAACTGCATAAAGTGTATGAGAACATGATGCGAGGAACCTGATTGTTTTTTTTTTTTTTAATAGGCCACACAGGGATAGTTAGGTTAATGCGTTGAGGCGGTAGGCCACTCTGAACAAATGCGTTTTTAGGGCACGCTTAAAACTGTGGGAAATTCCGATACAGTGAATATAGGCCGATACCCGATATTTGCAGTATCGGAATGCTCAACACTAAGGCCGGGGTCACACTAGGCGTAAGACAATACGCCACGTATTATACGTCCGTACTACGGCCGTAATACGGAGAAATGTTCCCAAAATATTGATCCGTAGGCAGGGTGTCAGCGTATTTTGCGCATGGCATCCTCCGTATGTAATCCGTATGGCATCCGTACTGCGAGATTTTCGCGCAGGCTTGCAAAACCGACATCTAATGGATTTATGTGCTCAAATGTTCGGGAAAACATATATACAGTATATATATATATATATATATATATATATGTCATTGAGACACATATATATATATTCTGTATTTAGATTTCATTCAGCGCGATATCTGTGAAAAGCCGCTAATTCAATTGCCGGCTTCTCATTTCTCCTGCACAAACCCGACAGGATATGAGACATGGTTTACATACAGTAAACCATCTCATATCCCATTTTTTTTGCATATTCCACACTACTAATGTTAGTAGTGTGTATGTGCAAAATTTCAGCGCTGTAGCTGCTAAAATAAAGGGTTAAATGGCGGAAAAAAATTGGCGTGGGCTCCCGCGCAATTTTCTCCACCAGAATGGTAAAGCCAGTGACTGAGGGCAGATATTAATAGCCAGGAGAGGGTCCATGGTTATTGGCCCCCCCGTGGCTAAAAACATCTGCCCCCAGCCACCCCAGAAAAGGCACATCTGGAAGATGCGCCTATTCTGGCACTTGGCCACTCTCTTCCCACTCCCGTGTAGCGGTGGGATATGGGGTAATGAAGGGTTAATGCCACCTTGCTATTGTAAGGTGACATTAAGCCAGATTAATAATGGAGAGGCGTCAATTATGACACCTATCCATTATTAATCCAATTGTATGAAAGGGTTAAAAAAAACACACACACACATGATTTAAAAGTATTTTAATGAAATAAACACAGCGGTTGTTTTAATAATTTATTGCTCTCTCAATCCATCAGGAACACCCTCGCTTGGCAAAATAATAAACGCACAAGATACATACCTTCTGATGTCCTATCACGTCCAACGAGGTAATCCATCTGAAGGGGTTAACTAATATTACAGGCACGAGCTGCGATAAACCACTCGCTCATGCCTGTGTCATGGTTCCCAATGGCAAGGGAACGTCAGAGAACTTAAATAACAGACTAGCTCTTGGGTGATGGAATCTCGAGCTGACCGTGAGCTAAACCTACCACACAACTAACAGTGGCCGGGTGACGTACCTACGTTTTATCCCTAGACGCCTAGCGCCAGCCGGAGGACTAACTAACCCTAATAGAGGAAAAGACAGACCTGGCTTACCTCTAGGGAAATTCCCCCAAAAAGGAGACAGAAGCCCCCCACATATATTGACGGTGAGTTCAGAGGAAAAGACATACGCAGTATGAAGGTAGGTTCAGCAAAGCGAGGTCCGCTTACTAGATAGCAAGAAGATACAATAGGGAACTTCACGGTCAGCTGAAAACCCTATTAAAATACCATCCCGAAATTACTTTAAGACTCATGTGTCAACTCATGACACCGGAGTGGCAATTTCGGCCCACAAGAGCTTCCAGCTACAGAAAAATAACATAACTGTGAACTGGAACAAAAATGCAAAACAAACTTAGGACTAAGAGTCCAACTTAGCTGATAGTAGTCTAGAAGCAGGAACATGCAACAGAAAGGCTCTGGTTACATTGATGGCCGGCACTAGAATAACTGAGCAGCAAGGCTAAATAGGATACTCCCATATCCTGATGGAAACAGGTGAACAGAGAAAGTGAAGCACACAAGTCCAGTACCACCAGTGACCACCGGGGGAGCCCAAAAACCAAATTCACAACATGCCTGTAATCCCCGGGTGCTGAAAGGAAAGCTGGATCTGTACTTACATTGAGTCGCGGTGATGCGCCCCTGCTGGATGTTCTCATGAACTGCAGCCTGGGAACGTTTTCCCACGCTCCAGGTCATATGAGGACATCCACCAGGGGGCGCATCACCGCGACTGAAGGAAATGTAGGTCAATGACCTACATTTCATTCATTCACAGGGGAATTACAAGCACGAGCACACAGCTGCATTAGCAGGGCTCCTGCTTGTAAATTATTGTAACCCCTTCAGATGGATTACCTCGTGGGACGTGACGGGTCAGCAGAAGGTATGTATCTTGTGTGTTTATTATTTTGCCAAGCGAGGGTCTGCAAATGGATTGAGAGAGCAATAAATTATTAAAACAACCGCTGTGTTTATTTCATTAAAATACTTTTAAATCATGTGTGTGTGTGTTTTTTAACCCTTTCAAACAATTGGATTAATAATGGATAGGTGTCATAATTGACGCCTCTCCATTATTAATCTGGCTTAATGTCACCTTACAATAGCAAGGTGGCATTAACCCTTCATTACCCCATATCCCACCGCTACAGGGAGTGGGAAGAGAGTGGCCAAGTGCCAGAATAGGCGTATCTTCCAGATGTGCCTTTTCTGGGGTGGCTGGGGGCAGATGTTTTTAGCCACGGGGGGGCCAATAACCATGGACCCTCTCCTGGCTATTAATATCTGCCCTCAGTCACTGGCTTTACCATTCTGGCGGAGAAAATTGTGCGGGAGCCCACGCCAAATTTTTCCGCCATTTAACCCTTTATTTTAGCAGCTACAGCGCTGAAATTTTGCACATACACACTACTAACATTAGTAGTGTGGAATATGCAAAAAAATGGGGATATGAGATGGTTTACTGTATGTAAACCATGTCTCATATCCTGTCGGGTTTAGGCAGGAGAAATGAAAAGCCGGCAATTTAATTACCGACTTTTCACTAACACCGCTGCGTATTTCTCGCAAGTCACACTGCTGGTCCATGTGGAATCCGTATTTTTCTCGCCCCCATAGACTTTCATTGCCGATTTTTTTGCGCAATACGCTGACAAACGCAGCATGCTGCGATTTTGTACGGCCGTAGAAAGCCGTATATTACGGATCCGTAATATACGGCTGATAGGAGCAGCCCCATTGAGAATAATTGTGCCGTATGTTATGCGAGTTTTACGGACGTAGTTTCTGCGCTCTTACGTCCGTAAAACTCGCCAGTGTGATGCCGGCCTAAAGGTGAGTATTACGGATCCTTTTATATTCATGCGGTGAGCATATCACAATTAATTGGCGCATGGGAGAATTGCCACTCTGCTATATGTGCGCTATTTCTGTTATTTACAGCACTACTAGCCATGAGTCAGCGCTAAGAGAAAGTGTCCCCCTGACATCATAGGCACAGATGCATAGCTATTGGAGGCCATTGGTGACAGGGGGTGATGCGAAGTGCACATGCGCACAGCGACGGTCATATTAGTGGAGTCCAAAGGGAATATATGAGTGTCAAAAAAATGTATCGCATTTGAGCAACATCTAATGTACATAAAGTAGAATGTGAATAATCCATTGCAGTGATGATGTAGTGAGAGTGAAGAGATGAAAAGAATAAATGAATGAGAAATTATTAGTGTGTAGTGAATGATAATATGAATAGAATAGTAATGGCAATTGATGGGTGAAAACAAAAAAAGTGAGCAAAATGGTGAATGTTGAAAAACCGAATATGTAAATGATAATATTTCATGGTAAAACAAAGTGTATGTAAAAATTATGTGAAAAAGGAGATAAAAATAATATGAATGGTAATAGATGAAGAAAAAGAATACAAACATGAAAGAAAATATTTTTATAAAACATTTCTTAAGGCAGTGAAATGTTTTGCCTCAGAAAAAGAACCAGCTATGATCCCGTGCTGTCCTGTCTGTATACTCTATTTTGCTTTGTCCCTGTCCAGGAGATGTGCTATGATCAGACCATGTTACTGGACAGTCAGATGCAGTCATTGCAGAGTACACAGCAGGGGCACATTTATAAGATTATCTCAGCACAGGAACATTTTATTTAAACACATCCAATTGTGGAAATTATTATTATTCCAAGATCTATTATTTCTAGGGAGAGCTGTTAATTAAAATGTACTTTGTTCATGGAAAATGGCCAAGTCTGATCTACAAAATGGATAGGAATAGGACTTATTAGGAGTTTTACGTACTGGACACAAGGATTCATTTCTAAAACTGATGTGTCTATACACCAATGAAACTCTATGGGTCAGTATGCGGTCCGAGAAAAAAATTGGAAAAAAATAGACGTGTCACAGTTATAACAATGTACAGGACCGTTTACAATGACTTATTATGTTAAAGAGCTAAAGAGTTGCAATGTATCCATAAACAATGGATGCTATACAGATGTTCCCCATCGCATCCAATTTTTTCTGCACACAGATAGACTTGAACTGGAGAGTTTGACTTGACATATGCAAGAAACTAGTGCATTCTGTGAATTTTTTTTTACATACAGATTTGGTCTGTGAGAAAAAAAATTGAAATCTGATCAGCTTAATTGAATAAATTGGTTCCAGGGCTGTCTGTGTGCTGTTTGTTTTTTTCATGGACAGCACTCGGAACAAAAATACACTCATATGGACCTACTCTTTGGATGTCTGTTGTCTTGTGCTCAGAGAACATGTCTGTTTTCATTGATGAGTGATAAGGAAATATTGGGGAGATACACACCTGTCCTGGGTATGCCGGGTTCCTTTCCCTACCCCTGATTCTGCTGCCCTCTGCTGTGCTCTACGTTGAGTTTTGCAGGTTGCCTGGAGTGGATCATTTACATCATCGGTGTCTTGGGATTGAAACTCTAGTGTCCTAGTTTGGATTGCTCAATTAACTGCCGTGCTTTCAACTTGCATTTATTCATGCTGAGTTGCACTCCATCCATGTGACTGATCCTAAGATTCCTATGTGTACCAAGTCCTCGCAGCACCCATGCCTTACTGATTTCTGCATCAATGCTTGGGGTCCATGTGCTCACTAGGACCTAAGGCTTGGAGGATCCTCCTCACCTGGTGAGCCTAGCATGAAGTGTGATCAAGTGAGTATGTTTCTTCATTTAGTTAGAATGGAGATAAACAGACTAGTGAACTCCTGTCTTCTGGATAGAGAATCTCCAATCTTAAGATCTGTGTAAAATCCAGAGCTTGAACTACAAGTAACTTGTTGCACTGAGGATGCAGTATGATCTGACAGCAGCATGTTATAGAGCAGGGGACGCTGAATCATTAGATAAATAGGTCTGTAGTAAAAGATTCAGTATAACTTGTATTTAATTATGCGGAATCCCTGCTTAGCAGTTAAAGAGGCAGTCCTACTTTGTGACGGACAGTTACCTCTGTATGCACACTGCTTCAGAGAAGGCTGTTCGCCTCTTTTATATAACAAGCTGCATAACATTCCCCAGCTGAAAGGTGCCCATAAAAGCATATTGTATCATATCAATATGCCATAAATTAAAATTTGATATTTTAAAATGTATTATACAGTTTGTATAACTTTTGCCAACTTGTAAATCTGTGCATTTTTTGAAACCATTATTACATCTTCATTGCCTTTAAAATTTTACTTTAAAACTAAATAATTAAAAAAGTAAGGCAAAATAATTAAAAAGTAAGGCAAAAGTATGACAACAAATAATTGCAACATTACTGTCTGGACTTCAAAAAAATTGTGGCTCTAAATCCCATACTATACCTAATGAATATGAAATGCAATATGCAATAATGTTAATTGGCAAGGATAAAAGATATTTGAAGAACTGGTTGTAGTTATTTTCTGAGTGTTTCCATCCATTGTAATATATTATAAGTACTCCTATATGTGATCTGCAACTTAACTATTTATGACCACTCTTGGGGAATTATTTAAATAGCATACATATGTGTGCCTGCATTACCTGCCCCCTTGCCTCTCACTCTGATGCCCTGTACATGATTATGGTATCTTCTTACAATTAAATACAATTTATTAACCACAAAGCAGAGCTGACAATGTTTTTCATTCCTGACCCTCTATGTCATCCTTATTCAGGAAACAGACTGGCAGATAGAATGAAGATTACACAGATAGTATACAGATGTGCTATTGCATAGCACTTAGTTAGCGTCGGACATTGGATACACTTTGAATACTTCTGAAACATGTTACATTTATGCAGCTTGTTCATCAAATACAAGTAAAACAATAAAATACTTAGTAGGCATCAATAAAACAAATGTATTATTTTTGTCCTAAATTTAGATAGGATAAAACTAGACCAAATTGGGAGAAGATGACCATAATTTATCACAGTACTGCTTGCTATATGTAAATTTTGTAATATATTGATACTTTTTCTTACATTATGCTACATTTTGGCTTGCCTACTGTTAGGTGCCGGAATTCTCTTGCTGCATCGGGTAGATCCCAAGCCTTGTCTGCAGCGTCTTGCTCAGGCTCATTCTGTTCGCTTGGTTACTGCTGGCATTCCTGCCAAATCTATGGTAACCAGCGATAGGCAGCGGCAAACAGACACTCTGGAGGCTAAGTCCAGAAATCACCCTACTGAGCATGCTTGTGACGTGGTGGCGTCTCATTGGTGGTCAGTCGTCAGCTGCTCAGGTGATATGGCAGCTCTGGATTGGTCCACACGCAAGGTCCTGTCCGACTGGACATGACCTGAACATATAAAAGATCATCCGAGGTGCACGCCGGCGTGCTAGCGTCATTTGTGTTATTTGTGTGAGTGGATACGCTACCACTCTCTGGTAGCACGTGTGCAGCTTTTAGCATGGCGATTGAGTGTTTAGTCATGCAGTGTAGGGTGGGACCTCCTACTTGGCTTAGCATCTGACTCCAGTCGTGTATGCAGTTAGCACAGCTGAGTTTCAGAGCAAGCACAATCACCAACTTAGACATCTCTGGGGGGTTACTATAAGACCCCCAACTAGCATCGGTGTTGGTCTACTCCTGTGTCGTCTTAGAGGGTATAGCTCTAAGTGCTCGCTTGTACAGTACCGCTCTGTGAAGTAACAGAGCTCAGCTCTAAGTGCCCACTTGTACAGTTCCACTCTGTGAAGTAACAGAGCTCAGCTTAAAGAGCCCTTTGGTACAGTACCGCTCTGTGGAGAAACAAAGCTAGTTACTTTGCGCTCTGTTCACATTGAGTGACGTTTAACTCAGTATGTTTAAGGTGCTAGCTCACAGTTTTGCTCTGCCATTGTTCACTAGCTGTGGTTTACCATCTCTGCATGGTGGACCCTGGGTTGTGATCGCACTTGATCATAATTTATATTCAGTGTCATCCGCCAACCCTAACACCTACTTTAAACTGTTTTGTTGTGCTGATCAATCTGGTGCATTTGTCAAAGCCCAGTATTTTGACCGTTTTTTCATGCTTTTGCCACCACTGATTCATGGGGCCCTCTTCTTTTCCCCACGGTGCTTCCATATTTCCTAATGCACACTGCATTGAGACACTCTACAAGATTTTGGATTGGCCAGTGCTGCAGAACTTGCATTAGGGGTTTCAGAAGCGGGGCCCATTAATCAGCTGCAAAAGTAAAAAATAAGGAAAAAAAAGTTGATTTTACTAACCATTCCCCAGATAAGATGGTAGTTTTGTTTTGAGTTTATTATGGCCCACATGGTGAAGTGGACTCACTAAACCTCAGAATCAGGTGGGTATACGGACCCCAAGGGGTGGTACAGCTGACAGGATTACATGAGGAGAACAAGGACGAGACACCCTCAGGAATCTTGGGAACAGCAGGATGGATGCAGCAAAGTTAGCAGTACAGCATGGACAGAAGCAAGTAACACAGCGTGCATAGGAGACAGAGAGAAATAAAATAAAGTATAGGATGACAATCTGAAGACACAGGTGTGTGTCCCATTGGGCCTTAAAAGTCCTAGGGAGATGAAGTTCAAGGCCAGGCAACCTGCAAACCCTAACATGGAGCGCAGCAGATAGCAGAGGACCGAGATGAAGGGAGGTGAGCCCAGACCCAGGACTGGAGTGTAACAGAGTTAGTGCTAATACTTCACATACTTAAACATACTTAGTCCTGCTTACTATTTAGAAATAAACACTACTGTTTTCAGCCAACACTGACACAAGACAATACTAGCACATTTTAGCAAAGTAAGTGATACAAGTGCAGCTATATTTCTAGATAACAAAATGTTGCCTAAACTGCATGCAATTCTATCTACTTATTGGAGAGCAGGACTAGATATGTACCATTTTAGTGACACTAACTGTAAACTAGTGTACTCACCTTAAGCTACTAACTTGAAAATGTTGAATTAAAACAAACACTATATTAAAATGTGGCACACCTTTTTATGTATATAGTAATTCACCTTTATCAATGTAAAGCTGAAAAACTTAATTTAATTAAAGCAGTGGTGAAGAGCCTGCAGCGACAGCCTTACTTTGATAGCATTCTGTGTAGCCCCCGACCATCTGGTCACAGATATACTTGTTAGCATCTGGTGGTTGTCTACTTCTACTTACCTTGCTGGTGAGCATTAGGGCACAGACAGAAGCAGGGATGGGTTGGTGCATTTCTCCAATGTGTGGTCATCTTTAAGGTCACTTCTGTTGACCCTTGTCTAGCACTCCTGAAGGAGTATATGAGGTGGAGAGGAGGCCTTGCACGAGTTATCTTCACTCTAGTTTATGGAAGTAATGAAACATTCAACCATTTCAGCACCTCACATAGAAGAGTATCTGGATGCATGAACTTTTGTGTTAAATGTCTTAGATAGTAAAATCCCTTTAATATTCTTTGTGCACTGGACATTAGTTAAATCCCAATGTGACATTTAGGAGCAGAAACATTTGTACACATACAAAATTATACTAATTATTAAATGCTATCAAAAACTTCATAAAAAAACATTTAAGGTATTTAAAAGCCAGAAATAACAAATTTTGAACCATATTTTGCTGTCACTGCACAATATATTATTTGTGTTAATAAATTAAATATTATATATATTTGATTTAGTTGTATTATTGCTTTTTTTTAACCAGGATGTCGTCAGTGCATGAAAGTATTTCATCAGAGCATGGATGTTAGTATTTTTTCCTTCCATAGAACTGCATGAGAGGCTTATTTAATGTTAATGTTTAAATACTCTTTTGCTCTAATTATTGAGCAATATTTAGATGTAGAGTTTAGCAAAAAGATTCTCCAGACTCTAGTCCAGCAGCCATGTCAGTAGTCCGTGACTGCTGGACCAAAGTCCCATGAACTTTCTCCTACCTCCCCAGGATCTGTTCTGATTATCAGTCCCCTACGATTATGTCATACTGGGCCTATTAATCAGAAGAGGCACTGGGGACACTGGTATGTAGGAGGAGCTTCTAACCGTTCTGACCCATCAGTCAGGGACAGGCAAAGCGGCTGCTGGACAAGGGTGCTGTGAATATTCTTGCTCAACTCTATATGGAAGAAGTATTTTGAGACTGTATTCATGTGTTACAGTAATGGAGCACAATATGGCACTGTATTATTTTATTTTTAATATTTGCTACTGATAAACTAAACTAAATTGCTTTCCTATGCTTAAAGTATAACCAATGATAACTAGTAGTAATAATTTAAATTATATATCATGAATTACAATTTTCCTATTCTACCTCCTAGATAGATCTTTCACTCTCAATTCATGGGTAAGATCACTAGAATCTGTATTCAATGAAGATAGACTTTCATATAAATGAGGTAGGAGATGGCAGTTGGTGCTTTTAAAATTCTATGGAGGGAGGAGCTTGAGGCTGACACAGACATTCTACTGCAAGTTCTCCTGAAATGACAGTTACAGCTCTCCATAGACCTGCCATCTCCTATCTCAGTAATGGGAAACTGTGTTCATAGAAGACACTTTTTACCCATTAATTGAGAATTATAAAAATGAGTGATCGGTCAATGAGGAGAAAAAAATAGAATTTTCCAATAAGATATGTTAAAAAGCTTCTCATTTTTACATGTACTATTGATTTATTTAAAAAAATGAAAATAAAAAGTTGATTAATTTTTAAGCACACGCTGCTTTTTTAACTATGGCAGGTACAGCACATAATGACAACATTAAAGAGATTGTCCACTTCTTTTACATTGATTACTTATCCTTGCATAAGGTCATCAATGTCTGACTGGTCAAGGTCTGACAAACGGCACCCCCGCTTATCAGATGTTCTTAGTGTTGGTGGCGACTGTTGGCCTGAACTGCTCAATTGAGGAGTTGCTCCATCTTTTGAAAGTGGCCGCTGTAGGGTACTACACATGCTATTCATAAGGCTTCTGTAAATAATTCAGTTTAATATATCACATCTGACTCAACATGCTGACATTTTTTACAAAAATGTACAGACTCCACAGCAAAATACAGCTGTATTTAAATACAGTATTAAGCAAGATCCCATCGATGTCCATTAACTCTGTATTTAGAATCCATATGAGCACTAACGCAAAAATTTACATTTAAACATAATGATAACTAGCGAATGAGCATCAATAATGAAATGCTCATTATTGATTATTCCCAACTCACCACTGATCAGTCAATGAAGGAGCAAAGCGCTAAGTCTGTGGCTGATTAGATTGTTTAGATCGCACAAACGGATGGGAAAAACTGATGAAATAAGGATTGCAGAAATTGACACACAAACCAAAAATGCCCAAAGTACTCTGAAAAAAGCATAGATCATATTTCATATATAAGAAAGAAAAAGCTTATGTATGAAACTGGCCTAACGTGTGTAAAATCATAAAAAATGAAATGATCTTAATAAAAAGTAGATAAATAATATATATATTTACAATTAATTCAAATGTGTTAATGCATTCTATTGGTTGTTTTTCATATTTTTAACAAGAGTAAAACTCAATAAGCCTTTAAAGTGAATACAGTCTACAGTTTAATCATTTCCTGAGAATGTATGTAATTAAAAGCAGTTATACTTTCACAGGAATTGCGTATTTTAATATCTCCCTAATATAAAATATAATTAAAACACCAATAATATAAACTTGCTGCAAGTGATGAATGCAACAAAGGTATTCTTGCGTGCCAAGTTTATCTGATGGTATGCAATTAAAATGAAGACATAAAAGATGAAAATGCATTTCTATATTATAGCTTGCTGTTGAGCAACATGGGCATGTTTGTGAAACGTAAAAAATGGTCTAGAAAAATGAATATGAATTATAGCACAATAGGTCTTTAATTTCATACATTTGTAAGTACCGTAGATTATTTTAAAGAAATTTCCAGGCAAAAATATGTTTCAACTTATACAGTTCCCTGATGTGGCAGTCCATGTCACAAGGATTGAAAAAACACTAAATCTTTGTGACATGCACAACTTTTTTCTTTTCATCTAACATAATGTAGTGTTCTTTCAATGATATGTGTGGCGATTTTGTTTTTGAAGAGGTATTGGTTTTTCTTTTCTTGCATACATCTACAACCAAAGAAGGGTTCAATGATTACCCTTAAAGGGAACCTGTCACCCCGTTTTTTCAGTATGAGATAAAAATACAATTAAATAGGGCCTGAGCTGTGCTGGACAATAGTGTATTTTGTGTACCCTGATTCCCCACCTATGCTGCCGAAATACCTTACCAAAGTCGCCGTTTTCGCCTGTCAATCAAGGTGGTCTGGTCAAATGGGCGTGGTGAAATCACTTCTTCTCCCCCAGATCTTGCTTATCTTTCCATTGGTGGCGTAGTGGTTTGCGCATGCCCAACAGGGGAATGCACTGCGCAGCTGAAGAAAAAGAGCACGATCTGCGCTATTCTCCGCTTTTTCGCTGGTGGCGGCCATCTTCCTGAGGCGGCGCGTGCGCAGATGGAGCGCTCTGCTGCCCGGGGCTTCAGGAAAATGGCTGCGGGATGCCGCACGTGCGCAGATGGGGATCGCGGCGACCATTTTCCTGAAGCCAAGATGCGAACTCGGCTTCAGGAAAATGATCCCCATCTGCGCACTCGCGGCATCCCGCGGCCATTTTCCTGAAGCCCCGGGCAGCAGAGCGCTCCATCTGTGCACGTGTGGCCTCAGGAAGATGGCCGCCGCCAGCAAAAAAGCGGAGAATAGTGCAGATCGCGCTCTTTTTCTTCAGCTGCGCAGTGCATTCCCCTGTTGGGCATGCGCAAACCACTACGCCACCAACAGAAAGATAAGCAAGATCTGGGGGAGAAGAAGCGATTTCACCATGCCCATTTGACCAGACCACCTTGATTGACAGGTGAAAACGGAAACTTTGGTAAGGTATTTCGGCAGCATAGGTGGGGAATCAGGGTACACAAAATACACTATTGTCCAGCACAGCTCAGGCCCTATTTAATGGTATTTTTATCTCTTACTGAAAAAACGGGGTGACAGGTTCCCTTTAAGCATCAATTCAGACAAAAAGGATCAAAGATTATTTTTAGATATAAAACCATGTTTATTTTAATACAAAAAATAATACACCACAAGATTAAAATACAGAGAACAGAGCACACACACTAAGCAGGCAAGAAAAGCAAAGGGGAATTCACAATTGATATAGTGCAAAATCACCACCTGAAGTAACTAGTTAATTAGCCACAGGGAACACATGAATATGTATCCTATCAGTTTTTCCGCTTTGTACCACGAGGTCAAAATCATATGATCCCATATGGGGAATTCAATTAGTACTCAATAGTGACAAAGAGAAAGCATGAAAGTGTCTAACACTGAAAAAAAACTCACTCTAAATAAAGTGCTGGGCTGTGCCCTAATTAAATACGTGTACATGAGAATCAATCCTATAGTGTTAGGGGTCGAATTCCTGCCTCTGCACAAAGGGAATCTCGGGCCATCTCCGCTGCGGTCTCCCATTCTTCTCCGGCCGCAGTGGAACATGCTTAGTCGATCCCAGCGTCTCGTTCAGTCTGACTCTGTGCTAAGAGTTATGGATGCATTTCCTGCTTCTGCCATTGAAGTCAGTGCTGGGCAGCGGCGAGCTGACGCTTCTGGGACTAAGTCCTGCTTTTCACGTTCTGATCATGCCCAGAGTAAGATCTCTCAGTGGAGATCGAGGGTCACATGATCAGATACTGCAGCTAGGTCATTGGTCCTTCTTGGAAGGTCCTTGTAGGTGCTAGGACTAAGTCCTGCTTTGCACTCTGAGCATGCCCAGGGCAAGATCTCTCAGTGGAGATCTGGGGTCACATGCTCAGGTACTGCAGCAACTCCATTGGTCCTTCTCTGAAGGTCCTAAATGTGCTGCAACTATTTAAGGCTTGCATGGCCGCACGGCCATGCGCTAGTATTGTCTTTTGTAAACGTGTGTGTGTTGTGAGTGAAAATCGTTCTTTAAAATCCCCTCCCTATTGTATGACTGCTCGCGGAAGGTGGATGATTGCTATCTAGCGCCCGACTTAGCCATCAGCACGTTACACACATTACAGCGTCTAATTGCTGTGACCGCCAGTGAGGTGCCGTGTACTTTCTCTGCGCTTTCCTGACCCAAGCCTGGGTGGTTAGTGGCGTCCGCCAGTGTGGCACCGCATGCACTCTCGTGCTTCTTAAATATTATTTCTGTCTCCCTGACACCCCAGTAGTGGTGTCGAGCGCATGAGGTCTTTATGAACTCAAATCCTGAGTCTTGGGATTGAATTCTGAGACTCCTTGCTTGCGCTCTTGGTGCGGTACCGCGGCCCTGTGACGCAACAGGGTTCGCTTCCTTCACACAGGGTGAAGTTAACCCATGTGTGTATTCATATTGTACCACCATATCGTCCGTCTCTACTAGCAGCAGGGTTTTCACCTGCATGGTGGACCTCAGACTGCGAACGCACCTAATACCATTACACCTTAAACTTGGTGCGTTCCGCCAGTCCTAACATAATACTAGCGCCAAGGTCTGGCTAGTAAATGGCGGACGATCAGCGTTTACAGCGGTACATTGTCATGTCGGACGCTGTTCAGACCAGGTTGTTCGACAGACAGCGGTAATTCCGCTTTTGACCACTATGCGCTCATTGGCGTCGGCTAGATTTCTTCTAGCTGGTCCGGGGTTAATTTACCTGGTGCTCTGATTGGAAGCTAGGCCATGCCCACTGCTTTTAAATAATTCTCCTGAACATTGGGCGTCACTGATTATAGCTTCTGTCTTGTGCGTTGTTATCTCAGTCTGGAGTGGAGAGCTGGCTGTTGGAGATTCGTTGCTGGTGGTGTATTTTCCTTTGTCTTATTTACTCCTTCCTATATTTGTATTTATTTTGCCCTGCACATTTATAGTGTATTCCTGAGTGACTGCGGCGTGGTGTATATTTTCCTTTATCCTTGTCTGTGCTTACTGTGGGTATTGGAGTATAACCTCTTCACTGGGTGGTGGGCGTAGGTTTCAGCCTAGGGTTGAAACAGGAGACAGGGTGAGGGTCGAGGCCTGGACATGCACACCATCAGTGTAAACTCCAGGTAGAGGGTCAGTCAGGATTTCCCTAGGCTGAGGGAAATTGCAGGGGCCCAGGTTATTAGCTCTCGCTCACCTAGTCTCCCCGTGACATTATAATCGTCCCAACAACAACAACAAAAAAAAAGGGGGGTTCTTTTTTTGTGTTTTGTCATGGATCCCATGACTTCCATAACCCACCTGTTGAGGGCGCTGTTCCTACAGGTCACTGAGTTGAGGGGGCTAGTGCAGCAACAGGGACGAGCAGTATCTAATGTGCAAGCTGGAGTGACAGGAAGAGTTGCTGAGCCTAAATTTCCTTTGCCTGAAAAATTTGCTGGGGAACGCAGTAAATTTGTTTCTTTTCGTGAAGCTTGCAAACTATATTTCCGCATGCGCCCGATCTCCTCGGGTAATGAGGCTCAGCGTGTGGGTCTGGTGTTGTCTTTGTTAAGCGGGGATCTCCAAGCATGGGCGTTTTCTTTGCCATCTGATTCTGCTGCATTTGACTCTGTGGAGAGTTTTTTTTCCTCTCTTGGAAAGATCTACGATGAACCTGACAGAATGGCTCTAGCAGAATCTAAGATACGCACTATTCACCAGGGGGAGCGAGTTGCAGAGGATTACTGTTCTGAATTTCGTCGCTGGGCGATCAATACACAATGGAATGAGCCAGCATTGTGGAGTCAGTTTATACATGGGATTTCTGGAAGGGTTAAAAAAGCCCTTCTGATGTACGAGACTCCTACTTCTCTAGATTCCGCTATGAGTCTGGTTGTCAGCATTGATCGCCGTTTGCATCAGGGGGAGCATGAGACACCGCCTATGGGAGAGGGTTTAGGTTCACGTGAGGTTGCTGCAGGTGAGCCCACGGAGCCTATGCAAATCGCAGGGGTGTCACATGTGAAGCGTCGAGCCCCTGAGCTCAGGAAGCAGGGAGCCTGTTTTTACTGTGGTAAAACTGGTCATTTTATTAACATCTGTCCTCTGCTGTCTAAGAAAAACGCAACGGCGGAAAACTTCTAAGCTCAGAGGGTGTGGAGGAGACCAATCTGAGCTTATGTATATCCTCCATGGTGGTTTCTCAATGCATGCTCCCTGCTAAGGTTTTTATTGCTGGCAGTGAGCTGCCAATTACTGTTTTTGTGGATAGTGGTTCAGCCACAAATGTCATTGATGAGTAGTGTTGAGCGATACCGTCCGATACTTGAAAGTATCGGTATCGGAAAGTATCGGCCGATACCGGCAAAGTATCGGATCCAATCCGATACCGATACCCGATACCAATACAAGTCAATGGGACTCATGTATCGGACGGTATTCCTGATGGTTCCCAGGGTCTGAAGGAGAGGAAACTCTCCTTCAGGCCCTGGGAACCATATAAATGTGTAAAAGAAAGAATTAAAATAAAAAATATCGCTATACTCACCTGTCCGACGCAGCCGGGACTTCAGCGAGGGAACCGGCAGCGTTGTTTGTTTAAAAATCGCGCTATTACTTGGTTACGTCAATTCCCGGCTTGTGATTGGTCAGGTCGGCCATGTTGCCGGGACGCGGACCAATCACAGCAAGCCGTGACGAAATTACGTCACGGCTTGCTGTGATTGGTCCGCGTCCCGGCAATATGGCCGCCCTGACCAATCACAAGCCGTGACGTCACGGGAGGCTGGACACGCGCTCATTTTAAAATGGGCGCGTGTCCAGCCTCCCGTGACGTCACGGCTTGTGATTGGTTGCGCCGCGGTCAACCAATCACAAGCCGGGAGGCTGGACGCGCTCATTTTGAAATGGGCGCGTGTCCAGCCTCCCGGCTTGTGATTGGTTGACCGCGACGCAACCAATCACAAGCCGTGACGTCACGGGAGGCTGGACACGCGCCCTTTTTAAAATGAGCGCGTTTCCAGCCTCCCGTGACGTCACGGCTTGTGATTGGTTAATGGCGGCCATGTTGCCGGGACGCGGACCAATCACAGCAAGCCGTGACGTATTTTCGTCACGGCTTGCTGTGATTGGTCCGCGGCCCGGCAACATGGCCGCCCTGACCAATCACAAGCCGGGACTTCGCGTAACCATGTAAAAGCGGGAATTTTAAACAAACAACGCTGCCGGTTCCTGCGCTGAAGTCCCGGCTGCGTCGGACAGGTGAGTATAGCAATATTTTTTATTTTAATTCTCTCTTTTACACATTTTAACATTAATGTTGTTCCGATACCCGATACCCGATACCACAAGAGTATCGGAATCCCGGTATCGGAATTCCGATACAGCAAGTATCGGCCGATACCCGATACTTGCAGCATCGGAATGCTCAACACTATTGATGAGGAGTTTGCGCGCACAGCAGGTTTTAGGATTGAAAAACTGTCGCATCCTATCCGCGTGGTCACCATCAATGCTGCTCCTCTCTCTCAGGGGGAGATTACTGAATTTGTGGCTGAGGTGAAACTCCACATTGGAGTTCTACATTCCGAGCGGGTTACATGTAAGGTACTCAGGAATCTTCCTGCTCAGGTGGTTTTGGGTTTTCCTTGGTTGTCTATGCACAACCCTGGAATTGACTGGAAAACCCAGGACATAATTCAGTGGAGCGAGTTCTGCCAGGAGAATTGCCTGGCCACATGTGTGGCTGCGGTGACTTCAAGCATTCCGGAGTCACTTCTGGATTTTGTGGATGTGTTCTCTGAGAAGGGTTGCTCAGAGTTGCCGCCACATCGTCCCTATGACTGTTCTATCAGGTTTAAACCAGGGGCCAAATTGCCTAAAGCAAGGATGTTTAACATCTCCGGTCCGACAAGCGTTAAAAGATTACATTGCTGAAAGCTTGAGCAAAGGGCACATCAGGCCGTCATCCTCACCGGTGGCAGCAGGGTTCTTCTTCGTGAAGAATAAAGATGGCGGATTACGCCCGTGTTTGGATTTCATGGAGTTGAACAAGATTACGGTTCGTGATCCATACCCTATGCCACTGATACCAGATTTGTTCAACCAGGTGGCAGGGGCTAAGCGGTTTACCAAGCTTGACCTCAGGGGGGCGTACAACCTCATAAGAGTCTGTCAAGGTGATGAGTGGAAGACGGCTTTTAATACCCCTGAGGGTCATTTTGAAAATGTGGTGATGCCTTTTGGGTTGACTAACGCACCTGCAGTGTTCCAACATTTCATCAATGATGTGTGCTCGCATGTTTTGGGGAAATTCGTTATCGTGTACCTAGATGACATCCTCATATATTCTTGCGACCGTGATGCTCATTTAGATCATGTCAGGCAGGTGTTACAGCTTCTCAGAGAGAATAAGCTGTATGCTAAACTTGAGAAATGTGTATTTTCTGTTCAAGAGTTGCCTTTCTTGGGTTATATTGTGTCGGCTTCTGGTTTTAAAATGGACGCCGCTAAGGTGCAAGCGGTGCTGCATTGGGAACGTCCTGATAACCTGAAAGCACTTCAGCGGTTCCTTGGGTTTTCTAACTACTATAGGAAATTTATCAAGGATTTTTCCATCATTGCTAAACCGCTAACTGACATGACTAAAAAGGGTACCAATTTCTCCATTTAGCCTGAGGCTGCTGTACGCGCATTTGAATTTCTTAAGAACAGTTTTGTTTCAGCCCCCATTCTTGTGCAGCCAGATGTATCAAAACCCTTTGTTGTGGAAGTTGATGCATCTGAGGTTGGTGTGGGGGCGGTACTATCTCAAGGCTCATCTTTGAGTGGTTTGCGTCCGTGCGCCTATTTCTCCAAGAAACTGTCGTCCGCCAAACGTAACTACGATATCGGCAACAGGGAGTTGTTGGCAATCAAGTTGGCCTTTGAGGAATGGCGACACTACTTGGAGGGGTCTGTACATCAGGTTACTGTTATTACCGATCATAAGAATCTGCTGTATTTGGAGTCAGCCAAGTGTCTGTCCCCCAGGCAGGCTCGTTGGGCATTGTTTTTCATGCGGTTCAATTTTCTTGTCACCTACAGACCGGGGTCTAAAAACACTAAGGCGGATGCTCTGTCCAGGTGTTTTCCGGGGGGAGAGCCTCGGGAAGATCCAGTACCCATCCTCCAAAAGGGTGTTGTGGTTTCGGCTCTCACTACCGAGTTTGAGGCTGAGATTGCCGAGGCTCAGGAGGAGGTACCATCTGAGCTTCCCATCAACAAATCTTTTGTACCGCTTCATCTCCGCTTAAAGGTTTTGGAGGAGCATCATGATGCTGTCCTGGCTGGCCACCCAGGGGTTAGAGGTACCTTGGAGTTGTTGTCACATCGGTTTTGGTGGCCCAAGATCCGACAGGATGTGGTCTCATACGTGTCAGCTTGTACCACGTGCGCTAGGGCTAAGACGCCCCGCTCCCGTCCTGTTGGCACACTACTTCCTCTTGAGGTACCTAGTAAGCCATGGACGGAAATCTCCATGGATTTCATCACTGATTTGCCCTCATCAGCTGGGAACACAGTCATCTTGGTGATTGTTGATGGGTTTTCTAAAATGTCGCACTTTGTACCTTTGCCTTCATTGCCTAACGCTAAGACTCTGGCTCAGGTATTTGTGCAGGAGGTGGTCAGACTTCATGGGGTTCCATCTGACATCGTGTCTGATAGGGGGTCTCAGTTTGTGGCAAAATTTTGGAAAGCATTTTGCTCACGGATGGGGATCAAGTTGTCTCATTCTTCGGCGTTCCATCCTCAGTCAAATGGTCAGACTGAGCGTATGAACCAAAATTTGGAACAGTACCTACGCTGCTTTGTCTCTGATAACCAGGAGGAGTGGTCTACCTTTCTTCATTTGGCTGAGTTTGCCATCAATAATCACCGCCAGGAGTCGTCTGGGGAGTCTCCGTTTTTTTGTGTTTATGGGCTACATCCTCAATTTTGTACCTTGAGGCAGAGGTGCTCTTCCGGCGTTCCGGAGGAGGATCAGTTAGGAGCACAATTGTCATCAGTCTGGAGGAGAGTTAAACAGTGCCTGTTGAGTGTGGGTGCTAGGTACAAACGTGTGGCTGACAGTAGGCATGTGCCAGGTCTGGACCTGAGTGTGGATGACTGGGTGTGGTTATCCACAAAAAACATAAGACTCAAAATACCGTCCCTTAAATTGGGTCCACGGTTTATTGGTCCATTTAGGGTCACCGCCATCATTAACCCAGTAGCGTACCAATTGGAGCTCCCTACGCTGTATAAGATACACAACGTGTTCCACAGGTCTCTTCTAAAGAAGGTAGTGGGTTCTGTGGACGCGGCGCCTATGCCACCTCTAGTCTTGGTGGATGGTAATTTGGAGTTTGAAGTCTCCAAGGTGGTTGACTCTCGTGTAGTGCGTCGCACTTTACAGTACTTGGTACACTGGAGTGGTTATGGGCCTGAGGAGAGGTCCTGGGTACCAGCCTCAGACATTCATGCGGATCGGCTGGTCAGGTTTTTTCATCGTTGTCATCCAGACAAGCCGGGTCCTATAAGCCGTGAGGGCCCTGGGGTCCCTCGCAGAAGGCGGGGTACTGTCATTTCGGACGCTGTTCAGACCAGGTCGTTCGACAGACAGCGTTAATTCCGCTTTTGACCACTATGCGCTCATTGGCGTCGGCTAGATTTCTTCTAGCTGGTCCGGGGTTAATTTACCTGGTGCTCTGATTGGTAGCTAGGCCATGCCCACTGCCTTTAAATAGTTCTCCTGAACATTGGGCATCGCCAATTATAGCTTCTGTCTTGTGCGTTGTTATCTCGGTCTGGAGTGGAGAGCTGGTTGTTGGAGATTCATTGCTGGTGGTTAGTGTTGAGCGATACCGTCCGATACTTGAAAGTATCGGTATCGGAAAGTATCGGCCGATACCGGCAAAGTATCGGATCCAATCCGATACCGATACCCGATACCAATACAAGTCAATGGGACTCAAGTATCGGACGGTATTCCTGATGGTTCCCAGGGTCTGAAGGAGAGGAAACTCTCCTTCAGGCCCTGGGATCCATATAAATGTGTAAAAGAAAGAATTAAAATAAAAAATATCGCTATACTCACCCTCCGACGCAGCCTGGACCTCAGCGAGGGAACCGGCAGCGTTGTTTGTTTAAAATTCGCGCTTTTACTTGGTTACGTGAAGTCCCGGCTTGTGATTGGTCAGGGCGGCCATGTTGCCGGGACGCGGACCAATCACAGCAAGCCGTGACGAAATTACGTCACGGCTTGCTGTGATTGGTCCGCGTCCCGGCAACATGGCCGCCATTAACCAATCACAAGCCGGGACGTCACGGGAGGCTGGACACGCGCCCATTTTAAAAAGCGCGCGTGTCCAGCCTCCAGTGACGTCCCAGCTTATGATTGGTCACGGCGCCATGTTGCCGGGACGCGGACCAATCACAGCAAGCCGTGACGAAATTACGTCACGGCTTGCTGTGATTGGTCCGCGTCCCGGCAACATGGCCGCCATTAACCAATCACAAGCCGGGACGTCACGGGAGGCTGGACACGCGCCCATTTTAAAAAGCGCGCGTGTCCAGCCTCCAGTGACGTCCCAGCTTATGATTGGTCACGGCGCCATGTTGCCGGGACGCGGACCAATCACAGCAAGCCGTGACGAAATTACATCACGGCTTGCTGTGATTGGTCCGCGTCCCGGCAACATGGCCGCCATTAACCAATCACAAGCCGTGACGTCACGGGAGGCTGGACACGCGCGCTTTTTAAAATGGGCGCGTGTCCAGCCTCCCGTGACGTCCCGGCTTGTGATTGGTTGCGCCGCGGTCAACCAATCACAAGCCGGGAGGCTGGACACGCGCGCATTTTAAAATTTTAAAATGCGCGCGTGTCCAGCCTCCCGGCTTGTGATTGGTTGATCGCGGCGCAACCAATCACAAGCCGGGACGTCACGGGAGGCTGGACACGCGCCCATTTTAAAATGCGCGCGTGTCCAGCCTCCCGTGACGTCACGGCTTGTGATTGGTTGCGTCTCCCATGTGACTGCGACGCAACCAATCACAAAGCCGGGACGTAATTTTAAAATCCTTAAGGACCTGAAATTACGTCACGGCTTGCTGTGATTGGTTGCGTCGCCCATGTGACTGCGACGCAACCAATCACAACGCCGGAACGTAATTTTAAAATCCTGAAGGACCTGAAATTACGTCACGGCTTGCTGTGATTGGTTGCGTCCCGGTCACATGGGCGGCACGCAACCAATCACAAGCCGGGACTCACGTAAAGGAAAGAAAAGCGCAAATTTTAAACAAAGAACGCTGCCGCTTCCCTCGGTAAGGTGCAGGCTGCGTCGGAGAGGTGAGTATAGCAATATTTTTTATTTTAATTCTCTCTTTTACACATTTTTACATTAATGTTGTTTCGATACCGATACCCGATATCACAAAAATATCGGATCTCGGTATCGGAATTCCGATACAGCAAGTATCGGCCGATACCCGATACTTGCAGTATCGGAATGCTCAACACTACTGGTGGTGTATTTTCCTTTGTCTTATTTACTCCTTCCTATATTTGTATTTATTTTGCCCTGCACATTTATAGTGTATTCCTGAGTGACTGCGGCGTGGTGTATATTTTCCTTTATCCTTGTCTGTGCTTACTGTGGGTATTGGAGTATAACCTCTTCACTGGGTGGTGGGCGGAGGTTTCAGCCTAGGGATGAAACAGGAGACAGGGCGAGGGTCGAGGCCTGGACATGCACACCATCAGTGTAAACTCCAGGTAGAGGGTCAGTCAGGATTTCCCTAGGCTGAGGGAAATTGCAGGGGCCCGGGTTATTAGCTCTCGCTCACCTAGTCTCCCCATGACATACATCCAGCAGCTGGAGGGAAGGTTGGCGGCTCTAGAGCATTCAACCTCAGCTGTGGATGTCACTGCTGTCGCTGTTCAGGCTGCTAGCATGGCTGCAGCTACCTTGTCCACAGCCACCCCTGTACCGACCCTATCTCGCCTCCCGCTACCAGAAATATTTTCTGGTGATAGTAAGTCTTGTAGGGGTTTCGTGAGTCAGTGCTCTATACATCTCGAGCTTCTGGCCTCTCGTTTCCCTACAGAGCGGGCAAAGGTGGGGTTTATCGTGTCTCTCCTGTCGGACAGGGTGTTAGATTGGGCTACGCCGCTGTGGGAGCATGGCGATCATGTGGTGCAGAGTGCTCTGTTATTCCTGAGCACTCTGAAACAGGTGTTTTTAGGACCTCGTGTCACCCATGATACGGCACTCCAACTGTTGGCATTGACTCAGGGCTCGTCCTTGGTCAGCCATTTTGCCATCCACTTCCGCACCCTAGCATCTGAGCTGGAGTGGTCGGATAAAGCACTTATTCCTATATTTTGGAGGGGGCTGGCTGACCACATTAAGGACGCTCTGGCCACTAGGGAGATTCCCGCCACACTGGAGGAATTAATAGCAGTATCCACTCGTATTGACCTCCGTTTTCATGAGCGGAGGTTAGAGGGAGCCCAGTGTAGGCAAAGGTTTCGGCTGGCTCCCACCTTCGCCAAACCTTTGGAATCTCCATTTCAGGCTCCTGAGTCACATGAGGCCATGGAAGTGTCACGAGCGGGATCTAAGTACCGGACCGCTCGTGCACTCCAGGTTTGTCATGTTTGCCAGCAGTCAGGACATCTTGCCACCAGGTGTCTCCAGCGGTCGAGGAAACGTCAGCGTCTAGTGGTAGTAGGTGGAGGTACACTAGACACGGCGACTTTTGCCTCCAAATTGTCCTTTAAGGGGACAATAACGTTAGGCTCATCCTCCCACTCGTAATCACCACAAGAACGCAGTTATATCCCGTAAAATATCACTTTTATTAATATACCTTTAAAAACAGTATAAATGTATAGGCACAAAGGACAAAGGTAAGGGTGGTGAAACACTGAACTGCAGTACACTGTACACATAGGGGCCTGTGGTACCACCCATAGCTAACACACACAGCAGCACTAAGTAATATTGAGATACCAGCCCATGTAAATAGAGAGAATAGTTAATAGAGTAGAGCAGGCCTGATATCAAACACCTAAATAGGTGCAAACAGAAGTATATCTACCATACCTGGTGTGTGCAGCAAATGGGGGACCCAGGACCCACCCCGACGCACGTTTCGGAGCGGCAACGCTGCTCCTTCCTCAGGGGGCGTTCATCAGGAAGTCAGTGTCACCTGCTGGGGCAGGGTTCTTTTTCATGCAGAAGAAGAATGGGGAACTACGTCCATGCATAGACTACAGGGGTCTTAACGCTATCACCGTTAAGAATAAGTATCCTTTGCCCTTGATATCTGAGCTCTTCGATAGGCTTTGGGGAGCAAGGGTGTTTACTAAACTAGATCTGCGGGGTGCTTACAACCTGATTCGCATCCGTGAGGGGGACGAATGGAAAACTGCGTTTAACACCAGAGATGGGCACTATGAGTATCTGGTGATGACCTTCAGGCTCTGTAATGCCCCAGCCGTTTTCCAAGACTTTGTCAACAACATCTTCCGGGATATGCTTTCCACCTCGGTTGTAGTCTTTCTGGATGATATTCTCATCTTTTCTCCAGATATTGACTCCCACCAGAGAGATGTTGGCAGAGTCTTCGACCTCCTACGGGCCAACTCTCTTTATGCAAAGTTGGAGAAGTGTATGTTTGAGCAGTAGTCTTTACCTTTCCTGGGATATATCATCTCCGCCCAGGGATTGGCTATGGATCCTGCCAAACTACAGGCTGTGATGGACTGGCAAGAGCCCCATTCTCTTAAGGCGGTGCAGCGCTTTATGGGGTTCATTAATTATTACCACCAGTTTATTCCCCGCTTCTCAACTCTGGTAGCTCCCTTGGTAGCCCTCACCAAGAAGGGAGCGAATCCCAAATTGTGGTCGGAAGAGGTCTCCAAGGCCTTCACTTCTATAAAGTCTCATTTTGCTAGCGCTCCCATCTTACATCGTCCCAATATGGATAAGCCATTCCTAATGGAGGTGGATGCCTCATCCGTTGGTGCTGGAGCAATCCTCTATCAAAAGGATGCTCAAGGTCGGAAGCATCCATGCTTCTTCTTCTCTAAGACCTTCACACCAGCGGAGAGAAACTACTCCATCGGGGATAGGGAGTTGCTAGCAATCTAGCAATGAAGTTGGCCTTTTCGGAGTGGAGACATCTTCTGGAAGGTACGCGGTTTCCCTTCCAAGTCTTCACGGACCACAAAAATTTAGTCTATTTGCATACAGCCCAGCGGCTGAATTCTCGTCAGGCCAGATGGTCCTTATTCTTCTCCCGGTTCCATTTCACTCTCCATTATCTCGCCGGGGAGAAAAATATTCGTGCTGATGCTCTCTCTCGCTCCCTTGTTTCAACTGAGGAGAAGGAAGAGGAGCCTCGGCTTATTGTCCCTTCGGAGAGTCTGAGAATCGTAGCTCCGGTTTCGCTAGAGTCAGTGCCTTCGGGCAAGACTTTTTTCCCATCAATCTGCGACCGGAGGTTCTCTCTTGGGCTCATTCCTCCAGGGTGGGTGGACACTTTGGGACAAAACGGACATCTGAGCTGCTGGCGAGGATGTACTGGTGGCCGCATATGCTCCGAGATGTCAGAGATTACGTTCTGGCGTGTGTCTCCTGCGCCAAAAATAAGTCTCCTCGACAACGGCCAGCTGGTTTGTTATACCCTCTGTTGGTGGCAGACAGGCCCTGGGAGATGGTCGGGATGGACTTTGTGGTGGGTTTTCCCAAGTCTTGTGGCTGTACAGTCATTTGGGTAATCACCGACCATTTTTCTAAAATGGTGCATTTGGTGCCGCTTCCTCGGCTACCTTCTGCATGGGCCTTGGCAACGTTGTGTATTAGAGATATCTTCCACCTTCACGGTATGCCGGACAAAATTGTCAGTTACCGGGGTCCCCAGTTTGCATCTCGGTTCTGGAGAGAGCTTTGTCATCTTCTCATGATTGAGTTAAATCTCTCTTCTGCCTATCATCCTGAGACGAATGGGTTGGTAGAGAGAGCCAACCAGACCTTGGTCACATATCTGCAACATTTTGTCTCTGCTAGGCAAGATGACTGGGCATCTTTGCTATCGTGGGCGGAGTTTGCTCTGAACAACGCTGTAGCCGACTCCACTGGGCAGACTCCATTCCTCCTTAACTATGGTCAGCATCCGCGGGTACCTGTGCCCATGCCCGTGTCTTCCGCCGATTCCAGGGTGGCAGACTGGGCTGTGGAGGCACGGGACATTTGGGATCGCACTCAGGATGCCATTCGGGCTTCCAAGGAGAGAATGAGGTCCTCTGCCGATGCACATCGGCGCCCCGCTCCGACTTTTGCTCCTGGCGACTTGGTGTGGCTCTCCGCCCGTAACATCAGGCTGCGAGTTGAGTCCACTAAGATTGCGCCTCGCTACTTAGGTCCTTTCAAGGTCCTCGAACAGGTTAACCCTGTGGTCTACCGTCTGGCCCTTCCTCCACGCTTGGGTATCACCGACACCTTTCATGTGTCCCTCTTGAGACCCGTATACATGTCCCGGTTTTCAGAGTCATCTGCTGGGATATCGGGTTCGTCTATGGATGATTACGAGGTGAACGCTATTTTGGGGTACAAGGTGGTACGTGGTAAAAAATTCTATTTGGTGGATTGGAAGGGTTATGGCCCTGAGGACAGGTCCTGGGAACCTGATGAGCACATTCGGGCTCTGCAGCCATTGCTGCCTTCAAATGCAGCGAGGTCCAAGGAGGGGGGGCACTAGGAGGGGGGTAATGTTAGGGGTCGAGTTCCTGCCTCTGCACAGGGGGAATCTCGGGCCATCTCTGCTGCGGTCTCCCATTCTTCTCCGGCTACAGTGGAACCTGCTCAGCGGGGACGTCGATCCCAGCGTCTCGTTCAGTCTGACTCTGTGCTAAGAGTTACGGCTGCATTTCCTGCTTCTGCCATTGAAGTCAGTGCTGGGCAGCGGCGAGCAGACGCTTCTGGGACTAAGTCCTGCTTTTCACATTCTGAGCATGCCCAGAGTAAGATCTCTCAGTGGAGATCGAGGGTCACATGATCAGATACTGCAGCTAGGTCATTGGTCCTTCTTGGAAGGTCCTTGTAGGTGCTAGGACTAAGTCCTGCTTTGTACTCTGAGCATGCCCAGGGCAAGATCTCTCAGGGAAGATCTGGGGTCACATGCTCACATACTGCAGGAACTCCATTGGTCCTTCTCTGAAGGTCCTAAATGTGCTGCAACTATTTAAGTCTCGCATGGCCGCACGGCCATGCGCTAGTATTGTCTTTTGTAAAACGTGTGTGTGTTGTGAGTAGTGTTGAGCATTCCGATACCGCAAGTATCGGGTATCGGCCGATACTAGCGGTATCGGAATTCCGATACCGGGATTCCGATACTTGCCGCGTATCGGATACCGGAATCGGAAGTTCCCAGATTCAAAATGCAGAAATTCAGCCAATGAGAATGATTTCAAGTGTGGGCACATCCTGTTCAGCATGGAGGGCATGAAACTACTGGCATGGCTGTGATTGGCTGCTGAAATGATGTCATGATGCAGTTTAAAAGTCGCTGGCGCCATTTTGCGATCACTCTGCTGTGAATTCAGTTAGTGACAGGACGCTGTTTGCTGACTGAGGGACAGTTTAGAGATAGCGATTTGCTTCTTTGTGCTTTCCAAAGGCTAATTTAGCAACCGCTGTGTTCACCTACTATTCACCTTCCTTTTGCCTTGTAGCGCTGTTTTCACAGCGATCTGCAAGGTCTCTCTGTGTGTGTGTGTGTGAGTGCAGCCCACTCTCTAGTCTGAGTGCAGCCACATAGGCCATCCATAGCTGGTTGTATTCAGTTCAGGGAGGGTGGTTCATTGCCTCATACTGTTCTTTTTTTTTTTTTTTTTTTGAAGTAGTGCAGGCTGCTGCACATTTTTTCCAAAAATTCCTATTAGTGTCTTTCCACCCGTCTCCAGCTAATTTGTGGAAAAACACTACATAGGATAAAGTAGAGGAGGGTTTTTGGGCCTTGCAGCGCCGTTTACGGCTGTCTGCACGGTCTCCGTGTGACTGCAGCTCGCCCTGTAATCTGTGAGCAGCTATAGCCTGGTTGTCTCCAGCTCAGGGTTTTTCACTGCGTCATACCGCCAAATCAATTTTCTTTTTTTTCAAAGTAGTGTAGTCTGCTGCTAATTTATTTTAAAAAATCCTATTAGTGTCTTTCCACCCGTCTCCAGCTAATTTGTGGAAAAACACTACATAGGATAAAGTAGAGGAGGGTTTTTGGGCCTTGCAGCGCCGTTTACGGCTGTCTGCACGGTCTCCGTGTGACTGCAGCTCGCCCTGTAGTCTGTGAGCAGCCGTAGCCTGGTTGTCTGCAGCTCAGGGTTTTTCACTGCGTCATACCGCCAAATCAATTTTCTTTTTTTTCAAAGTAGTGTAGTCTGCTGCTAATTTATTTTAAAAAATCCTATTAGTGTCTTTCCACCCGTCTCCAGCTAATTTGTGGAAAAACACTACATAGGATAAAGTAGAGGAGGGTTTTTGGGCCTTGCAGCGCCGTTTACGGCTGTCTGCACGGTCTCCGTGTGATTGCAGCTCTATCCGTTGTCAGTTCAGCCCCAAAAAAATAAATAAATAATAAAGTTCACCAAACACACCAGTTACACACCACTTTACATTTGTGTAGGCCACATTAGCTCATATTCAAGTCTAGTCCACACTTTAGAAAATTAGTGTGTCTTATACCTGTTAGGAGGAGTTGCTCAGGAATAAGCACACAAAGCCGTTAGTACTTTTCTGCTTATCTTTATCAGTCAACCAAGATGAAGAAGGCAGTGAGTAAGGCACGTGGGCGTGGGCGTGGGCGCGGAGCAGGGAGGGGACGTGGGGATTCTGTGCCTGCTGCGGGCACCGGTGAGTCATCAGCACCCACTTTCACAAGGGAACAGTCGTTCATGCGCAGCTTTGTCGCCGAGCGCCGTACACCGCTGCTGCGTGAAGACCAAATTGAAGCCGTTGTGGGATGGATGGCAGCTAATGCATCAACTTCCATTAGTGCCACATCCTCTCAGACACAGAGCACTGGAGAGCAGCCATCTGTCTCTTCACCACCTGCAAAATTGCCCAGGCAGACAGAGATCCCAGGACAGGAGCAGTCTCTACTTCTGTTCTCTGAATCATCTCTTGGCTTGGAAACAGGGGGCCAGCCAAGCAGCATTGGAGAAATGGAAGAAGAGGCAGGGTGCAGTGATGCCCAACCGCTTTTTCTGTCTTCCTCTGAAGAGGCGGGTGGGCCAGTGGCTCCGGTCACCACCTCGCAGGCCGCATCAGCTGATGATGACACTCAGGTGCCACTTACTGGTGCGTGCTCTGCTGCTGAGACTACCCAGGAGGAGCAGTTGGGGGCAGAGGGTAGTGTAGATGATGAGGTCCTTGACCCATCTTGGCGTCAGGGACAGGAAGGTGGTGGGAGCAGCTCTGAGGAAGAGATTCCCCGTACGGCCCAAAGAGGGAGAGGGAGGGGGAAGACTGCGGATCCTGCAGCCTCCGCTTTGGCACCCGTAAGGAGCATGTCTCTTCCAAAAGTCAAAAGGGGGGCTCCCAAGACTTGCAGTGCCTGGTCCTTTTTTGACCCAGTTGCAGATGACATTTGCTATGTCAGATGCAAGGTGTGTCATCAAAAAATCAAAAGAGGTCAAAAAGTCGCCAACCTCAATACCTCCAACATGTGGAAACATGTGCGTAACAGGCACCCGGCGGAGTTAGACAAACACACTGAAGAGCTAGGCCAACCAACAGCGGCAGCTACCACCTCTTCAGCTCGTGTTGCCTCTTCCTCTAGCTCACACGCAGCTGGTTCGGCTTCCTCCCAGGATCGCCGTGGAAGAACCTCTGGCCCTGTTGTCCAGAGACCCGCTGTCATTCCACCCGCAGCACCACTTTCCCAGTCATCCACACACTCCCAGCCCAGTCTACAGCCATCGGTAGTACAGGCATGGGAGAAAAGGCGGCCTTTCTCGTCAAACCACCCACGAGCACAGGCTCTGACTGCAGGCATTGCCAAACTTCTGTCACTGGAAATGCTGTCATTCAGGCTGGTGGAGACTGACAGCTTCCGTGACTTGATGTCATTGGCAGTCCCACAGTACAATGTGCCCAGCCGCTTTTACTTCAGCAGGCAAGCCGTCCCTGCCCTGCACAAGCATGTGGAGGGACACATAAAACACGCGCTACTGAACGCCGTCAGTAGCAAGGTCCACCTCACCACCGATGCGTGGACCAGTCAACATGGACAGGGGCGATACCTTTCCCTCACTGCCCATTGGGTTAATGTAGTTGAGCCGGGTACAGACCGTGCGAGTGGCGCAGGACGTGTCCTGCCCACTCCAAGGATTGCAGGAATCCATTCTGTACGCATTGACTCCTCCTCTTACACCAGTTCCTCAGAATCATCGCTGCAGGAGCCTTCACAGTCCACCTCCACATGGACCCGTGATGAACGTGTACCTGTTACGACCGACATGAGCACAGCCGTGGCCAAACGTCAACAGGCCGTCTTGAAATTAATTTTTTTGGGGAATCGTAGCCACACAGCGCAGGAGCTCTGGAATGCCATCAAGCAGGAGAGCGATGTGTGGTTTGAGCCAGCGAATCTCCAGCCAGGCATGGTAGTGTGTGATAATGGCCGAAATCTGGTGGCAGCCCTGGGCCTCGGCAACCTCACTCACATCCCATGTCTGGCACATGTGCTCAATTTGGTCGTGCAGAGTTTTTTGAGGGACTATCCGGATCTTGATGCACTGCTGCACAAGGTCCGCCTAGAGTGTGCTCACTTGCGGCGTTCCAGCACGGCAAAAGCGCGCATTGCGGCTCTGCAGCGCCGACACCGCCTGCCGGAACATCGCATCATATGTGACCTACCTACCAGGTGGAATTCCACGTTACATATGTTGGAGCGGTTGTGTGAGCAGCAGCAAGCTGTAATGGAGTACCAGCTGTATCAGGCGCAAAAAAGTCGCAGTCAGCGCCGTACAGACTTCACAACCACAGAGTGGGCCACTATGAAGGATGTCTGCCAGGTTTTGCGTCCCTTTGATTATTCCACGCGGATGGCGAGTGCAGATGATGCACTAGTCAGCATGACTGTCCCCCTTATCTGCCTGCTTGAAAAATCACTGCAAGCGCTAAGGGATGATGTTGTGGAAGAGGTGGAGGATGAGGATTCACCACTTCCATCATCTTCTGGACAGTCAGCGCCACGTGGTTCCTCACAAACGCGTAGGCAGGGGACAGTTTGTGAGGAGGATGAGGAGGAGTCAATGGAGGAGGAAGACATCCGTCCAGAGGAGGGAGTTACACAATTGTCCAGTACTCAGTGTGTACAGCGAGGGTGGGGTGATGACGAGCGGGCAGAGATCACGCCTCCAGCTGGGGACAGCGTTTCTTGGGCAGTTGGCAGTCTGCAGCACATGGTGGATTACATGCTGCAGTGCCTGAGAAACGACCGCCGCATCGACCACATTCTCAACATGTCTGATTATTGGGTGTTCACCCTCCTCGATCCTCGCTACCGGGACAACGTAGAAAGCCTCATCACACCGTTGAACCGGGAGCGAAAAATGCGGGAGTACCAAGACACACTGGTCAGTTCCATCATCTTCTCCATTCCAACTGAGAGAAGTGCTGCTACTGCATTCCAAAGCAGCTCAGTGCGTCCAGGCAGTGGTGGAGGCTCTGCACAAAGAGGGAGCAGAAGCAGTGCCTCTGCCCAAGGCAAGACCAGTATGGCCCAACTGTGGCACAGTTTTGTGTGCCCCCCACAAAAGTCTACACCATCACAGACGGCTCCAGTCAGCAGGAGGCAACGGTTCCGTCAGATGGTGACAGACTACATGTCTTGCCCTCTTGCTGTACTCCCAGACGGCTCTTCCCCTTTCAAGTTTTGGGTCTCAAAGCTGGATACATGGCCAGAGCTAAGCCAGTATGCATTGGAGGTGCTGTCTTGCCCTGCGGCCAGAGTATTATCGGAACGTGTTTTTAGTGCTGCAGGTGGTGTACTAACTGACCGTCGCATGCGACTATCCTCCGATAACGTTGACCGGCTTACTTTTCTGAAAATGAACAAGGCCTGGATCTCGCAGGAATTTGCCACTCCTCCTCCTGATTAAATAATTAGGTCACTGTATACGTTATCCAGGTCTCCTGTTGTGTTCATCTTTCTACCACCTGAACTTAAATTCCTGGGCTCCAACACCGCCAGTTGAGGCTCAGACGTGCCGTCTGCACAGTCAAAACATACGACCCAGTGTTATTGGGTTTCAGTAACGTCAGCTGATCCCCAGCTGTGTAGCCGGCAATGTGTCATGCGACCGCCACGCTGACACAACAACTGAAATGTAAGGGAATCTGTCCCCCCCCCCCCCCAAGGCGTTTGTTACTGAAAGAGCCACCTTGTGCAGCAGTAATGCTGCACAAGGAAAAAGGTAGCTATTTTGGTTTTGCTCCTTGCACACGCAAAACTTAACACTTATAAAATGTGTCCACTGATACCGTAAAACCGTCCCGGAGGTGGGACTTTCCTTCGTAATATGACGCAGCACAGCCGTCATTCCTACCCCCCCGGCGCCGCGCCCCGGCTCCTCAGCGTTGTTTGATTCCGTCCCGGAGCCTGCGCTGTTATGTTATCCCGTGGCCAGGCACACTTAGCGCTGCCCGTCTTCTGGCATCATTTGGTGTCAGGCTGGCTGCGCCTGTGCGGCCACGCTGGCCGAGAGCCCGCCTCGCAGTGTCTTCTGATTTAATCCCACTGGGGGCCTGGGATCTATGGACATGCGCAGTGCATATCTGAACCTCCACCTCTCACTCATCTCCCTATGGCTTCTTCAGACTGTTCGGTGTCAGCTGGTCTCTAATAGCATGCCACGGCCGTGACACCGCACAGTCTGGAAAAGAAGCCGTAGGGAGGGGAGTGAGAGGCGAGGATATGCACTGCGCATGGCCATGGATCCCAGGCCCCCAGTGGGATTACATCAGAAGACACTGCGAGGCGGGCTCTCGGCCAGCGCGGCCGCACAGGCGCAGCCAGCCTGACACCAAATGATGTCAGAAGATGGGCAGCGCTAAGTGTGCCTGGCCACGGGATAACATAACAGCGCAGGCTCCGGGACGGAATCAAACAACGCTGAGGAGCCGGGGCACGGCGGCGTGGGGGTAGTAATGATGGCTGTGCTGCGTCATATTACGAAGGAAAGTCCCACCTCCGGGACGGTTTCACGGCTTCAGGGGACACATTTTATAAGTGTTTAGTTCTGTGTTTGCAAGGAGCATGATGAAAAGAGCCACCTTTTCCTTTTGCATCTTTTGTGCTGCACAAGCTGGCTCTTTCAGCTACAAACGCCTTGGGGGGGGGGGGTTAAAGGTTCCCTTTCGACTTTCTCAGGCTTCGGCCTACATTGTGTTCCTCTGCTTTTCCACCTGCCCCTGGGCTCCAACACCGCTAGTTGCCGTCCAGAAGTGCTGTACGCACAGTCAACAGTCCCTCCTCTGTTATTGGGGTTCAGTAACGTCAGCTGTTCCCCTGCTGTGTGTGTGGCAATCCCTCCTACCTCCTCCAACCTCCTCCAACCTCCTCCTCCTCCACCTGTCCCTGGGCTCCAACACCGCCAGTTGCCGTCCAGAAGTGCTGTACGCACAGTCAACAGTCCCTCCTCTGTTATTGGGGTTCAGTAACGTCAGCTGTTCCCCTGCTGTGTGTGTGGCAATCCCTCCTACCTCCTCCAACCTCCTCCAACCTCCTCCTCCTCCACCTGTCCCTGGGCTCCAACACCGCCAGTTGCCGTCCAGAAGTGCTGTACGCACAGTCAACAGTCCCTCCTCTGTTATTGGGGTTCAGTAACGTCAGCTGTTCCCCTGCTGTGTGTGTGGCAATCCCTCCTACCTCCTCCAACCTCCTCCTCCTCCACCTGTCCCTGGGCTCCAACACCGCCAGTTGCCGTCCAGAAGTGCTGTACGCACAGTCAACAGTCCCTCCTCTGTTATTGGGGTTCAGTAACGTCAGCTGTTCCCCTGCTGTGTGTGTGGCAATCCCTCCTACCTCCTCCAACCTCCTCCAACCTCCTCCTCCTCCACCTGTCCCTGGGCTCCAACACCGCCAGTTGCCGTCCAGAAGTGCTGTACGCACAGTCAACAGTCCCTCCTCTGTTATTGGGGTTCAGTAACGTCAGCTGTTCCCCTGCTGTGTGTGTGGCAATCCCTCCTACCTCCTCCAACCTCCTCCAACCTCCTCCTCCTCCACCTGTCCCTGGGCTCCAACACCGCCAGTTGCCGTCCAGAAGTGCTGTACGCACAGTCAACAGTCCCTCCTCTGTTATTGGGGTTCAGTAATGTCAGCTGTTCCCCTGCTGTGTGTGTGGCAATCCCTCCAACCTCCTCCAACCTCCTCCTCCTCCACCTGTCCCTGGGCTCCAACACCGCCAGTTGCCGTCCAGAAGTGCTGTACGCACAGTCAACAGTCCCTCCTCTGTTATTGGGGTTCAGTAACGTCAGCTGTTCCCCTGCTGTGTGTGTGGCAATCCCTCCTACCTCCTCCAACCTCCTCCAACCTCCTCCTCCTCCACCTGTCCCTGGGCTCCAACACCGCCAGTTGCCGTCCAGAAGTGCTGTACGCACAGTCAACAGTCCCTCCTCTGTTATTGGGGTTCAGTAACGTCAGCTGTTCCCCTGCTGTGTGTGTGGCAATCCCTCCTACCTCCTCCAACCTCCTCCTCCTCCACCTGTCCCTGGGCTCCAACACCGCCAGTTGCCGTCCAGAAGTGCTGTACGCACAGTCAACAGTCCCTCCTCTGTTATTGGGGTTCAGTAACGTCAGCTGTTCCCCTGCTGTGTGTGTGGCAATCCCTCCAACCTCCTCCAACCTCCTCCTCCTCCACCTGTCCCTGGGCTCCAACACCGCCAGTTGCCGTCCAGAAGTGCTGTACGCACAGTCAACAGTCCCTCCTCTGTTATTGGGGTTCAGTAACGTCAGCTGTTCCCCTGCTGTGTGTGTGGCAATCCCTCCTACCTCCTCCAACCTCCTCCAACCTCCTCCTCCTCCACCTGTCCCTGGGCTCCAACACCGCCAGTTGCCGTCCAGAAGTGCTGTACGCACAGTCAACAGTCCCTCCTCTGTTATTGGGGTTCAGTAACGTCAGCTGTTCCCCTGCTGTGTGTGTGGCAATCCCTCCTACCTCCTCCAACCTCCTCCAACCTCCTCCTCCTCCACCTGTCCCTGGGCTCCAACACCGCCAGTTGCCGTCCAGAAGTGCTGTACGCACAGTCAACAGTCCCTCCTCTGTTATTGGGGTTCAGTAACGTCAGCTGTTCCCCTGCTGTGTGTGTGGCAATCCCTCCTACCTCCTCCAACCTCCTCCAACCTCCTCCTCCTCCACCTGTCCCTGGGCTCCAACACCGCCAGTTGCCGTCCAGAAGTGCTGTACGCACAGTCAACAGTCCCTCCTCTGTTATTGGGGTTCAGTAACGTCAGCTGTTCCCCTGCTGTGTGTGTGGCAATCCCTCCTACCTCCTCCAACCTCCTCCTCCTCCACCTGTCCCTGGGCTCCAACACCGCCAGTTGCCGTCCAGAAGTGCTGTACGCACAGTCAACAGTCCCTCCTCTGTTATTGGGGTTCAGTAACGTCAGCTGTTCCCCTGCTGTGTGTGTGGCAATCCCTCCTACCTCCTCCAACCTCCTCCAACCTCCTCCTCCTCCTCCACCTGTCCCTGGGCTCCAACACCGCCAGTTGCCGTCCAGAAGTGCTGTACGCACAGAGCCAAACACCTCGCCTATGTGTTAGTGGGGTTCAGCACCGCCAGCTGTTCCCCTGCTGTGTATACGGCAACGTGTACTGCGACCACCACGCAGGCACAACAAGTTAAATTTAAGGGAACCTGTCCCCCCCCCCCCCATGCGTTTGTTACTGAAGGAGCCACCTTGTGCAGCAGTAATGATGCAAAGGGAAAAAGTGCCTCTTTTCGTGGTGCTCCTTGCATATGCTGAACCTAACACTTATGAAATGTGTCCCCTCACAGCGTTCAACCGTCCGGTAGGTGGAACTTTCCTTTGTCATGTGACGCAGCACAGCCGTCATTTTTACCCCCTTGTCGCCGTGCGCCGCCTCCTCAGCGTTGTTTGAATCTGTCCCGGAGCCTGCGCTGTTAGGTTACCCCTTGGCCATGCACACATTTTGCGCTGCCCGTCTTCTGACATCATTTGCTGTCAGGCTGGCTGCGCCTGTGCGGGTGCGCTGTCCGAGATTCAGCCTCGCGGTGTCGTCTAATGTAATCCCACCGCGGGCCTGGGATCCGTGTCCATGCGCAGTGCATATCCTCGCCTCTCACTCCCCTCCCTACGGCTTCTAATGACTGTTCGGTGTCAGCTGGTCCCTAATAGCATGCCACGGCCGTGACACCGCACAGTCTTTAGAAGCCGTAGGGAGGGGAGTGAGAGGCGAGGATATGCACTGCGCATGGACACGGATCCCAGGCCCGCGGTGGGATTACATTAGACGACACCGCGAGGCTGAATCTCGGACAGCGCACCCGCACAGGCGCAGCCAGCCTGACAGCAAATGATGTCAGAAGACGGGCAGCGCAAAATGTGTGCATGGCCAAGGGGTAACCTAACAGCGCAGGCTCCGGGACAGATTCAAACAACGCTGAGGAGGCGGCGCACGGCGACAAGGGGGTAAAAATGATGGCTGTGCTGCGTCACATGACAAAGGAAAGTTCCACCGACCGGACGGTTGAACGCTGTGAGGGGACACATTTCATAAGTGTTAGGTTCAGCATCTGCAAGGACCATAATTAAAAGAGCTAAGTTTACCTTTTCCAGCATTAGTGCTGTACACGATGGCTCTTCCAGCTACAAACGCCTGGGGGGGGGGGTTAAAGGTTTCCTTTCAACTTGCTCCAGTGCAGGCTTCGGCCTACACTCCGCTCCCCCTGCTCCTCCTGCTGACCCTGGGCTCTAACACACCGCCAGTTGGGGCCCAGATGTGCTAGCTGCACAGAGAAAAACACCAGCCAATGTGTCAGTGGGGTCCAGCACCGCCAGCTGTTCCCCTGCTGTGCAGCCGGCAACGTGTCCTGCAAAAGCCACGCAGACACAAGAACTGAAATTGAAGGGAACCTGTCCCCCCTCCCCCAGGCGTTTTTACGTTATCCAGCCACCTTGTACAGCGGTAATGCTGCATGTGTGCAAGGTGGCTCAGAAACGTATTCTCCTCGCACATGTGGAACTGAAAACACGTCTGAAATGTGTCCTCTGTGTGACCAGTTAACCGTCCCGGTGGTGTGACTTTCCTTTGTAATGACACGCTGCAACCCCCTTGGTAGCGCTGCCCGTCTTCTGGCATCATTGTTTGGCTGGCTGCGCCTCTGCGGCCGCCCTGACCCACACAACGCCCCTCGGTGTCTTATTTATTGGGACTGCGAGGGTGTGATTCATGGGCAGGATCAGTGCATCAGTTCGCCTGTCCCTCCTCTCCTTCCGCCTTCTTCGGACTGTGCGGCTTCATGGCCGTGGCATGCGATAAGGGATCAGATGACGCCGCACAGTCTGAAGCGGGTGTAAGGACCCGAGTGTGAGAGGCCAACATATGTGCTGTGCCAGGCCCTGAATCCCAGCCCCGCAGTGTTTTAACAATGTTAAGACACTGCGGGGCTGGGATTCATGGTCATCGCGAACCGCACCGGCCGACATTACATGATGCCAGAAGATGGGCAGCGCTAACGGCGCTAGGCCAGGGGATAACACGACAGCGCAGACTCCTGTACAGCAAATAACAACGCTCGGGAGGCTGCACCCAGCACCAAGGTGGGATTCTTGACACCTGTGCTGCGTCTCATTACAAAGGGAACTCGCGCCTCCATTACACAGTTTGACTGTATAAAGGGCTGAATGTTATACGTGTTCCATTCAGCGTGTGCAAGGAGAAAAATTACAAGAGCAACCTTTGACTTGCGCAGCACTGCTGCTGCATAAGCTGTGGCTCTTCTACTTTGTAACCCCTGAGGGGGGGTTAAAGGTGACTTTTGAAATCGGTTCAATTAGGCTTCGGCCTACACTCTGCTCCACCTGCAGAGCCCGGGCTCCAACAACGCTAGTTGCTGTCCGGAAGTGCTGGCTGCACAGAGCCAAACACCTCGCCAATGTGTCAGTGGGGTCCAGCACCGCCAGCTGTTCCCCTGCTGTGTAGCCGGCAACGTGTCCTGCAAAAGCCACGCAGACACAACAGACCCAAAGCTGCCGCCAGTGCAGGCTTCGGCCTACACTCCCCTCCCCCTGCTCCTCCTCCTCCTGCTCCTCCTCCTGCTGACCCTGGGCTCTAACACACCGCCAGTTGGGGCCCAGATGTGCTAGCTGCACAGAGAAAAACACCAGCCAATGTGTCAGTGGGGTCCAGCACCGCCAGCTGTTCCCCTGCTGTGCAGCCGGCAACGTGTCCTGCAAAAGCCACGCAGACACAAGAACTGAAATTGAAGGGAACCTGTCCCCCCTCCCCCAGGCGTTTTTACGTTATCCAGCCACCTTGTACAGCGGTAATGCTGCATGTGTGCAAGGTGGCTCAGAAACGTATTCTCCTCGCACATGTGGAACTGAAAACACGTCTGAAATGTGTCCTCTGTGTGACCAGTTAACCGTCCCGGTGGTGTGACTTTCCTTTGTAATGACACGCTGCAACCCCCTTGGTAGCGCTGCCCGTCTTCTGGCATCATTGTTTGGCTGGCTGCGCCTCTGCGGCCGCCCTGACCCACACAACGCCCCTCGGTGTCTTATTTATTGGGACTGCGAGGGTGTGATTCATGGGCAGGATCAGTGCATCAGTTTGCCTGTCCCTCCTCTCCTTCCGCCTTCTTCGGACTGTGCGGCTTCATGGCCGTGGCATGCGATAAGGGATCAGATGACGCCGCACAGTCTGAAGCGGGTGTAAGGACCCGAGTGTGAGAGGCCAACATATGTGCTGTGCCAGGCCCTGAATCCCAGCCCCGCAGTGTTTTAACAATGTTAAGACACTGCGGGGCTGGGATTCATGGTCATCGCGAACCGCACCGGCCGACATTACATGATGCCAGAAGATGGGCAGCGCTAACGGCGCTAGGCCAGGGGATAACACGACAGCGCAGACTCCTGTACAGCAAATAACAACGCTCGGGAGGCTGCACCCAGCACCAAGGTGGGATTCTTGACACCTGTGCTGCGTCTCATTACAAAGGGAACTCGCGCCTCCATTACACAGTTTGACTGTATAAAGGGCTGAATGTTATACGTGTTCCATTCAGCGTGTGCAAGGAGAAAAATTACAAGAGCAACCTTTGACTTGCGCAGCACTGCTGCTGCATAAGCTGTGGCTCTTCTACTTTGTAACCCCTGAGGGGGGGTTAAAGGTGACTTTTGAAATCGGTTCAATTAGGCTTCGGCCTACACTCTGCTCCACCTGCAGAGCCCGGGCTCCAACAACGCTAGTTGCTGTCCGGAAGTGCTGGCTGCACAGAGCCAAACACCTCGCCAATATGTCAGTGGGGTCCAGCACCGCCAGCTGTTCCCCTGCTGTGTAGCCGGCAACGTGTCCTGCAAAAGCCACGCAGACACAACAGACCCAAAGCTGCCGCCAGTGCAGGCTTCGGCCTACACTCCCCTCCCCCTGCTCCTCCTCCTCCTGCTCCTCCTCCTGCTGACCCTGGGCTCTAACACACCGCCAGTTGGGGCCCAGATGTGCTAGCTGCACAGAGAAAAACACCTCGCCAATGTGTCAGTGGGGTCCAGCACCGCCAGCTGTTCCCCTGCTGTGCAGCCGGCATCGTGTCCTGCAAAAGCCACGCAGACACTTGCTCTTGTACCTTCTGCTCCCCATCCTGGTTCCAGTACCGTCAGCTGGTTCCGGGCAGAGCCTTTGGCTTAGGTGCCTCCCTTTGGTATCCGAGTTCCACCAACGTCAGGTGGTCCTTGGTAGTGCTTTCAGGCACGGGTACCTCCTGCTTAGTAACCGGGTTCCAGTAACGTCAGCTGGTCCTCGGTAGTTCCATTGGCTCTTGGACCTTCGGCTACCCATCCGGGTTCCAGCACCGTCAGCTGGTTCTCGGCAGTGTCTTTTGCTCTTGTACCTTCTGCTCCCCATCCTGGTTCCAGTACCGTCAGCTGGTTCCGGGCAGAGCCTTTGGCTTAGGTGCCTCCCTCTGGGTATCCGAGTTCCACCAACGTCAGGTGGTCCTTGGTAGTGCTTTCAGCACAGGTACCTCCTGCTTAGTAACCGGGTTCCAGTAACGTCAGCTGGTCCTCGGTAGTTCCATTGGCTCTTGGACCTTCGGGTAGCCATCCGAGTTCCAGTTCCATCAGCTGGTTCTCGGCATTTTCTCAGCCTTCTTGTACCTTCTGCTACATTTCCAAGTTCAAGAGACTAAACACAATGACCCAGAAGACCACCCCTAAGATGACGACGACACCAGAGACGACAACCACCGTGATGACGACGACCCTGGAGACGATGACCCCGAAGACCACCCCGATGACGACGACCCCGGAGACGACGACCCTGAAGACCACCCCGATGACGACGACCCCGGAGACGACGACCCTGGAGACGACGACGACCTGGAAGACCGAGAAGCAGAAGAACAAGAGGCTGCAGAACAAAGAGCAGAAGGACATTAAGCATAACACAAAATATCAGAGCAAAAAATATTATGTAAATTATAAGCAGAAGAAGACTAAGCAGTGTATGGGGGTGAGTCCGTTCCTCCTCGTGGTGCCCCTGGATAAAGCCTGATGCTGCAGGCCAAACTGAACGCGGACAAATGTAACTGTTTTGTGACAGGCAGAACGGAAGGTGTAATCTTCAAACTTTTATAGATAACAACTACGGGAATGCCTGTCACAAATAAGAATATGATGAAGAAGTTGAATATGATGAAGATAATAGTAAAATAAAAAGAATATGAACAATGTAACCCAAAAAATAATAGGTAGAAGATGAAGAAGAAGATGAATAAGGTGAAGAAGTTGATGTCAAAGAAGCTGATGATGAGGATAATTAAGAAGAAAGCGTGGGAGAAGTAAAAAAGAAGGTGAAGGGCGTGGAAGTAGTGAAACATCAATATCTGACATAAAAAAAAAAAAAAAAACATAGTCAAATTCTTTCTAACGCCGAACTTCATAAAAAAAAATAAAAAATCCTGCTATTCTATTACATTGGGCTAAACCTCTGTCCCTTTAATATCTCCGCCACGTCCCCCAATACATCCTACAATATTCTTAGTTGTTTTCCTTCATGTAGAATGAACCTACAAGTGTATAAAGGGTTTATTTTAATTCCGATATTTTCGTCCCATTGACTTGCATTGGGATCGGGTATCGGTATCGGATTGGATTCCGATACTGTGACGGTATCGGCCGATACTTTCCGATACCGATACTTTCCGATATCGGAAAGTATCGCTCAACACTAGTTGTGAGCGAAAGTCGTTCTTTAAAATCCCCTCCCTATTGTATGACTGCTCGCGGAAGGTGGATGATTGCTATCTAGCGCCCGACTTAGCCATCAGCACGTTACACACATTACAGCGTCTAATTGCTGTGACCGCCAGTGCGGCGCTGTGCGCTTTCTCTGCGCTTTCCTGACCCAAGCCTGGGTGGTTAGTGGCGTCCGCCAGTGCGGCACCGCACGCACTCTCGTGCTTCTTAAATATTATTTCTGTCTCTCTGACACCCCAGTAGCGGTGTCGAGCACATGAGGTCTTTATGAACTCAAATCCTGAGTCTTGGGATTGAATTCTGAGACTCCTTGCTTGCGCTCTTGGTGCGGTACCGCGGCCCTGTGACGCAACAGGGTTCGCTTCCTTCACACAGGGTGAAGTTAACCCATGTGTGTATTCATATTGTACCACCATATCGTCCGTCTCTACTAGCAGCAGGGTTTTCACCTGCACAGTGGACCTCGGACTGCGAACGCACCTAATACCATTACATCTTAAACTTGGTGCGTTCCGCCAGTCCTAACATATAGTCTCCTTATCAGGAATTAGATTAGGACCTAAAATCAGGCTACCCGGCTAATAAAGTGCAAAATAGTGCATGTGATATAAATGAATTGTCCCATGGCAACATAACTGGCCATAAGGAAATACTTACAATAGTGCATAATAGGTGAGGATTCCCCCAGCCTTCCACCCCTACGTGCGTTTCGCAGCTTCTTCATCAGGTCGCATAGGGGTGGCAGGCCAGGGGAATCCTCACCTATTATGCACTATTGTAAGTATTTCCTTATCGCCAGTTATGTAGCCATGGGACAATTCATTTATATAACATGCACTATTTTGTACTTTATTAGCTGGGTAGCCTGATTTTGGGTCCTAATCTAATTCCTATTAAGGAGACTATAGGATTGATTCTCGTGTACACGTATTTAATTAGGGCATGGCCCAGCACTTTATTTAGAGTGTTTTTTTCAGTGCTAGACGCTTTCATGTTTTCTCTTTGTCACTATTGAGTACTAATTGAATTCCCTATATTCGATCATATGATTTTGACCTCGTGGTATAAAGGGGAAAAACTGATATGATACATATTCATGTGTTCCCTGTGGATATTTAGCTAGTTACTTCAGGTGGCGATTTTGCACTATATCAATTGTGGATTCTCCTTTACTTTTCTTGCCTGCTTAGTGAGTGTGCTCTGTTCTCTATATTTTAATCTTGCGGTGCATTATTTTTTTGCATTAAAATAAAGCATGGTTTTTGTATCTAAAAATACTGTTTGACCCTTTTTGTCTGAATTGATGACAAAGGGTAATCATTGAATATGTTATAATTGAGTGGTCGGATATGTTACTTTATTCCATAGATTAAGGGAATTTTTTGGGTGTTTAACCAATGAAGGGTGTGGGGCATCCTGATTATTTTCTAACAACCAAGTCTCAGAAAGGTTTTCTTAAAAAGCCTTAGAATATTTTGAAGAAGTAAAACTGTTTTAAACTGTTATTTGGGTACCTGTAGCTTAAGGAAAACTATGGGTGCTGACAGGTGAGTATTTTTAATGTTATTCAGGGTAACTATCCTGAAGTTTGCCGCCAAAAGGCTATTAGTTATGGGTTGTGTTTCTATAGAGTGGATCAAACCCATCAAGTTACTCCATTTTTGTTGAATGTGAATGTTAAGCTTAAACATACTATGACAACTGAATCTCAGTTTTAAAAAAGTGCAGTTTCTGTAAAATTAAGTATAGATCACAAATGATCTATATTCATCCTCTAGCTGTATTCTTTAACACCATAAGCAACCATGAATTTTAATTAGATTTGAGCAAATTTTGCAAAATTCGGTTCCGATTGCGATCAGTGGCGAATATTGTTTTTGCAATATTCGCTGAACACAGAGTTAGGGTTGGCGGAACGCACCGAGTATAAATATATGTAACTAGATTGTGGCCCGATTATAACGCATCGGGTATTCTAGAATATGCATGTCCCCGTAGTATATGGACAATGATGATTCCAGAATTCGCGGCAGACTGTGCCCGTCGCTGATTGGTCGAGGCAACCTTTATGACATCATCGTCGCCATGGCAACCATTATGACATCTACGTCGATACTGTGCCCGTCGCTGATTGGTCGAGGCCTGGCGGCCTCGACCAATCAGAGACGCGGGATTTCCAGGACAGACAGAAAAACCCTTAGACAATTATATATATAGATAATAGGTACGTTTGCAACCTGGGGTCCACCGTGCAGGAGAGGAACCTGCTGCTAGTAAGTGGCAGTGCTATATGGCGGTATTAGCGAACTCTGTTACTTCACAGAATCACTAGGGTAGTGAAATGCTGTGCCCTGTTAACCTCACAGAGGGACACAGCTACCAAACAGAGCAAAACTGTGGTCGTGCAGTCAGCATAGCACACAAACAACTCCTCACTGGAGGTGCCGGTATTCTAGGGGCTTATTTCAGCCAAGATCTGAATCCAAACACACAAAACTCCTCATCGGAGGTGCCGGTATTCTAGGAGCTTATTTCAGCCAACCCTGACCTCATGCAAACATGACCACACAATAGCAAGGCTCAAAACATAGGTTGATACAGCACATGGCCGTGCGGCCATGCAAACCTTTTATAGCTGTAGCAGACAAGGACCTTCCTGGTGGTCCAATAGGATCTTCAACAGGACCTGAGCATGTGACCCCAGACCTCCAATGGGAGGTCGTCCCGTGGGCATGGTCAGTATGGGAAAAGCGAGACTTATTCCCAGAAAGACCTGCTCACTGCTGAACATTGCTGGCTACAATGACAGAGCCTGAAAGGGCAGTAGTAACCAGTCATCCAGTGTCAGCCTGAGCCAGACGCTGGGAACGATGTCTCCACTGAGCAGGCTCCACTGAAGCTGGAGGAGAATGGGAGACCGCAGCAGACATGGTTCGAGATTCCCCCTGTGCAGTGGTGGAAATTCGACACCTAACACACAGACAAATGTCATTAAAACCAAAAATTGGATTTATAAAAATAAGACTAAAGAAAATATATAAGAATATTTAGCCCAAGATCCAATAAAACAAGGGGATAAATGTAGATAATATATATTTTATTGCACAAAATATCAAAAGGACAAAAAACGGGTAATAAGGTGAGGCAGCACACAATAAAGCAGCTAAAATGACCGATGCTCACAAGGTATATGAGTAAGGATAATAAAGCACCAGAAAGGAAACACAAATGTTTCACTACAAATGCCCGCACAGGGTCACAAGAAAGAGTAAATGTCCACAAGGAATAAATAAGGTAGCAAACGACACCAGCTGCCAGAGGTAAAT
Source organism: Ranitomeya variabilis (assembly GCF_051348905.1). Lineage (NCBI taxonomy): Eukaryota > Metazoa > Chordata > Amphibia > Anura > Dendrobatidae > Ranitomeya > Ranitomeya variabilis. The sequence continues at coordinate 109,124,772 of NC_135237.1, read as the reverse complement.
CCAAACATGCCCCAGTTCAGGGCAAGTGGGCCATGTAATGTCATAAGAATAGAATATTCCTTGTCAATGACCTCATTTTAATATAGAAAATATGGTAATCCCAAGCATGAAGTGTTTAGACAAGGGAAAAATGAGGGGCAGCTTTACCTTGGGACATGATGTAGACCACGTGCGGGAAGAGATAGTGAGACACGCTAGAGCCTCATTGGAGTCAATGGGAGTAGAAATGAATGAATATGTTTAGAACCGATCATCAAACCTAAATTAGTCACAAATAGAGTACCAATATGGCAAATTCAGATTCGGCGGCCGATTCCGAACATATTCGCTCAACTCTACTTTTAATTATTATGGAAGTAAATATACAGAATAAACCCATATTGCAGACATTGTAGAGTTTGCATTTATATGGTTTCAAACTGATTATATACAATGAATTTAAATATGGTCTCAAACTGAAAGTCCTATAATTCAATTTAAGAATTTTTGCTCATAAAAATAAACCTCAGAGCTATTCAAGCTATGTATTGGTTGACAATTTGATAAATTGCTTAGCTAAACAAGTAAGCAAAACAAAATAAAAAAAAGTCATACTGAAGACAAAGTGCAGGCATTTGGGGGCCAATGACTATTAGTTTGACCCAGACCACTCTTAGTGAAACACATACTGCAAGCTTTATAATAATCTTCCAAGCCTTGTCAAGGATGAGGGGCTGTAGTTTTTCACTGAACATTGCGAGAATTGGGAAAAGAAGTCAATCGGCACATGAATGCAAATCACATAATGACTACTCAAATAACTTATACTATCTATAGGAAAAAGCGTCAAACCTTAATTCTTTGCCTGAATGTAGGAAAACCTAGATTTTTCTTTCTCATATGTATTTGCAACTGTATGTATAAAGACAAAGGCATGGCATGTGACATGTGTCCAAATTCTTTTATGGATATAGTAGCAGAGAGGTCTTTTGTCTCCTTAAGCCACCAGGTCTGGATGCAACTGCTAACTATGCATTCCCTATTGTCAGTGGCTCTGGAATGAAGAATAGCTAATATAATGCTAATTGTTCACAAAACACTATAACCTTTTTTTCTTGACAAGATGAATAACACTGTGCACTTCTGATGCTTGGTTGTAATCTTGTTCCTCCATACAACTAAATTATACAGTTTTTTTATTCTTAAGTGACAAATTTCACCCATAGTAAATCAGTTATTTAACTGGTAATAAGCACATTCTGCTCCTAGAACAGACAAATACAAGGTTGGGGTCATATTAAAACATAACAGCTATAAAATTAAGACAATCAAAAGCAGCTAAACTTCAAATTACAGCTAATTACACTCTCAAAGACAAAATGCCATTCATTGACAATGTGGAAGTCTCAACATTTTTAAGGGACAGGAATCTCAAGATTTTTTTTTTATTGCAGATAGAAAACATTAAAAACTAGTGTCATGTGTGAAAGGTCTACCAACTAGTAATAAAAGGGGATGTCAAGTTATCTTAAAAAAATGTTGAATAAATGCACTAATTACCGTTACAGCGTGTGATAAGAAAACTACTGTACTGTGGATAAGTCTATCAGGGTTTTTCTAGTGTTTCTATCTTACGTTTTGTGCTTATTGCTTTATTTCTCAATCCATACATACAGTATATTGGCTTTTCAATTTTTTAAGGCCATATGGAAATAATATCTTCAAGCTGCATTTATCAGCTGTGCCCTTGACACTAAATGTGAATTTGACTAAAGTGGGCACACTTCATCTAAAATTGACCTTTCACCTAGTCAACTAAATACTTTTCTTTGAAATACTGATATTAATGGAAAAGTGTGATTGATAAATCCTAAACACAGACATGTAAAACAATTTACAAAGTACATTTATTGCACACAAGGCAAATAAATCATACAATATCCACTAAAGATGACTTATTCAAGTGGAATTGATTTCTCTTCAAATAAAAAAAAAAAAATGTTTTGCATTCTCTAAGCTAGGCCTCAGATGTCACTGCACCCTGCGTTGTCACTCTAGTTATGTGCGGCGGGGATGGCGGAACAGGGGAACAGGTTAGTGATGAGTTGAGTATTATTTTTTTTTTACATCCTATGCTATTTGTTTGTTATGCTGTGGGGTATTGAGAGACTCTAGAGCATACTAGGGAGGATTCAAGTCCCAGTAAAATCCACATGATTTGGCAAATTTGAATTTTGGCCAATTCAATTATCTGTAATCTCAACTTATAAAAATAAAATAAAATGAACAACTAAGAGAAAAAGTGTATAAAATCTCAAATATTCCACCAAATCATTTTATTACAGGAGTATTATATAAGTACCTGCCTTAAAAGCATTTACAAAATGCCCACTGTCCACTGTATAATCTCCTTGTAGACGTTGTCTCTTTTAGGATTTAAGTTAAAATGTGCAAACCAGGGAGACTCCTGACACTGCTAGGTGAATTGGCTAACCTTACTATGGAAGACAACTTTGAGCTGATGGACTGTTGCAAAAGATTTGATTGTGAAGTATCAAATTGTAATCAGAAAAAAATGTGGTTGTACATCTGGGACTAAAATATAATCTATTCAATATCTTGGATTTAATATCTTACTTTAATAAAAACAATTATAGCCTTTGATCCATTCAACCAATATTGTTTTGCTAAGAACATTCTATAGAAATTTTAGTTCTGACACTAAAATTAAAATAAATGCAAGACTATCTAAAGGTAAAAGTTGAAGCTGTTGTATTGTTTACCAATTGTGTTTTCAATCACCAGTTTAACTTTGGCTTCATACACAAAATAATCTTTTGTTCTATGTAACCAAAACTGTAAGGGTTTTCACTTTTGAGATGATAACACAATTTTAGTACTAGACTGGATCAAAGACCACCAACATTCAAACTCAATGTAACGTTGGGGGACAAATGTAACGCTTATGAATGTGTACCTACTGCGCCAAGGGCCTGGCTTAACCTGGAGGGACATAACTACCTCGTTTTTGCAAGATCCTCTGGTAGTGAGGAAAAGCTTGGCCTCAGGTAGTCGCCAGGTACCGCTCCAAAGCAGTCCCCGGGAATGCAGCTGCTGACCGGAGAGTCAGAGGCACAGCAATGCGGTACAGGAAGGCAAAGACAAAAACGTGGTCAGACAGTCTGAGGTCACAGCAGGCAGCAAATTTTCAGAATATGTAGCCGAGGTCAGGTGGGGAGAGTCCGACAGGATGAGTACATGAGCTGCATCAGTAAGGCTCCTTTCACACTTCCGTCTTATGGCGTACGTTGCAAAGCGTCATTTTGGATAAAAAACGCATCCTGCAATGTTGCCCGCAGGATGCATTTTTTCTCCATAGACTTGAATTAGCGATGCATTGCGACGTATGGCCACATGTCGCATTCGTCGTGCGATGGATGCGTCGTGTTTTGGCGGTCGCGACGCACAAAAAACGTTCAATGTAACATTTTTTGTCCTTCAGTTCCGCTTTTTCCGACCGCACATGCGTGGCAGGAACTCCACCCCCTCCTCCCCGCTCATCACACTGGGCAGTGGATGCGTCGTAAGACTGCCTCCGCTGCCCACGTTGTGCTAAATTTAGCAAAACGTCCGTCGGTATGTCGGGCCGACGGTTTGCGATGGCCCCGTAACGACGGAAGTGTGAAAGGAGCCTAATAGGAGAAACAAACAGACAACGCACAAACAGGAATCTAGATGAACAAACAGACTATGAGTCACTGTGTTGGGTGGAGCTACCTCATATAGAGCCTGGCTGCACAGTATAGGCCAGGGAACCTAATCTCTGCAGGAAACAACAAGGTTAAATTTCTGTCAAGATGCAGCAGTGCTGCAAGAGGAAAAACACAGCGATCATGTGAAGACCACGGTGAGTAGAGCAGCACTAAGGAAGCATACAGGTTACCGCCGTGACACCCAACTATGACTATTATGTGTGTCTATATAGTCTCTATTGGTATTGATAAGAGTCATGTTTATCTATATAACCTTTGGTTAACCACAATCTTTTAACTTCCTTATTTTGTGGTCATATTTTAATACATTTAGTAAAACATAAGTTTTAATAATCCTCACTTTCTTGCTGTGACATACTAGACTGGATCAATACAAATATTGATATCAACTTATCTAAAAAAAAATGTTTTCATAGAGTACAGCTTATAGAATATAGCTAATGTCCGCATAAATACTTTTATAATATTGTAATTTTTTCAGCATTACTTTAGTTATAAAATGCTCTAACATTGTCCCCAAAGATGTATTGTAGAAAAAAATCACATCTTTGCACTGAAAACATTCAGCCTAACTTAAACATAGTGGTCAATGCATATTTCCCATATGAAACACTAATTTTAACAGAAATGAGTATCAAAATTTGAAAAAAGGCAAGATGTTTTACTATTTTAATATGAATACAAATTTTCTACATGTAACATACATATATGTACATATATATATATTTACATACAGTGGAGAAAATAAGTATTTGATATGATACCGATTTTGCAAGTTTTCCCACCTACAAAGAATGGAAAGGTCTGCAATTTTTTTATTGTAGGTAGACATCAACTGTGAGAGACAGAATCTAAAAAAAAACTAGAAAATCCCTTTGTTTGAGATTTAAATAATTCAGTTCCATTTTATTGCATAAAATAAGTATTTGATTACCGTGATGGGCGAACCGCTGGGTGTTCGGGTCCAGCCGAACATTTAAAAATCCTTTGGTCTAAGTACCAGATAAGTACCCGAACCCAAACCTAGACTTCACTCAGATGAATAAGAAGTCCGAAGATCCATTGTTTGCCAAGCTGTCAGTGTGACAAACACTGCCTCTGATCGGCTGTAAGATTATTAGCGGAAGGCAGAGAGCTGTGGTTCCCACTCTGTTAGATGACAGTGTGCGCCAACATTGGTGGTAAAAAGTTTACCTCTGGTCACAGAGGCATCGGCTGATGAGAGAGCACTACTCCCATCAGCCTATACCTGCTGCCACTAATAACAGAGAGAGCAGGCACCTCTAATGGGAGTATTCATCAACCAGCACTGGCGCTATAAATAAATAAAAAAAATGACTTGAGGTCTTCTTTTTTTGATAACCAGCCAGGCAAAACTGACAGCTATGGGCGGCAACTTTCAGCTGTCAGCTGTATCATGGCTGGTTATCAAGAATTGAGAATTCCCACACCGTTTTTCAAAATTTTTTAAGTAAATAATAAAAAAGCATAGGTCCCCCCATTTTTTAAAACCAGTACAGCTAAAGCAGACAGTTGGGGGCTGGTATTCTCAGGCTGGTAAAGGTGCCATGGATATTGGCTCCCCTAGTCTAAAAATAGCAGCCTGCAGATTCCCCCGAAAAGGCGCATCTATTGTCCTGTGGTGGGGCAAGTGGGTATAATATTTGTGGGGTTGAGGTCACCTTTGTTTTGTTAGGTGACATCAAAGCCACAAGTTAATAATGGAGAGATGTATATAAGACGCCTCTCCATTACTAGCCCCATATTCATATTGTAAATAAAAGTTACCCCGAATAAAGTCCTTTATTTAAAATATAAATCCACACTCTGTTTTACAAATTTATTTAAAAATAATAAACACAGTTATACTCACCTTATGCCTAGTCCTCTGATGCCCATATCCCCTGTAAAAAAACCAGAGAATAATAAACAACAAAAAACTTACCTACTTACTTTATGCCTAATCCTCTGATGCTCATATGCCCTGTAAAAAAAGAAAAAATCATAAACAACTTTATTCCTCACCTGTCTGAAACGTAGCTAATCTATACTGTCCCATGACGATTTGGATTATTTGAAGAGTGGTCACTGATGTGACCGCTCTCCCCGCCAGCTGACACACACAGGCATGAGCATAATCGCTCCTATCAGTGTCTAGCACTGAGCTTCTGCAATGAGAATGTTCCCTGGAGTTCATAGATGAACCCCGGTGAACTCACTTATTGGATCACTCACTGCGTGAGAAAGAAATGGGGGATCCCAATCATATTTTTTAAATTAATTATTTAAATAAATTAAAAAACTGTGTGGGGACCACGCCATTCTTGATAACCATCCATGATAAAGTTGACAGTTGAGGGTTGCGATCTGCAGCTGTCAGTTTTGCCATGCTGGTTATCAACAATAGAACAGACTGAACGTCATTTAAAAAAAAATGTTTTTTTTTAGCGCAGGCATTGGCTGATGACTACTCTCTGTTATTAGTGGCAGCAAGCGTAAGTGTTTAAAGTTGTACTCGCTCATCAGCTGATGCCTCTGTGACCATAGGTAAACTTTTTAACTCCAGTCACAGCTGCTGGCGCTCTGGCAGGTGGTATTATTTTACCAGTGTTTCATTCGCTGTCATGTACATGACAGTGTGGGAAACACCCAATATTCGGGGTGCTGAACCCGAACAGTAACACAGACTTCTTAGAGAAGTCTGTGCCTGAATAGTAGGTGTTCGGTATGGATGCCGAACTTTAATGTTCGGGTACGCCCATCACTAATCACCTACCAGAAAGCAAGAATTCTGGCTCTCACAAACCTATTAGTGTTTCTTTAAGAAGCCCTCATACTCTGCACTCATTACCTGTATTAATTTCACCTGTTTGAACTCATACCCTGTATAAAAGACACCTGTCCACACAATCAATCACACTCCAACCTCTCCATCATGGCCAAGGCCAAAGACCTGTCTAAGGATAGCGGGGACAAATTTGTAAACGTTCACAAGGCTGGAATGGGCTAGAGAACAAGAGGCAAGCAGCTTGGTGAGAAGGCAACTGTTGGCACAATTATTAGAAAATGGAAGAGTCACAATATGACTAGGGCTGAGCGACTTTTACTTTTTCAGGATCGAGTCGGGTTTCGCGAAACCCGACTTTGTCAAAAGTCGGGTCGGGTGAAATCGGCCGATCATTGCGAAAAGTCGGGGGCCGACTGAAACACGAAACCCAATGCAAGTCAATGGGGAATAAAAGTCGGCAGTGAGTGGAGGACAGGAAAACACCTACCAAGCCCATTTTAATGTTAAAAACATCAATTATTGTTACTTAAGCTTGTCAATCTTAATTTACCTTATAATAATAGTTAGCCATTGAAAATTTGGGGGTAATTTGGCAACAGTTGTGGGGGTAGTAGGGCTGGCTCAAGTTTTTCGTGGGCCCAGGAAACGTGGACTACGTCACGGCGGTGGAGCAGGGAGAGGTAAGTATTTCAACTTTGCAAGTGCTGTGATCATGAGCAAGCAGGGGGGGTACACTCGTTCGCATTGCCACTGGCACAGGGCCCCTCAAAGTACGGCGTTGTGTTTGACGGCGGGGGCGCCTCCCACTGGCAGTGACACTTTTGCATACTATGACGGGCCCTGTGACAGTGATGTCGCCAACGAGTATGCCCCCCCACCTCATGAAGGAACCTGCACTTTCATATGCACCTTTCTCTTTGTCCCCGTGTAAGGTGGTATAGTATGCGGGAAGGGGGACCTGACTTTCAGCAGGGTCAGATTCTGGCTGTTTAGAGTGCAAGGGGAATGTAGTGGTCTGGGTCAATGTACCAGCAGACCCATCAAGCATTGGCTGGGTAATAGGCAGGATGAGGAGGAAACACAGATATAGGTCCAAAATAAAAAAGGAGGCTAAATGCTGGAAAAAATTGGTTACAGGAGTAAACAGGCAGCATTGCTTTGTTCAGTGGAGGACAACAACAAGCAGCAGCAGACACCGTTAGTAGGGCCCAACCAAACTAGTAGGCCAAATACAGTTTCAAATTCTAAATATAGCCTGAAAGCCTGTAGATTGAAACTCAGCTTTGTTTCTTTGAGGAAACCAAGAGGCAGCAGCAGACATAACTAGACCCAAACCAAGAACCAGGCCAAATGCAGTTTCATATTGTTGATAGAGGCTGAAAGCCTGTAGATTCAAACGCAGCTTTGTTTCTTTGAGGAAACCAAGAGGCAGCAGCAGACATAACTAGGCCCAAACCAAGCACCAGGGCAAATGCAGTTTCATATTGTTGATAGAGGCTGAAAGCCTGTAGATTCAAACGCAGCTTTGTTTCTTTGAGGAAACCAAGAGGCAGCAGCAGACATAACTAGGCCCAAACCAAGCACCAGGGCAAATGCAGTTTCATATTGCTGATAGAGGCCGAAAGCCTGTAGATTCAAACTCAGCTTTGTTTCTTTGAGGAAACCAAGAGGCAGCAGCAGATGTAACTAGGCCCAAACCAAGCACCAGGGCAAATGCAGTTTCATATTGTTGATAGAGGCTGAAAGCCTATAGATTCAAACGCAGCTTTGTTTCTTTGAGGAACCCAAGAGGCAGCAGCAGATGTAACTAGGCCCAAACCAAGAACCAGGCCAAATGCAGTTTCATATTGTTGATAGAGGCCGAAAGCCTGTAGATTCAAACTCAGCTTTGTTTCTTTGAGGAAACCAAGAGGCAGCAACAGATATAACTAGGCCCAAACCAAGCACCAGGGCAAATGCAGTTTCATATTTTTGATAGAGGCTGAAAGCCTGTAGATTCAAACGCAGCTTTGTTTCTTTGAGGAAACCAAGAGGCAGCAGCAGACATAACTAGGCCCAAACCAAGCACCAGGGCAAATGCAGTTTCATATTGTTGATAGAGGCCGAAAGCCTGTAGATTCAAACTCAGCTTTGTTTCTTTGAGGAAACCAAGAGGCAGCAGCAGATGTAACTAGGCCCAAACCAAGCACCAGGGCAAATGCAGTTTCATATTGTTGATAGAGGCTGAAAGCCTGTAGATTCAAACGCAGCTTTGTTTCTTTGAGGAAACCAAGAGGCAGCAGCAGATGTAACTAGGCCCAAACCAAGAACCAGGCCAAATGCAGTTTCATATTGTTGATAGAGGCCGAAAGCCTGTAGATTCAAACTCAGCTTTGTTTCTTTGAGGAAACCAAGAGGCAGCAACAGATGTAACTAGGCCCAAACCAAGCACCAGGGCAAATGCAGTTTCATATTGTTGATAGAGGCTGAAAGCCTGTAGATTCAAACGCAGCTTTGTTTCTTTGAGGAAACCAAGAGGCAGCAGCAGATGTAACTAGGCCCAAACCAAGAACCAGGCCAAATGCAGTTTCATATTGTTGATAGAGGCCGAAAGCCTGTAGATTCAAACTCAGCTTTGTTTCTTTGAGGAAACCAAGAGGCAGCAGCAGATGTAACTAGGCCCAAACCAAGCACCAGGGCAAATGCAGTTTCATATTGTTGATAGAGGCTGAAAGCCTGTAGATTCAAACGCAGCTTTGTTTCTTTGAGGAAACCAAGAGGCAGCAGCAGATGTAACTAGGCCCAAACCAAGAACCAGGCCAAATGCAGTTTCATATTGTTGATAGAGGCTGAAAGCCTGTAGATTCACATGCAGCTTTGTTTCTATGAGGAAACCAAGAGGCAGCAGCAGACATAACTAGGCCCAAACCAAGCACCAGGGCAAATGCAGTTTCATATTGTTGATTGAGGCTGAAAGCCTGTAGATTCAAACGCTTTGTTTAGTAAAGGTAGAGTGGGCACACCCACCTGTCCAGGCAAACAGCACTTGCACGGGTGCTTGCGCCAAGTGGTGACCACGGTCCTGTGGGGGGAGTCAGCCCATTTAGGGAGGTATAAAAATGGCCTATGATGGACATTCAGCAGCTGCAAATGGAGGAATTGGCAAAGTCAGTAAGAGGTGGGCAAAAGCGAGTCATTTATCACCCAAGCTAGGTGTCAGCAGGGGAAGGTGGGGCAAAAGAATTGCCAATCCATGATTGGTTCATTTTAATGAAGGTTAGATCATCTACATTTTGGGTAGCCAAACGTGTCCTTTTTTCGGTCAGTATTGAACCAGCAGCACTGAAGACTCTTTCTGAAAGCACACTGGCAGCAGGGCAAGCGAGCTCCTGTAAAGCATATTCTGTCAATTCGGGCCAGGTGTCTAGTTTAGATGCCCAGTAATCAAAGGGGAATGACCTGTGAGGGAGAACATCGATAAGGGATGAAAAATAGTTTGTAACCATACTGGACAAATGCTGTCTCCTGTCACTTTGAATAGATGCAGCAGTCCCTGTTGTGTCAGCGGTCATTGAAAAATCACTCCACAACCTTGTCAGAAAACCCCTCTGTCCAACGCCAATTCTGATTTCGGCACCTCTAGCACCTCTGTCATGTTGCCCCCTACGGCAAGTGTGAGGACCATCACCGCCTCTGTGTGCTGGGAATGCCTGAACCAAACGGTCTACAAGAGTGGCTTGTTTGGTAGCCAATATTTGCTCAAGGTTCTCATGTGGCATGATGTTTTGCATTTTCCCTTTATAGCATGGATCCAGGAGGCAGGCCAACCAGTAATCGTCATCGGTCATCATTTTGACAATGCGGGGGTCCATTTTTAAAATACGCAAGGCATACTCAGCCATGTGGGCCAATGTTCCTGGTGTCAATTCACTGGTCCTGCTGGGTTGAGGAGCACTTTCTTGGAAATCCACATCACAAGTGTCCCGCAAGAAACCTGTACCTGACCTTGCAACGCCACCAGTTTCAAGTGGCCCCTGAGAAGCATCCTCCTCCCATACATAGTCATCCCCATCATCCTCCTCCTCATCCTCTTCAACCGCCACCTTGTCCTGGACAGTTCCCTGACCAGACAATGGCTGACTGTCATCAAGGATTCCCTCCTCCTCGGCTGCAGACGCCAGCTCCTTGATGTGCGTCAAACTTTGCATCAGCAGACGCATAAGTGGGATGCTCATGCTTATGATGGCGTCGTCTGCACTTGCCAGCCGTGTGCATTCCTTGAAACACTGAAGGAATTGACAGAGGTCTTGTAGCTTGGACCACTGCACACCAGACAACTCCATGTCAGCCATCCAACTGCCTGCCCGTGTATGCGTGTCCTCCCACAAATACATGACAGCACGCCTCTGTTCACACAGCCTCTGAACCATGTGCAGTGTGGAGTTCCACCTTGTTGCAACGTCGATATTTAGGCGGTGCTGTGGAAGATTGAGCGATCGCTGATGGTTCAGCATATGGCTGGAGTGTACGGGCGACCGGCGGATGTGCGAGCAAAGTCTTCGCACCTTCAAGAGCAGGGCTGGTAGCTCCGGATAATTTTTAAGAAAGCACTGCACCACCAGGTTCAAAGTGTGAGCCAAGCAAGGTATGTGTTTGAGTTGTGAAAGGGCTATGGCAGCCATAAAATTCCTTCCATTATCACTGACTACCTTGCCTGCCTCAAGATGTACACTGCCCAGCCATGACTGAGTTTCTTGCTGCAAGAACTCGGCCAGAACTTCCGCGGTGTGTCTGTTGTTGCCCAAACACTTCATTTCAAACACAGCCTGCTGACACTTCCCAATAGCTGTTCCGTAATGGGACACCTCGTGTGCAACACTGGCAGCTGCAGATTGAGTGGTCGTGTGACAGCGATCTGTTGATGAGCTTTCGCTTCTGGAGGAGGAGGAGGAGGTGGGGTGGCGAACATCTACAGCCAACTGTTTCCTAGATCGTGGAATAGGCAGAACTGTCCCACTATTGCTTTCCCCTGTGGACCCTGCATCCACGACATTAACCCAGTGCGCCGTGATGGACACGTAACGTCCCTGGCCATGCCTACTGGTCCATGCATCTGTTGTGAGGTGCACCTTCCCACTGACAGACTGCCTCAGTGCATGGACAATGCGGTCTTTGACATGCTGGTGGAGGGCTGGGATGGCTTTTCTCGCAAAGAAGTGGCGACTGGGTAGGTCATAGCATGGTAATGCGTAGGCCATCAGGGCTTTGAAAGCTTCGCTTTCAACCAACCTGTAGGGCATCATCTCTAACGAGATAAGTCTGGCAATGTGGGTGTTCAAACCCTGTGTATGCGGATGACAGGATGAGTACTTTCGTTTCCTAACAAGAGTCTCTTCTAGGGTGAGCTGGACTGGAGAGCTGCCTATGGTGGAACTAGCGGTGGTGGTCGTTGTGGACATGGGAGATTTAGAGTGAGTTGGTGATGTTGGCCTACATACGGTGCTTCCTACCAATAACCTTCTGACTCCCTGACTGCTTTGGCCTAGCGACGATCCCTCCACATTTGCTGCTGCTGGTGTCCTAATCGGTGGGCTTACAGTGAGGGAAGCAATGTTGCGGTGCTGACTACCTTCATTCAGACCTGGTGCACCAACGGTACGGGACATTACGTAGTTAGTCCAGGCTTGCAAGTGCATGCTGTTTAAATGTCTACGCATGCACGTTGTATTTAAATTGTTAAGAATCTTCCCTCTGCTAAAGGTCTTTGAGCATTTTTTACAGATCACTTTTGACTGATCATTGGGATCTTGGTCAAAAAAATGCCACACTGCACTCTTCCTACTATGGAATTCCTTTTCAGGCATTGCACGCTGTGCAACTTTCACAGAATGGCCACGCTGTCCTAAAACTGGTTTTGTCAAATGTTTTTTGCCTGATACGGGCCTGCCAGATGACAGCTGTTGCGATGTAGATTGGTGCTGCTGCGGATAACCCTCCTCTACTTCTGAGCTACTGGCAGCACCACCCTCTTCCCCCAATGGCTGCCAATCTGGGTCAACAACTGTGTCATCTATCACCTCCTCCTCCTCAATGTCATGTGCACCTTCCTCAGTGTCACCGTGTAAGGTGCTAAAGCGTTCGGGACAGGGCACCATAGTCTCATCAGGGTCAGATTGTGGCTCAGCAAACTGCGAGGGCAATGTAGTGATCTGACTCAATGGAACAGCATCATAATCTAGCTGTGGCTGTGCATCAGTGCACTCCATGTCCGATTCTTCTTGTAATGGGAAGGGTACAATTTCCCTTTCTAACCCAGGCACGGTATGTGTAAAGAGTTCCATGGAGTAACCTGTTGTGTCGCCTGACGCTTCCTTCACTTTTGGTTTGGGAGAAGGACACAAGGAAACATCTTGTTCCTGACCGGGAGCATCCACTGACGACTGGCTGCTGTGACATTTCGAACTTTGGGAAGAGGAGGCCAAAGAGCTAGAGGCTGAGTCAGCAAGGAAAGCCAAAACTTTTTCCTGCTGCTCTGGCTTTAAAAGCTGTTTTCCTACTCCCAGGTAAGGGAGCCTTCGAGGCCTTGTGTAGCCAGACGATGACGCAGTCTCAACACCTCCAGCCTTAGGTGCTACTGTGCTTTTGCCACTACCACCAGATGCAGCACCACCATCAGTACCAGCTGACAACCCCTGCCCACGGCCTCTTCCACCAGACTTCCTCATTTTTTGGGGGGAGACACAAAACCACAACTGTGGCCCACTGGTATAACTGTAAACTGTGAACGTGGCAGAAAGTGGCTGCCTGATATATACGACACACTAGCAGTACAGCAGAATATACACTGTGTGCAAATTTTAATCTCCCTTTTTTTGGGGGGGAGACACAGAACCACAACTGTGGCCCAGTGGTATAACTGTAAACTATGAACGTGGCAGAAAGTGGCTGCCTGATATATACGACACACTAGCAGTACAGCAGAATATACACTGTGTGCGAATTTTAATCTCCCTTTTTTTTGGGGGGAGACACAGAACCACAACTGTGGCCCAGTGGTATAACTGTAAACTATGAACGTGGCAGAAAGTCGCTGCCTGATATATACGACACACTAGAAGTACAGCAGAATATACACTGTGTGCAAATTTTAATCTCCCTTTTTTGGGGGGGAGACACAGAACCACAACTGTGGCCCAGTGGTATAACTGTAAACTATGAACGTGGCAGAAAGTGGCTGCCTGATATATACGACACACTAGCAGTACAGCAGAATATACACTGTGTGCGATTTTTAATCTCCCTTTTTTTGGGGGGGAGACACAGAACCACAACTGTGGCCCAGTGGTATAACTGTAAACTATGAATGTGGCAGAAAGTGGCTGCCTGATATATACGACACACTAGCAGTACAGCAGAATATACACTGTGTGCAAATTTTAATCTCCCTTTTTTTGGGGGGGAGACACAGAACCACAACTCTGGCCCAGTGGTATAACACAACACTATGAACGTGCCTGAAAGTGGCTGGAATTATTATTTAAAAAAAAAAAGGAAGCTCCCTACAATGAGCTCAGGACAAGTATGGCAGCAATAAAAAGGACTGCTGAACACAAAAATGTGGACAAATAAACAAGATAGGTAACTGTGCAGAAAGGAGCAACAGGAATTTTGCTTTTAAAAAAGCAGTTGGTTTGCACAGCACCGTGCAGACAGCTATGCAGCTGCTGCACTAAAATACGACCTCCACTGTCCCTGCACAAAAAGGTGGTGTGGGACAGTGAAAATGGCTCCAGCACAAGCGGTTTGGGGGTTTATATTTCCTCCCTAACTCTGTCCCTGCTTCTGACTAACTGCAGCAACACCTCTCCCTATGCTCAGATCGGCAGAAGTAAGATGGCGGTCGGCGTGCACGCCCCTTTATAGCCCCTGTGACGCCGCAGACAGCAAGCCAATCACTGCCATGCCCTTCTCTAAGATGGTGGGGACCGAGACCTATGTCATCACGCTGCCCACACCCTGCGTCCTCCTTCATTGGATGAAAAACGGCGGTGACAGCGTCATATGAAACGCGACTTTGGCGCTCTGATCGTGTACCGCATGGCCGATCCCACATTAGGATCGGTTCGGGTTTCATAAAACCACCTGACTTTGCCTAAAAGTCGGCAATTTTTGAAAATAACCGATCCGTTTCGCTCAACCCTAAAGATGACTGTCAGTCTTCCTCGGTCTGGGGCTCCATGCAAGATCATGCCTCGTGATGATCCTGAGAAAGGTCAGGAATCAGCCAAGAACAACAACAGGAGCTGGTCAATGACCTGACGAGAGCTGGGACCACAGTCTTAAATATTACACTAAGTAACACACTATGGGGTCATAAATAGTGTTGAGCATTCCGATACCGCAAGTATCGGGTATCGGCCGATACTTGCGGGTATCGGAATTCCGATACCGAGATCCGATACTTTTGTGGTATTGGGTATCGGTATCGAAACAACATTAATGTGTAAAATAAAGAATTAAAATAAAAAATATTGCTATACTCACCTCTCCGACGCAGCCTGGACCTCACCGAGGGAACCGGCAGCGTTCTTTGCTTAAAATGCGCGCGTTTACTTCCTTCCGTGACGTCACGGCTTGTGATTGGTCGCATGCCGCCCATGTGGCCGCGACGCGACCAATCACAGCAAGCCGTGACGTAATTTTCAGGTCCTCAATGCCTAATTCTAGGCATTCAGAATTTTAAAATTACGTTCCGGCTTGTGATTGGTCGCGTCGCGGTCACATGGGCGACGCGACCAATCACAAGCCGTGATGTCACGGGAGGCAGGAAACGTGCGCATTTTAAAATTACGACACGGCTTGTGATTGGTTGCGTGCCGCCCATGTGACCGCGACGCGACCAATCACAGCAAGCCGTGACGTAATTTCAGGTCCTGTATGCCTAATTCTGCATTCAGGACCTGAAATTACGTCACGGCTTGCTGTGATTGGTCGCGTGTCGCGGTCACATGGGCGGCACGCAACCAATCACAAGCCGTGACGTAATTTTAAAATGCGCGCGCTTCCTGCCTCCCGTGACGTCACGGCTTGTGATTGGTCGCGTCGCCCATGTGACCGCGACGCGACCAATCACAAGCCGGAACGTAATTTTAAAATTCTGAATGCCTAGAATTAGGCATTGAGGACCTGAAAATTACGTCACGGCTTGCTGTGATTGGTCGCGTCGCGGCCACATGGGCGGCACGCGACCAATCACAAGCCGTGACGTCACGGAAGGAAGTAAACGCGCGCATTTTAAGCAAAGAACGCTGCCGGTTCCCTCGATGAGGTCCAGGCTGCGTCAGAGAGGTGAGTATAGCAATATTTTTATTTTAATTCTTTATTTTACACATTAATATGGATCCCAGGGCCTGAAGGAGAGTTTCCTCTCCTTCAGATCCTGGGAACCATCAGGGATACCTTCCGATACTTGAGTCCCATTGACTTGTATTGGTATCGGGTATCGGTATCGGATTAGATCCGATACTTTGCCGGTATCGGCCGATACTTTCCGATACCGATACTTTCAAGTATCGGACGGTATCGCTCAACACTAGTCATAAATTAAAATCCTGCAGGGTACACAAGGTCCCCCTGCTCAAGTGAACACATATCCAGGCACGTTTGAATTTCATCAATGGCTATCTAGATGATCCAGAGGGAGCATGGGGGAAGGTCATGTGGTTAGATGAGACCAAAATAGATCTTTTTGGTATCAACTCCACTCACGGTGTTTGTAAGAAGAAGAAAGATGAGTACAACCCCAAGTACACCATCGCAACTGTAAATCATGATGGGGAACCATTATACTTTAAGGGTGTTTTTCTGCAAAGGGGACTGGACGGCTGTACCATATTGCAGGGGGATAGATGGGGTCTTGTATCGCAAGATTTTGGCCAACAACCTCTTTTTCTCAGCAACAGTATTGAAGTTGCGTCATGGTTGGGTCTTCCAGCATGACAATGCCCTGAAACAAGCAGCCAGGGCAACTAAAGGATAGGATCCGTAAGACATATTTCATGGTCCGGAAGTGGCCTATCCAGTCTCCAGATCTGAACCCTATATAAAATCTTTGGAGGGAGCTAAAACTCAATGTTGCCTAGGGGACAGCCCTGAAACCTGAAAGAACTGGAGAAGATCTGTATGGAGGAGTTGGCCAAAATCAATGCTGCAGTATGTGCAAACTTGGTCAAGAACTACAGCAAATGTCTGACCTTTGTAATTGCAAACAAAGGTTTCTGTATCCAATAGTAAGTTCTGTTTTTCTATTGTATCAAATACTTATCTCATGCAATACTGTGCAAATAATTATGTAAAAATCATACAATGTGATTTTCTGGATTTTTTAAAAAATGTTTGTATCTCACAGATGACATGTACCCAGGACTGCCACCAGGAATTTCAGGGCCCCATACTGACAAAATTCTCAGGCTCCCTTGAGAATCTGCCAGGCTCCAACCCAACTCTGCTTCCAATCCTCACCTCAAACCTTCCACAATCCCACCGCCCACTCATAGAAAAACTCCACATCTGCACCACGTTCTCACCAATCACATATTATCAGTTCCCATCTAACACCAGATCACATACATAGCCAGCAGTTTTTGTTTTGGCTAAAAGATTTTTTTCAAGCCACCACCACCACAAGAAGATAGACCCTTTTGACTAGGCTCTACTCTAATTTGTTAAACATCCTGTACTCTTTCTAGGTATGTTTTTATTTATGTTCATTTAAGGGAATGAGTCATGTAGATTTTTAAAGTGAAAAATAATACCACATAAAACGAACAAATACCACCACACCATGGCAAGACCACATACTACTACCGCATAGTGACCAATAATACCACATACAAGGGCCAAATACCACCACACCATGACCAGACCATATATTACAACCAAATAGTGACCAAATACTACAATACTGATCATTAATAAAAAAAACACAATATTAATTATACCATTAGTGACATTATACACAGGAGTTTTCGTATATCGTACACAGCATATAGTGTCAGTGTACATGTAATACAGTGATCACCAGTGACATTATACTGAGGAGCTCTGCATATAATGTCAGTGTACAGGTAATAAAGAGTTCACCAGTGACATTATACACAAGAGCTTTGTATATGGTGCATGTAGTGTCATTGCATAGATAATACAGTGATAACAAATGACATTATACCCAGGAGCTCTGTATATAGTGTCAGTGTACAGGTAATACAGTGATCGCTAGTGAGATTATACTTTAGGAATTCTGTATGTAGTGTCAGTGTACAGATAATACAGTGATCACCAGTGACATTATACACAGGTGCTCTGTAGATGGCATATAGTGTACAGGTAATGCAATGTTCACCAATGACATTATACACAGGAGCTCTGTATATAGTTTCAGTGCACAGGTGATACAGATATCACCAGTGACATTATACACAGGAGCTCTGTATATAACATATAGAGTACAAGTACAGGACCTCTGTATATAGCATACAATGCATTTTGTCAGTGTACAAGTAACACACTGACTCACCGATGATGTCTCTAGTTGAAGTCCTTCATCTTCATCCAGAAGAGACCACATCACTCCTTCCAGCTAGGACTTGTCTCTGCAGAAAATAACACAGTTATCCAGAGCACATTCCCCAATTTTTCCCTAGCCTCTACACTAATACAGATGAAGAAAAGAAGACCGTATCACCCTGCACAGTAACAGGACCTCTCCTCCCCACACTGAAAACAGTATCCTCAAAAATAATTTCCTTTAAATAGCCCCTATAGTAACAATCTCTCACATTCTGCTATCATGTGTCCTCCCATTCTGGACCCCACGTTTCCTCCCACTCTGCACCCAAAATGTCCTCCGATTCTGGACCCCATGTGTCCTCCCATTCTGCCTCATGTCTTTCCATACTGTCCCATGTCTTTCCATATTGCCTCTATGTCTGTCCATGTTGCCCCATGTCTCTCCATACTGCCCCCATAGTCATCCATAGTACAGGGAGGGCCATTAATATGGATACACCTAAATAAAATGGGAATGGTTGGTGCTATCAACTTCCTGTTTGAGGCACATTAATATATGGGAGGGGAAAACTTTTCAAGATGGGTGGTGACCATGGAGGACATTTTTAAGTCGTCCATTTTGGATTCAACTTTATTTTTTTCAATGGGAAGAGGGTCAAGTGACACATCAAACTTATTGAAAATTTCACAAGAAAAACAATGGTGTGCTTGGTTTTAACGTAACTTTATACTTTCATGAGTTATTTACAAGTTTATGACCACTTATAAATTGTGTTCAAAGTGCTGATCTTTGTGTTGGATTGTCAATGCAACCCTCTTCTCCCACTCTTGACACACTGATAGCAACACCAAGAAGAAATGCTAGCACAGGCTTCCAGTATCCGTTGTTTCAGGTGCTGCATATCTTGTTTCTTCACAGCATAGACAATTGCCTTCAGATGACCCCAAAGATAAACATCTAAGAGGGTCAGATTGGGAGACATTGGGTGCCATTCAACTGGTCCACAACAACCAATCCACTTTCCTGGAAATTCCTGTACAGTGTAAACGCTTATGGTCAATGGGGTTCCCGCTTTCTCTCTGTTGCCTGTAAATTGTAAACTCTTATGGTCAGCGGAGTCCTTTCTTTGTCATCTGTAAAGTATAAAATCTTATAGTCAGCAAGGTTCTCTGTGATCTCGCTCTCGTGTATTTGACAAGCAATTCCAAACTGTTATGGATCTGCAACACAGGACTAAGGTAGAAGGGGGAAAACTGACCCTGCACTATGACTAATCTGAAACCCTATGACGGAGTGGGCGACCGATTCCTTGCAAATAGACCCACCAACGATCCTAGGTTAATCTCAAGCGAAGACCTATAGATAAGTGGAAGGGGTACCCTAAAAAAACTAAGGAGTGGGTACAAAAACGGGTCACCTCTTAGTAGAAAACACAGAGAAGGCTTCAGAAACCAATAGAAAGCAGAAACTAAGGCTAGCAGAACCAGAGGTACCACTACTGCACAAAACACACACAGAACACTAAGCAAAGCACCAAGCTAGAGCTCAAGCAGATTAACACTGTTGTCCAGCAAGGACTGGGTGGCAGTTGCTGGTTAATAAAGAGTAAAACAAACACCTGACCCAAGACAAACCCAGCACCAGAGGAAAAAGACCAGCGGCCAGAACTCCACAAGAAAATGGTGGATAGTAACAAACTAAACAGATTCTAACAGTACCTCCCCATTAACGAGGATCCCCCGGGCCTTATTCGGAAATCTCCTGAGAAAAGCCTTAATTAACCTTGAGTCCGAGATGTCCACAGCTTTCACCCAGGAATTGTCATCAGGACCGAAACCCTTCCAGGACACAAGATACTGTAACCCTCCTCTATGCCACCTGGAATCAAAAATGCATGAAATCTCAAACTCGCAGTCCTCATCAATTGGAAGAGCAGATGGAATAGCTACCTTATCTTGTGTCAACCTTCTTCAGCAAAGATACATGAAAAACTGAATTAATTTTCCAGGACGAAGGAATGTCTAATCTCACCACTGCCGAACTGACAATGTGAACCACTTTGAAAGGTCCTACAAACTTCGGCACCAACTTTTTAGAAGGGATCTTCAAACGCAGATTCCTAGAGGACAACCAAACCATGTCCCCAACAACAAACCTTGCCTCCCTTCTACTCTTGTCAAAAAATTTCTTAGACCTCCTATTAGCCTGTTTACCATTATGGTGCACACTGGTCCAAACTCTTTCCAAATATCCAGAAAAACTCTCCTCCTCAGGCACCGCCGCCCCATTCCTAGAAAAAGGACCAAAAGATGGATTCTTCCCACTACAACAAAAGAAGGGAGAACACCCAGCCAAAAAAGATGTATGATTATTGAGAGCAAACTCAGCTAATGGTAGATATTCTGACCACATATCCTGATTGTCCGCTACAAAACATCTCAAAAACTGCTCAACGTCCTGGTTCTTCCTCTCAGTCTGTCCATTGGACTGTGGATGATAGCCCGACGAAAATGACAAATAAAACATAACTCTGTCACTATGGAGTCTGACAATCTCTTTCACAAATGCCCTGGTAAGTGTCTTAGCACAGGGTAATTTATTGAATGGGACCAGATGACACATCTTACTAAACCGGTCCACAACGACCCAGATAACAGAAAATCCCTTAGAGACCAGCAGGTCAGTGATAAAATCCATTGCAGATGCGTCCATGGAGAACTAGGAACCTCTAACAGGCAAAGCAACCCTGCCACCAGAGCATAAGAAGCCTTAGACCTAGCGCACACGGTACATTGACGCACCCACTTGACAATTTCTCTTGGCCACCCCAGCCACCAGAAACTCTGACTGAACAACTTTCTTGTTTCGGCAATTCCTGGATGACCAACCAAACCAGACTCATGACATTCCTTACACAAAGCTCTCCTCAGGGCTTTAGGCACAAATAATTTCCCATATGGATTGTTAGTTGGTGCCGCATCCTGTGCTTTAAAAATGCTAATTTCCAACTCAGAACCTTATGCTGCCACGACCGCCCCTCTCTGCAGAATAGATTCTTCCTTTTCAGTATAAACCGCTGGGGAGAAACTTCAAGACAAAGCATCAGCTTTAACATTTTTTGTCCCAGGGATATATGTCACAGAGAAATGGAACCGGGCAAAAAACAATGCCCACCTAGCTTGACGGGCATTCAAACTTTTAGCAGCATCCAGATAGATCAGGTTCTTATGATCAGTAAAGACTTGTATAGGATGTTTAGCGCCCTCCAAAAATTGTTGCCAATGCTCAAACGCAAGCTTAATAGCCAGCAATTCTCAGTTCCCAACATCGTAGTTGAGCTCTGCCTCTGAAATTTTTTTAGAAAAGAAACCACAGGGATGCACCCCATTCTCCCCCTCCTGGGACAGAACAGCCCCCACTTCTACTGATGAGGTGTCCACCTCTACCAGAAAGGGCTTAATCTCATCTGTCTGGATCAAAACAGGAGCAGAGCTAAACCTCTCCTTGAGATGCTCAAAAGCCTTAACAGCCTCCGGGGACCATTGGATAGTATTGGAACCTTTCTCAGTAAGATCAGTAAGAGGTTTTGCGATAACAGAAAAATTCTTTATGAATTTTCTATAATAATTAGCAAACCCCAAAAATTTCTGAATCAACTTCAAGCATTCAGGTCTAGGCCACTCCAATACCGCCTGAACCTTCACCGGGTCAATCTCAAACCCATCACTGGAAACAAAGTACCCCAGAAAACTAATTTTCTGTACCGCAAACTCGCATTTCCCCAGTTTAGCAAAGAGTGTCTTTTCTCTCAGAATCTGCAGAACCTCACGGACTCTCTGTCAATGTGACTCCAGATCGGGCGAATAGATCAAAATATCATCCAAGTAAACAATCACACTCCTACCAATCAACAGCCTCAGGATGCTGTTAATGACATTTTGAAAGAACGCTGGAGCATTTGTAAGGGCGAAAGGCATAACTAGACACTCAAAATGACCTTCCGGGGTATTAAAGGCTGTCTTCCATTCATCGCCTTCTTTAACCAGCAGCAAATTAAATGCCCCATGAAGATCGATCTTAGAGAACCACTTGGCTCCAACTAATTGGTTAAACAAATCCAGAATTAGCGGCAAGGGGTAAGGATTGCGCACAGTGATCTTATTAATCTCCCTCAAATCCAGACATAGTCTAAGACCCCATCTTTTTTTTACAAAAAGAACCCCACTGCCACAGGGGACTTAGAGGGTCTTATATGAACTGCAGCAAGACTAGTCTGCAGGTATTCCTATAAGGCCTCCCTCTTGGGAATCATCAGATTAAATAAATGACTCTTAGGAAGAGTAGCACCTGGGACAAACTCAATAGAGCAATCATAATCTCTATGAGGTGGGAGAGCTTGTGACTCCACTTCTGAAAAAGCTTTCCAGAATTCCTGAATAGCTTCAGGTAGCTCTTTTTTCACAACAGCAGCAATGTGTACATCACAATATTTCCCATAACACTTCTGACTCCGGTTTGTTATCATACTTGACCACTTAAGTACAGGATTGTGCATTTTTAACCAGGGTAACCCCAGGACAACTGGAAAAGGCAATTTATCAAGTACAAACAAATCTAAAGATTCCTGGTGTTCCATATTCACAGTGAGTGGAAACCCGGTGACCTTTCGAAAAACACACCCATGCTCTAGAGGAGTGTCATCAATCACCACTACAGGAAAAGGGCATGATAAAGGTACAGAATCAATCTTATACTTGTCTAGAAATTGTTGAACAATCAAATTAAGTGCAGAACCACAGTACACCATCACTTGAAAATCAATCGAATGACCACGACAGGTAGAACTACCAGAAAAAGAGACTTCTGCCGACCGTAAAAATGCAATGCAAAAGGGAGGGTTATTCTGATTGACCTTTTTTTTCTCTTTTCCTTGTCTATGCATCCTTCACATTGCTTAATAAAATGGTCAGCCTTACCACAATAAAGACATAGCCCCTCTGAGAATCTTCTCTGCCTTTCCTGGGAACAAGAGGACATCGCCCCATGTTGAATTGGCTCCCCACAGTCAATGGGGCTCTCCAGCAAAATTGAAACCTTCTCCTCATTCTGTCTACTTTTTAATCTTCTATCCACCCGGATAGCTAATTGCATAGCAGCCTCAAGCGTAGCAGGTGCAGGATATGTAATGAGCAAATCTTTAACCCTGTCATTCAAACCTGCTAAAAACTGACTCTTGAGTGCTGGATCATTCCAGCTGACCTCTGCAGACCATCGCCTGAACTGGGTACAATATCTCTCAGTGTCGCCAGAACCCTGTTTCAGCCGCCTGAGTTCTGCCTCGGCTATAGTGACCCGATCAGGATCATCATATAACACCCCCATAGCAAAAAAAAAAGCTTCTACAGACATCAAACAAGGGTCATCCGGACGCAATGAAAATGCACAAACTTGGGGCTCACCTTGCAATAATGACATAATAATCCCCACAGGCTGTAATTCAGCCGAAAATAAAGTAAACATGCATTTTTAAGCGAAAAAAATTCCTGCTGTTAACCAGAAAAACATTCAGGCAAACCCATGTTAGGTTCTTCAGAATGGATTCCAGGGCAATTACTCATGTGCTGCTGTAAGCTGGCAACTTCCAACGTTAACCCTTGCAGATGCTGAGCAAGATCTTGAATGCTGTTCATGTTGCTGAAATCCGGGAGGGTTTTTTTTATACTTCTTTCGGCTGGACAAACTGTTACGGATCTGCAACACAGAACTAAGGTAGAAGGGGGAAAACTGACCCTGCACTATGACTAGGCTGAAACCCTATGATGGAGTGGGTGACCCATTCCTTGCAAATAGACCCACCGACGATCCTAGGTTAATCTCAAGCGAAGACCTATAGATAAGGGGAAGAGGTACCCTAAAAGAACTATGGACTGGGTACAAAAACAGGTCACCTCCTAGTAGAAAACACAGAGAAGGCTGCAGAAACCAATAGAAAATAGGAACTAAGGCTAGCAGAACCAGAGGTACCAGTACAGCACATAACACACATAGAACACTAAGCAAAGCACCAAGCTAGAGCTCAAGCAGATTAACACTGTTGTCCAGCAAGGACTGGGTGGCAGGTGCTGTTTAATAAAAAGTGAAACAAACATCTGACCCAAGACAAACCCAGCACCAGAGGAAAAAGACCAGCAGCCAGAACTCCACAAGAAAATGGCAGATGGTAACAAACTAAACAGATTCTAACACAAACTTTGCAGTGTTGAAGTTGGCACAATTTTATTTGCTGTGAATAAAATTTTGGGGGAAAATTTGGTGAAGTCAGCAAATTTTAATTTCAAAAGATTTGCCCATCTCTACTACTAAAACTGGTAGCACTTTCACTTCTTCAGAGCTGCAGGCTTCTCATCCTTTATATTGTGTTCCTGACAAACTCCACTCTGAGATGTCAATATATGCTAAGTTTAGAATTCCCCTTACACTTCTGTGCACTTTCTGCTCCTGTATAGTACTTTGCCTAACTGATTTTTTTATTCTGTCATCTACATCAGTGTAGATGCATGTGTGTTTTCACATCATAATTAGCTGGTTTCTAGAAGAGCTCAACTCTCTTCGACTCCTTCAGTTAGGTCAGTTTAACAAGATGCATGTTAAAAAAAATCTAGGAAACTGGTCTATGCTTTTGTTAAACATTCAATTCATGGCTAAAATAAATAATAGTAAATGTTATTTTATATTGAATTATTTTTTATATGATGCCAGATGTTCTTACTTTTTTGGTTTTCTCCTGTGCGCTACTAGCAAAGCGACGATCAAAAGTGTAGCAATGTTTTGAACTTTTGACTTTCGTGCTCTAGATCTCATCATCCATTCTTGGCTTTTGAATGGATGGACAGACTTCATTTTGTATTCTTCCAACTGTCTTGGAACTCATATGATGCAGTTTTGCAATTTTCTTGGCCAAGAGACCAGTATTGATGATGCTGTTTCACTTTTCTTGGGAAATCATCGTCACGGCTGCTCCTCAATTCGAACCAGTGACCTTTCACTTCGGAATCAACCTAATAACACATTGAGCTTTTAGATAATGTGAGAACGGGTTGTATTTTGTATTATGAAAGAAGAAAACATTTTTCCACCATGAGTAGCAAAACAATAACAATATAGTGACATGACAAGAATCTACATAACTAATCATATGCTAAATAGCTGCAAGTCAAATTTATGAGATAGCCAAGATGATTGTCTATAAAATGATGTTAGTCTCACATTAGAAGCAGTAGTGGATGGTGAGATATTGAGCATGAAAGTTAAAAGTTCAAAACATTGTTACCCTTTTGCACATCAGTATACCACTTTGGGTGAGATGAAGAATTCTATGTTTTCTATTGTGTTCAACTCCATCCATCCCCTCTACATATAGCCCCTTTCTGCAGCACATTTCTCCTCTTAGTGACCTGAACAAATACGCACAATGCTGCTTCCTACTATGAGTTCTGCACTGTAATGAAGAAAATGTTTTCCTGTTACATTATCCCTCAGAGAGGCAACTTTATGCTTGATAGGATCTAGACCAGAGCTTTGCTTGAAGAGGCCGGTTGTGAGATACCACACTGAGCAGAATTGACCAGGATAACTTGAACTACAGCTTGGTAGGTCCATAAGCAACTAAAGGGTCAATTGAGCATGGAGGACACCCTTTGGGGGAATATTTACAAAACAGGGCAGATTTAAAACTAATATTGTCTCAAATGAATAAAAATTTGAACGTGATATTTTATGAAAGGAAGGAGGAATTCAGCGAGGAAACTTGTAAATGATTTTAAAATGTAGCTTTTAATTAAGCCATATAAAAAGCTCTATTGAAGAACCAGTAGACTATTAGAAAGCACAAAAAAGGAGGTCACAGACCTACGCTTTTCGATGGAGTGTCTGATCATGATTAAGACACTCTCTCGAAACGCATAGGTCTGTGACCTCCTTTTTTGTACTGTTTAATAGTTTACTGGTCCTTAAATGGAGCTTTTTATATGGCTTAATTAAAAGCTAAGTTTTAACAATATTTACAAGTTTCCTCACTGAATTCGTCCTTCCGTTCTGATGTTCATGCTGCAGCTGCTCTGGCTTCATTTGTGCGAGGAACTCCATGCTCCACATTGTCAGGTGAGCTGATCAACCTTGGTGCTTTTTCATTATATTGTTATAAGGCCACATTGTGATTTTGCAAATAATCCATTAAATGACACAAGAGTCAAGCAAAACTTTTCTTCTTAGGCAAGTAACAATAAGAATACCATTGTTAAGGTCCTGCAACATAAGGTACCAAGTTCTTCTGGAAAGGCCCCCCAAAAATAAAAAGAGTGACACATTTTAATTAAAGTGTTATAACAATTTCAACAGCTCCAATGTCTACAAGAAGTATACTTTGCCAAGCTATATTTTGCTCCCATGTATAAAAACACTATGGTTTTGCTGGAAACACACTGCTTTTCCCTTAACATCAGATTGCATTCTTCTGTGATAAACCCTTGTAGCGTTATGCTTCAAAGATGTTGGTAGACAGCTACAGTACATCTGTAATACATTAATTGAGCACAGACCAGAACGTTAAATGTAGGGATTACAATAAAAATGTATTTACTGCTTATATAAAATAGTAACTGCTCCAGAATTCTAATGTTAAATATTGATATAGTATACACCAAACTAGCCAAGCAGTCACCCTATAATATTATTTGAAAGCACAATTTAATATTTAATTCTTGTAGCATTTTTAATCTGATTACAACGTGTGCAGCATTTTATTATTTGTTTGGCTCAATAAAACTCTAACCATATTCTCTTGTGGATTATTGAAAACTATGCTGTTTTCCTCTTTCCTGAATCATTTCAACAGATGATTAATTATTTACATCAGTTGCCAAAACAATTTTTTAATAACAGAAAAAAATGTATTTAATTTGAAGCTCAGCCCATCAGGTGCCTGTACAATGTAGAACCTTGGCTCTCCAGAAAATTTAGGTGACCAATTTCCTTAATCACTCTTTTTGTAGTTTTGTTTCTTTTCTTCATTTTTTCTTCACTTACTATTGAAAATATGTGTAAAATTCAAGGCTGTTTGAATTAAAAATATTTTACTCTTAAATATTTGTGTAAGTTGAAGAAATTTGAGCATAAAGGGGACCTGTCACCAGGTTTTTGCTCCCTCATCTGAGAGGAGCATAATTTAGGAAAAGAGACCATGATTCCAGCAATGTATTACTTTGTTTACTGAGTACAGTAGTTGTGACACAATCAGAGTTTTTAGATTTAGCAGAGCTCTGAAAGCTAACCCCGTCCACACCACATCTTTCTGTGTACAATGTCTATTCACAGCAAGACGGATCAAAGGAGAGGGAGTGGTTGACCAATTGGCAAGAGGGAGCTAGTCTAGGTAGTGATATCTACTGATTATAAAAAAATATTGCATGAAAACAACAGCATGCAGACTAATAAGTGACATACCTGAGAAACCTGTGTTTCAGCCCCTACCGTATGTTGCTTTCAGATTACGTAGTAAAATCCTGCTGACAGAGTCCCTATAAGCAGAAGGATACTGGTCTTGTACATAAAATGTACCATATTGAAATATTTGATTTAGCAAAAAGTATTTTGTGTGCATTTGTTTTTTTAATGGCTTACTCTCATGAAATAAAATGAAAATTCTATAAAAATCCATAATTTTAATCATTCTAACATCTACACTCATCTTCCATCATGTTCAGCCTGGGCACCAAGTGGACTTCAGATGTCACAACATGCATCTTAACATCAAGCTGCATGTCCCCCGAGGCCTAGTAGTGCTTCGGGTATCACTGAATGCAATGCTGGGACTAAAAGTGTGACGTAATATCATGGCACTCATTGACCAGGACTTAATAAGCACCATGATAATGCACACCATAACGTTTGTGGCCTCCTTGGTGCCAGAAGTTGAATTTTCATACAACAAAATTGCAAAAAATACTCGATTCAGGTTAGGAAAAACTAAATTTTTTGTGAAACTTAAGGCAAACTCAATTCACTTAAGGCCAGAGTCACACTTATCGTGTGAAAAATTGGTCCGATTTTCTCAGCCAAGAGTCGCACAAATGTTCTCCGTATGGTCATCCGTGTGTAATGCGTTTGCAAAGCGATGATGCGATTTCCTTACATCTATGTATCTGTATGACATGCATATGGCTTTACATTTCTCACTGTTTTTCCCAATGAATTTAATGGCTCAATGGGCTGAAATTAAGAAAATGTGTGCGTATTTGTCGCAAGTCACACTGATGGTCCGCGTGATGTCCGATTTTTTCTTGCACCCATAGTCTTGCATTGGCGAGACTCAGGAGATATACACATACAATAGCAGCATGCTGCGATTTCACTCGCATGCTGAATACGCCCTTGAGCAAAAACGGTGATGGGAGCTGCCCCATAGATTAACACTGGTCCGAGTGCTATGCAATGTTTTCTCATGTACCCTTTGTCGGTATTCTATGCTAGTGTGACTCCGGCCAAAGGGATTTCCTCATTTCTAATACATACATTAATGATCATCTTTAATGTATACACTAATTGACAGAAGTATTGGAACACACCTCTTAGGCTAGTTTCACACTAGCGTTTGGCAGGGCTGCAGACTTCCTCCGTGAAGCCCCGCCTACTCCCGCGCCTCGTCCTTCAACTCCGCCTACGTCTGCATTCGTCCTGCGTACCCTCTTTTACATTGGATATGCAGGCCATGCGGATGTACGCGGATGCCTCCGTATGCATCGTTTTGATGCTGCACTGACCTGCGTCAGACGCAACATGTTGGATTTTGTTGCTGTCGGTGCAGCTTCAAAATGACGCCACATTTTCTTCTGATCCCCTGCATTTACTCACATTTGAATTTTTGGTTCTTTCGCACTTTTCCAAACCTTTGATTTGGCACCTGGGAGGATTCTGCTCAGGAACATGGGAGGTCAACAGCACCACGCTGTGCACCGCATGGACAGAACCCTATTTGGTGCCATGACACAAGGGAGACTAGCACAGTGAAAGAGAACCAAATATGCCAATGCTACAGCAGAACAAAGTGAAGGTTCTGGAGTGGCCTTCTCAGTCTCCTGACCTCAATATCATTGAGCCACTCTGAGGAGATCTCAAGCGCGCAGTTCATGCTAGACAGTCCAGGAATTTACTGGAACAGGAGGCTTTTTGCCAAGAACAGTGGGCAGTTTTACCATCTGAGAAAATAAAGAACCTCATCCACAGCTACCACAAAAGACTTCAAGCTGTCATTGATGTTAGAGGGGGAAATACACAGTAATAAGAAATGGGGTATGTAAACTTTTGATCACAGTCATTTGGATGTTTTGGGTTGTCATTATGATTTAAAAAGAGAAAACACAGTAGTGTGACAATAAATGGCTTCACCCATCCACTAACCATGAGTGGAGAAAAGGTTTTGGTGTTATCATTCATATTTTGTGATGAGCAAATATACTCGTTACTTGAGATTTCCCGAGCATGCTTGGGTGACCTCCGAGTATTTTTTAGTTCTTGGAGATTTAGTTTTCATCGCCGCAGCTGTTACAGAAGGAGGTTGATAAGTGCTGAGGAGCTTAATGCATAATTGTCACCTTACTGCAGAGTTCCAAACTTTCTCTGGTATTAACATCAGCACAAAAAACTGTTCCACTAGAATCACATAGGTTTATGTCATATCCATAACTGGACACTTACTCCATTCTTCTCTGCCTTTAGCACCAGGTGCCACCATTTTCACACTGTGGGTTGGTGATGTAGGAGGTATAATTTCAGGTATCACTGGGAGATGAAAGTGCTATTCATATGGGTGGGACTTGTTTTGCCACCCAGTCAGAAAGAGTTGGTATGTGTTCTGTCTAGCTGCTCAGCATGAGTAATCATCTCCATGCTGTGGCCTATTTGGCAATACCACACCCTGCTGAAACTCTGAGAAAATATTAGTTGGTAGTTGTCAGCTATTGCATGGTTTTCCTCTTGTGCTCTGATTCCATTCCTGTTGCTCTACTCCTGATTCTTACTTAGTTTGTGACCATTGTTATGTAGCTGATTGATATTAAGTGACAAATTCACAGCCCATGTGAATGCTGTCAACTTTATGCTGTGTTTGAACCAATGATATAGTCTAGCTGGCAATTGTCCTGCTGCATTTGAAATGCAATTGCAACTTTTTGTCTTCCTACCCCTTCAGCCCCGAACCTGTTTTCACCTTCATGACCAGGCCAAAATGTTATAATTCTGACCAGTGTCAATTTATGTGGTAATAACTCTGGAACGCTTCAACAGATTCCACTGACTCTGAGATAGTTTTTTGGTGATATATTGTACTTTATGATAGTGGTAAAAGTTCTTCGGTAGACAATTTAAAAAATGTAGCAATTTTCAAATTTTTTATTTTTATGCCTTTAAATCAGAGAGTTATGTCACACAAAATATTTATTAAATAACATTTACATGTTATTAAATAACATAACATGTGAATAAAAAATACTGTTTGGGGATAAAACAGGGCCACTTGACTTTTTGAATGCAAAATTTGCTGGAATAAGTAGCGGATACCATGTTGTGTTTGGAGATCCACTGATGTGCCTAAATTGTGGAAACCCCCAACAAGTGAACCAATTTTTTTTTTATAAAACCCTCCCTGAATTTAAATTTTATAATGTTGAGTCATGAAAATGAAAAAAACTGATTTTGTCCATGAAAATGTTGCTTAAGACTCAAATTTTTCATTTTCACAAGAGTAACAGGAGCAAGTGGACCATAAAATTTGTTGTGCAATTTGTTCTGAGTACACAGATACCCCACTTGTGATGGAAAACTATTGTTTGGACACACAACAATTCCCCACAAGTTAACCCTTTTTAGAAACTAGACCCCTCATGGAACTTATTTAGATGTTAAGTAAGAACATTGAAGCCCAAGGTGCTGTACAGAAGTTTATAACATTGAGTGGTCAAAGCAAAAAATCTAACTTTTCCAACTAAATTTTTTTGTTTAGCCCTTTTTTTATTTTTACAAGGTAACAGGAGAAAGTGGATTCCAAAATGTGTTATTCCATCTATCCTGAATAACCCTATTGGTGGGGGAAATTACTGTTCAGGTACACGGCAGAGCCTGGAAGGAAAGGAGCGCCATTTGCCTTTAGGAGGTCAAAATTGGCTGGAATAATTATTGTATGCCATGTTGTGTTTGGAGAGCCGCTAATGTGCCTTAACAGTGGAATCCCCTCACAAGTGAACCCATTTTGGAAACTAGACCCCTCAAAGAATGTATCTAGATGTGTGGTGGGCACTTTGAACCACCAGTTGCTTCACAGAAGTTTATAATAGAGTCATAAAAATGAAAAAAAATCATACTTTTCACACATTGAATATGCAGATACTCTATATGTAGGGGAAAACTACTGTTTTGGTGCAAGGCAGGGCTCAGAAAGGAAGGAGTGACTTTTGAATGCAGACATTGATGGAACGGTCTGCAGGTGTCATGCCTAAACAGTGGAAACCCCCATAGGAATTTATCTAGATGTGTGGTGAGAACCTTAAACCCACAGGTGCTTCACAGAATTTTACATTGAAAATGAGAAAAAAGAAAATCCCATAAAAATGTTGTTGTAGCCACACATTTTTTTTATTTTCACAAGGATAGCAGGAGAAATTGGACCACAAAATTTGTTGTGCAATTTCTTCAGTTTACACTGATTCCCCATATGTGGTCGAAAACTACTTTTGAGGCACAGTGCAAAGCTCAGAAGGGAAGGAGGGCCATATATGAGTTTGATGGTGCCATGTCACATTGGCAGAGCCCCAGAGGTGCCAGAACCCCCATAAGTGATTGCATTTTACAAACTAAACCTCTCAATGAACTCCTCTAGGGGTGCAGTGATCATATTGACAACACAGGTATGCCACAGAATTGTATGGTATTGGGCAGTGAAGAAAAAATAATTAAATTTTTACCACCACAAATTTATAGCTCAAGATATTACATTATTACATTTCCACTCTGGAAAATGGGTGAATATGGCACAAAAATGTGTCCCACAATTTTTGCTGAAAGTAGAAATACCTGATATGTAGCTGCACAGTTCTGCTTAGCCATATGGCAAGACTCGGGAGGAATCGAGTGCTATTTGCCTCCTGGAGAACAGATTTTCTTAGAGTAGTTTGCTGACTCCAAGAGCCTCTAAGTGCTAGAAGAGCAGAATCCCCTCAAGTGATCCCATTTTGGAAATTATACCCATTTGGGAATTAGTCCACAGGTGTAGTGACAGTTTTCCAGAAACAAGCAGTAGTGGATGTTGCTGAGTGAAGATTGAAAACTGCCATTGTAGTGCCCAGTACGTTGTAGCCAGAGTATGTTGTAGTGTCCAGTACATTGTAGTGACCAACACATGCTTCTGGAGGCATATACCCATAAATTAGGTGGGCTCTCATTGATACAGAAATGCCAAACAAGTGGACGCTAAATGTGGCTAAGGAATACTGGGGCTCAGAAAGAAAAGGAGCATCTGGATTTGGAAGCGCAGAATTTGCCGGATTTCTTTTGGGGGGCAAGGAGCCATTTAGCACTTTTCCAAAGCATTTGTGCTGCCAGTAACATTGAAGCCCCCTATATTTCCATTAAGATGATAGACCTCAGTAAGGACTTGCTTTTTGTTGGGATTTAGTTGAAGCTTTTATTGGGAACATTTTATATAAATGTGGGATCACATTTGTCCTGCGCACTACGCTGATCACTTAATTCAGGGTTTCCATCTAAATCTCCAAGTGACATGATACAGATGAAACACCCGAGGGATCCATTAACTATAATGAGGCAGCAGAGATACTCTGGACTCTTTCTGGCCTCTGTTCAGCATTGTCCTTCTATTCAGAAGTCCACAAAACTGTGGCTGACCACTTTTTTATGCATGCATAAAAAGACAGACATTGCCAGATCAAAGGCCAGACGGTGTCTACAGTGCCTCCATCTGCCTCATCAAAGGGAATGTTGCAACAGGGGTTCCATCTGAATTATGAATTTCAGAGATTTACATGGAATCCTCGATATAACACTCAATGTAGTAAGCAGCATAAATGTGAGCTGAGCCTTACTGAGATCTTTGGGAGACAGAATGAAAAAATTTGTATTAGGTCAAAAATGTATTCTATTAATTTTTTACGCCATTCCTCATGTATAAGTGATTAAATGACTTTATTCTTTGGTTCGGTTCGATAACAGCGATACCAGATTTACATCTTTTTTATGCTTGGCTGCTGTCACATACTAAAAGATGCATTTTATTGCTAATACAAGTTTTTACATCCCCATATTTTGATAGCCACACTTTTATACATTTATTTGGAGAGAGAACTCTAGGTAAGCATGAAGAAGGGAGCAGGTGAGGGTGCTCATGCATTAACGAGTTGGCAGCAGTCTTATTGCAGATTGTACTCTTCCCTGAAGAGATTGGTTTTCAGGTTGTATTTGAAGGTTTGAAAGGTGGGAGAAAATAATCAATATGTGTACAAAGTTCAGAGTGAAAAGGAAGTATCAGGAGATCAGGCTGCAATATATAGAGACTACAGGGTATGAACAATACAAAACATTTTGAACTGTGTTCTCTGGGTAATTGGAATACAATGAAAGGACTGTCATAGTGGAGAAGTACAGGAATAATAAAGGAAGATTTGGATTATTCAGGTAAAAGAGTTGATGATGGATTAATGGTGTGCAATGGTGTTACTTGGAAAGTCAAAAAGAAGGAAGGGTCAAATTTGAAAGATCACTAAAGATGGGTCGAATTTATTGAGTGGAGAATATGGATTTTTTTGTAATATATCCTACAAGAACTCAGTAAGATCACAGCCAGTTGTGGCTGCCATCTTATTGAACATTAAAGAACCAGCGGAACGATAAAAAAACTCACCTCATTTCTTATCTCTCTGGCCACCTCCACTGCTCCCTGCCTCCCCAATCTATAGTGAACTGAGGATTGGACAGCTGCTGGGAGCAGTGGGGATGACTAGAAAGGTGAGTAGTGAGGTGAGTATGTTTTTACTTATTTTTAACCTTTTGCTAGTCGCTTTCCTCTTTTGCCACACTTGCTATTCTCTGCCCGCTCCTCAGTGCCTCAGTCACATCGCATCTCCAATCCAGTATTCAGAAAATCCATAGAGTGAACACTGGGCCAGAGATACAACATGACAGAAGTAAGGAGGTTGATGCAGTGGGCAGGGAGTACTGGGAATGGCCATAAAGTAGAGTGGTGAGATGAGTATGAGTATTTCAATTATTTTTTGCATCCTATGTTTATTGTGCTCTGGAGTCTGGAGAGCAACCACAAAGCATACTGTGGGACATTCAATTCACAGAGAATAATTTCTCAGCAAATTGATTTTACGGTAAAATCTGCACAGACAAATTCAAAATTTTGTCAGATCGGCTCCTCTCGATAAGCACAAGCCTTTTTGTCACCTTAAAGTTGAGAAGATGGTGAGTTTGAGAAATGTTTTTGAGTTAGAAGTTGGAGAAGATGATGGGAGCTTGAATGTGTGGTTTACAAAATAGGGTGAAGTCAAAGATTATCACAAAGCATCAGACGTGTGAGATTGAGAAAAGTAGGTCTGCTGGCGAAAGGGGTTGTGCAAGATGTTGCAAAGATTAAACAAATCAGTTGTGTATATATATACATATATATAGTAATATTGTAGTAGGTTGACTCACTCAGCTGCTTTCAGAGGTAGACACAGGAACGCTTCTTGGATCGATTACCGTCTTGGATCAATCATAACTTACTGCACAGTCCAAATATCTATGGGATTCACCTGCCCAGGATCCAGTACACTTCATTCTCACTGGAGCTACCACCTGGAGACCTTCCTGTCTCCAAACCCACAGCAGAGAAAAAAACATAGCTGGAAATGATACTTCTCCAACCACACCCTTGAGGTGGAGATTAGAGTTGAGCAAATGTTTCAAAATTTGGTTCCTATTATGATCGGTGGTGAATATTGTTTTTGCAATATTCACCGAACATAGTTGAACATCATTGGAGTCAATGAGAGTAGAAATGAGTGAATATGTTCGGACATGACCGTCAAACATAAATTTGCCGCAAACAGGGTACCAATATGGCAAATTCAGATTTGGTGACCAATTCTGAACATATTCGCTCAACTGTAGTGGAATATGGTGAGTAGGCATCCCACAAATCTCTTACTCAAAGAAAAACCAAACCCTTGCAATGGCTGATTAAGGCTCAGCACCTAACATGATGGAGAGAAACTTCTGGGTTTCAAATCACAGAAGATAGCAACCTTCATGACACATATCTCCCCTTACATATAGTGCCTGTAATCCTGTCACAGCATGTTATAATATTAGTATATTGTATACACAGTGCATCACAAAAGTGAGTATGTCAATCACTTTTTTGTAATTTTTTATTGAATCTTTTCATGGGACAATATTTAAGATATAACAATTTGATACAATGTAAAGTGGTCAATGTACAGATGGTACAGATGTATACTTTATATGTTCTCCTGCATTATCTTACAAGCAACTGATGCTGTTACATTTTGGACTGATGCCTTCTGTCATAATGGCTTACCACTGAGAAATGTATTTCATACATTACTATCTGAGCTTAACATTTCTATGTAATAGCATCTACTGGAAATTCTAACATCATTTAGTATTGGTACATCTACCTATATTGGTTGAGGGTATGTCATTTAAGCAATACATCTTTCCATTGTATTATCTTTTCATGCAGTGTTTTACAAGCATAATGAATGTGGTTGCTTTCTCTCTCTGTAAATAGATATGCAAATTGCCTCTGATGAAAAAAAGAGGACTTAACTCTATAGCGCCACCTATTGGAAGTAGCGATCCTACAAGCCACAATCAACCCTTTAACGAGTCGTGCAATATGACTTAGGATAAAAGCCAAATCAGTATCTCAATTCGCAGACATGGTGTTTCGGGCTGTTGGCCCTCGTCAGTGCGAAGCATGAGAACTGATTTGGCTAGGTGAGAGGCTCTGGACTGGGGTCTAAGGGGTAATGTTTCTCCTTATGGAGAGTGACATACCAGCTGGCTTGTCAAGGTAAGGAGGCTTATTCGCCGTGCAGTGCTCCTCTGGGAATTTAAATATGCAAATTGCCTCTGCTGAAAAAAAAGAGGACTTAACTCTATAGCGCCACCTATTGGAAGTAGCGATCCTACAAGTCACAATCAACCCTTTAACAAGTTGTGCAATATGACTTAGGATAAAAGCCAAATCAGTATCTCAATTCGCAGACACGGTGTTTTGGGCTGCTGGCCCTCATCAGTGCGAAGCATGAGAACTGATTTGGCTGGGTGAGAGGCTCTGGACTGGGGTCTAAGGGGTAACGTTTCTCCTTATGGAGAGTGACATACCAGCTGGCTTGTCAAGGTAAGGAGGCTTATTCGCTGTGCAATGCTCCTCTGGGAATTTAAATATGCAAATTGCCTCTGCTGAAAAAAAAAAGGACTTAACTCTATAGCGCCACCTATTGGAAGTAGCGATCCTACAAGTCACAATCAACCCTTTAACGAGTCGTGCAATATGACTTAGGATAAAAGCCAAATCAGTATCTCAATTCGCAGACACGGTGTTTCGGGCTGTTGGCCCTCGTCAGTGCAAAGCATGAGAACTGATTTGGCTAGGTGAGAGGCTCTGGACTGGGGTCTAAGGGGTAACGTTTCTCCTTATGGAGAGTGACATACCAGCTGGCTTGTCAGGGTAAGGAGGCTTATTCACCGTGCAATGCTCTTCTGGGAATTTAAATATATAAATTGCCTCTGCTGAAAAAAAGAGGACTTAACTCTATAGCGCCACCTATTGGAAGTAGCGATTCTACAAGTCACAATCAACCCTTTAACGAGTCGTGCAATATGACTTAGGATAAAAGCCAAATCAGTATCTCAATTCGCAGACACGGTGTTTCGGGCTGTTGGCCCTCGTCAGTGCGAAGCATGAGAACTGATTTGGCTAGTTGAGAGGCTCTGGACTGGGGTCTAAGGGGTAACATTTCTCCTTATGGAGAGTGACATACCAGCTGGCTTGTCAAGGTAAGGAGGCTTATTCGCCGTGCAATGCTCCTCTGGGAATTTAAATATGCAAAATGCCTCTGCTGAAAAAAAGAGGACTTAACTCTATAGCTCCACCTATTGGAAGCAGCGATTCTACAAGTCACAATCAACCCTTTAACGAGTTGTGCAATATGACTTAGGATAAAAGCCAAATCAGTATCTCAATTCGCAGACACGGTGTTTCGGGCTGTTGGCCCTCGTCAGTGCGAAGCATGAGCACTGATTTGGCTAGTTGAGAGGCTCTGGACTGGGGTCTAAGGGGTAACATTTCTCCTTATGGAGAGTGACATACCAGCTGGCTTGTCAAGGTAAGGAGGCTTATTCGCCGTGCAATGCTCCTCTGGGAATTTAAATATGCAAAATGCCTCTGCTGAAAAAAAGAGGACTTAACTCTATAGCTCCACCTATTGGAAGCAGCGATTCTACAAGTCACAATCAACCCTTTAACGAGTTGTGCAATATGACTTAGGATAAAAGCCAAATCAGTATCTCAATTCGCAGACACGGTGTTTCGGGCTGTTGGCCCTCGTCAGTGCGAAGCATGAGCACTGATTTGGCTAGTTGAGAGGCTCTGGACTGGGGTCTAAGGGGTAACGTTTCTCTTTATGGAGAGTGACATACCAGCTGGCTTGTCAAGGTAAGGAGGCTTATTCACCGTGCAATGCTCCTCTGGGAATTTAAATATGCAAAATGCCTCTGCTGAAAAAAAGAGGACTTAACTCTATAGCGCCACCTATTGGAAGTAGCGATCCTACAAGTCACAATCAACCCTTTAACGAGTCGTGCAATATGACTTAGGATAAAAGCCAAATCAGTATCTCAATTCGCAGACACGGTGTTTCGGGCTGCTGGCCCTCGTCAGTGCGAAGCATGAGAACTGATTTGGCTAGGTGAGAGGCTCTGGACTGGGGTCTAAGGGGTAACGTTTCTCCTTATGGAGAGTGACATACCAGCTGGCTTGTCAAGGTAAGGAGGCTTATTCGCCGTGCAATGCTCCTCTGGGAATTTAAATATGCAAAATGCCTCTGCTGAAAAAAAGAGGACTTAACTCTATAGCGCCACCTATTGGAAGTAGCGATCCTACAAGTCACAATCAACCCTTTAACGAGTCGTGAAATATGTCTTAGGATAAAAGCCAAATCAGTATCTCAATTCGCAGACACGGTGTTTAGGGCTGTAAATAGACTAATTTTGCACTTGGCACTTTTTAGGAATCTACCTCATTGGGTAATTATCCCATGTTATTTAACTAGCTACTCACAATAGCAATAGTTGGTCCCTGTCCCTATAACAAGTCCAGAGTGCTATACAAACAGCATTGATTATGCACATGATGTATCATTAGATTATATATAAACTGGTCCACACCAAGATCCACAACTTGCTAAAACATTAGAGAGGTATAAAAGTTATTCATTCTGCACTAGGCACCTAATAAAAGAGATAAATAAATTCCAATTAAACACTAATTAGTCCACGTTTAATAGATATTTTATACATCAAACACTCCTCAAATACTTGCAGATCGTTAGGGTGTTAGTATAACATTTTTGCTGGTAGCCATATGATACAACGCTGGACACATTCTGGTACGTTTTTCCATTTTTGTCCTATGCATTGACATCCTCTATATGCTTTAAAGGCTTTATATCATATGGCTGTTCAATAATGTTGTTTATTATTATTCATACACAGCCAATAATGTCTAAACCGCTGGCAACAAAAGTGAGTACTCCCCTAATTAAAAATGGTCAAACTGTGCCTAATTAGACATTTTACCTACGTGATGTTATGTGACTCATTAGTGTCACAAGTTCTCTGGTGTGAATTGGAAGCAGGTGTGTTAAATTTGGGGTCATCGCTCTCACACTATCTCATACTCGTCACTGAAAGTTCAACATGGCACCTCATGGTAAAGAACTCTGTGGATCTGAAAAAAAGAATTGTTACTCTACATAAAGATGGCCTAGGCCAGGGGTCACCAATTTGTAGCTTGACATCCACATGTGGCTCGCAGGGTTATGATATGTGATTTGTGGCTGTTTGTCAGCTTGATGCATTAGCCTACAGTCAAGCATAGTGGTGGGAATGCTGTGGTTTGGAGCTGCATGAGTGCTGCCAGCTGTAGGAAGCTATAGTTCATTGAGGGAACAATAAGTACAAATATGTACTGTGACATACTGAAGCAGAAAATGATCCCCTCTCTTCAGACAATGGCATCAGGGCAATATTCCAACGTGATGATTACCCCAACATAGATCTTCAAGTTGACCAAGAAACTGAGGGTAAAGGTGTTGGACTGGCCAAGCATGTCTCCAGACCTAAACTCTATTAACCCCTTAAGCCCGTATGACGTACTATCCCGTCGAGGTGGGGTGGGCCTTAATTCCCGGTGACGGGATAGTACGTCATACGCGATCGGCCGCGCTCACGGGGGGAGCGCGGCCGATCGCGGCCGGGTGTCGGCTGCATATCGCAGCTGACATCCGGCACTATGTGCCAGGAGCGGTCACGGACCGCCCCCGGCACATTAACCCCCGGCACACCGCGATCAAACATGATCGCGGTGTACCGGCGGTACAGGGAAGCATCGCGCAGGGAGGGGGCTCCCTGCGGGCTTCCCTGAGACGATCGGTACAAGGTGATGTACTCACCTCGTACCGAACGTCTTCTCCCTGCAGGCCCCGGTTCCAAAATGGCCGAGGGGCTGTATCCGGGTCCTGCAGGGAGCACTTCCGGGTCGGAGCAGGCTGCAGATGAAAGCTGCAGCCTGCACGGCTGTAAGTGAGATCGGAGATCTCACAGAGTGCTGTGCACACTGTGAGATCAGCGATCTGTAATGTCCCCCCCTGGGACAAAGTAAAAAAGTAAAAAAAAAAATTTCCACATGTGTAAAAAAAAAAAAAAAAAATTCCTAAATAAATAATAATAAAAAAAAAAAATATTATTCCCATAAATACATTTCTTTATCTAAAAAAAACAAACAAAAACAATAAAAGTATACATATTTAGTATCGCCGCGTCCGTAACGACCCAACCTATAAAACTGGCCCACTAGTTAACCCCTTCAGTAAACACCGTAAGAAAAAAAAAAAAAAAAACGAGGCAAAAAACAACGCTTTATTACCATACCACCGAACAAAAAGTGGAATAACACGCGATCAAAAAGACGGATATAAATAACCATGTTACCGCTGAAAACGTCATCTTGTCCCGCAAAAAACGAGCCGCCATACAGCATCATCAGCAAAAAAATTAAAAAGTTATAGTCCTCAGAATAAAGCGATGCCAAAATAATTATTTTTTCTATAAAATAGTTTTTATCGTATAAAAGCGTCAAAACATAAAAAAATGATATAAATGAGATATCGCTGTAATCGTACTGACCCGAAGAATAAAACTGCTTTATCAATTTTACCAAACGCGGAACGGTATAAACGCCTCCCCCAAAAGAAATTCATGAATAGCTGTTTTTTGGTCTTTCTGCCTCACAAAAATCGGAATAAAAAGCGATCAAAAACTGTCACGTGTCCGAAAATGTTACCAATAAAAACGTCAACTCGTCCCGCAAAAAACAAGACCTCACATGACTCTGTGGACCAAAATGTGGAAAAATTATAGGTCTCAAAATGTGGAGACGCAAAAACTTTTTTGCTATAAAAAGCATCTTTTAGTCTGGTTTCACACTTGCGTTTTTATCTGCATGCGTTTTTTAAAAAAACCGCATGTGTGAAAAAATGCATGTAAACGCGGTAAAACGCATGCGTTTTTATAGAAAAACACAAGAAAACAAGAAAAAAACAAAAAACCCTAACCCTACCCCTAACCCTACCCCTAACCTGAAATACGTGGCACTGAAATACGTGGCACTGAAATATACGTTTATATACGTATATACGTATATAAGTGCCACGATATTTCAGTGGCCACGTATATAAGTGCCACGTATTTAAGTGCCACGTATTTCAGTGCCACGTATTTCAGTGCCACGTATTTCAGTGCCACGTATTTCAGTGCCACGTATTTCAGTGCCACGTATTTCAGTGCCACGTATTTACGTGCCACGTATTTCAGTGCCACGTATTTCAGTGCCACGTATTTACGTGCCACGTATTTTTCAGTGCCTGAAATACGTGGCACTGAAATACGTGGCACTGAAATTCGTGGCACTGAAATTCGTGGCACTGAAATATCGTGGCACTGAAATATCGTGGCACTGAAGTATTTACGTGCCACGTATTTTTCAGTGCCTGAAATACGTGGCACTGAAATACGTGGCACTGAAATACGTGGCACTGAAATATCGTGGCACTGAAATACGTGGCACTGAAATACGTGGCAC
This sequence comes from Ranitomeya variabilis, assembly GCF_051348905.1. Lineage (NCBI taxonomy): Eukaryota > Metazoa > Chordata > Amphibia > Anura > Dendrobatidae > Ranitomeya > Ranitomeya variabilis. Next base: position 109,083,184 of record NC_135237.1, on the reverse strand, counting down.
TGAAATATGTGGCACTTAAATACGTGGCTCTTAAATACGTGGCACTTATATACGTGGCACTTATGACTGTCAGAAAATGTTCAGTAAACGGTTAGGGGTGAGGTTAGGGGTAGGGTTTCAGGTAGAATTGGGGAGCTTCCACTGTTCAGGCACATCAGGGGCTCTCCAAACGCGACATGGCGTCCAATCTCAATTCCAGCCAATTCTGCGTTGAAAAAGTAAAACAGTGCTCCTTCCCTTCCGAGCTCTCCCGTGCGTCCAAAAAGGGGTTTACCCCAACATATGGGGTATCAGCGTACTAGGGACAAATTGAACAACAACTTCTGGGGTCCAAGTTCTCTTGTTATCCTTGGGAAAATAAAAATTTGGGGGGCTAAAAATCATTTTTGTGGGGAAAAAAATATGTTTTATTTTCACGGCTCTGCGTTGTAAACTGTAGTGAAACACTTGGGGGTTCAAAGTTCTCACAACACATCTAGATAAGTTCCTTGGGAGGTCTAGTTTCCAATATGGGGTCACTTGTGGGGGGTTTGTACTGTTTGGGTACATCAGGGGCTCTGCAAATGCAACGTGACGCCTGCAGACCAATCCATTTAAGTCTGCATTCCAAATGGCGCTCCTTCCCTTCCGAGCTCTGTCATGCGCCCAAACAGTGGTTCCCCCCCACATAGGGGGTATCAGCGTACTCAGGACAAATTGGACAACAACTTTTATGGTCCAATTTATCCTGATACCCTTGTGAAAATACAAAACTTGGGGGCTAAAAAATCATTTTTTGTGAAAAAAAAAAATATTTTTATTTTCACGGCTCTGCGTTATAAACTGTAGTGAAACACTTTGGGGTTCAAAGCTCTCAAAACACATCTAGATAAGTTCCTTAGGGGGTCTACTTTCCAAAATGGTGTCACTTGTGGGGGGGTTTAATGTTTAGGCACATCAGGGGCTCTCCAAACGCAACATGGCATCCCATCTTAATTCCAGTCAATTTTGCATTGAAAAGTAAAATAGCGCTTCTTCCCTTCTGAGCTCTGCTATGCACCCAAACAATGGTTTACACCCACATATGGGGTATCGTCGTACTCAGGACAAATTGCACAACAACTTTTGTGGTCTAATTTCTTCTCTTACCCTTGGGGAAATAAAAAAATGGGGGTGAAAAGATCATTTTTGTGAAAAAATATGATTTTTTATTTTTACGGCTCTGCATTATAAACTTCTGTGAAGCACTTGTTGGGTCAAAGTGCTCAACACACATCTAGATAAGTTCCTTAAGGGGTCTACTTTCCAAAATGGTGTCACTCGTGGGGGGTTTCAATGTTTAGGCACATTAGGGGCTCTCCAAACGCAACATGGCGTCCCATCTCAATTCCAGTCAATTTTGCATTGAAAAGTCAAATGGCGCTCCTTCCCTTCTGAGCTCTGCCCTGCGCCCAAACAATGGTTTACACCCACATATGGGGTATCAGTGTACTCAGGACAAATTGCACAACAATTTTTGGGGTCCAATTTCTTCTCTTACCCTTGGGAAAATAAAAAATTGGGGGTGAAAAGATCATTTTTGTGAAAAAATATGATTTTTTATTTTTACGGCTCTGCATTATAAACTTCTGTAAAGCACTTGTTGGGTCAAAATGCTCACCACACATCTAGATAAGTTCCTTAGGGGGTCTACTTTCCAAAATGGTGTCACTTGTTAGGGGTTTCAATGTTTAGGCACATCAAGGGCTCTCTAAATGCAACATGGCGTCCCATCTCAATTCCAGTCAATTTTGCATTGAAAAGTCAAATGGCGCTCCTTCCCTTCCGAGCTCTGCCCTGCGCCCAAACAATGGTTTACACCCACATATGGGGTATCAGCGTACTCAGGACAAATTGCACAACAATTTTTGGGGTCCAATTTCTTCTCTCACCCTTGGGAAAATAAAAAATTGGGGGTGAAAAGATCATTTTTGTGAAAAAATATGATTTTTTATTTTTACGGCTTTGCATTATAAACTTCTGTAAAGCACTTGTTGGGTCAAAGTGCTCACCACACATCTAGATAAGTTCCTTAGGGGGTCTACTTTCCAAAATGGTGTCACTTGTTAGGGGTTTCAATGTTTAGGCACATCAGGGGCTCTCCAAATGCAACATGGCGTCCCATCTCAATTCCAGTCAATTTTGCATTGAAAAGTCAAATGGCGCTCCTTTGCTTCCAAGCTCTGCCATGCGCCCAAACTGTGGTTTACCCCCACATATGGGGTATCAGCGTACTCAGGACAAATTGTACAACAACTTTTGGGGTCTATTTTCTCCTGTTACCCTTGGTAAAATAAAACAAATTGGAGCTGAAATAAATTTTGTGTGAAAAAAAGTTAAATGTTCATTTTTATTTAAACATTCCAAAAATTCCTGTGAAACACCTGAAGGGTTAATAAACTTCTTGAAAGTGGTTTTGAGTACCTTGAGGGGTGCAGTTTTTAGAATGGTGTCACACTTGGGTATTTTCTATCATATAGACCCGTCAAAATGACTTCAAATGAGATGTGGTCCCTAAAAAAAAATGGTGTTGTAAAAATGAGAAATTGCTGGTCAACTTTTAACCCTTATAACTCCGTCACAAAAAAAAATTTTGGTTCCAAAATTGTGCTGATGTAAAGTAGACATGTGGAAAATGTTATTTATTAAGTATTTTGTGTGACATATGTCTGTGATTTAAGGGCATAAAAATTCAAAGTTGGAAAATTCCGAAATTTTCCAAATTTTCGCCAAATATTCGTTTTTTTCACAAATAAACGCAAGTTATATCGAACAAATTTTACCACTAACATGAAGTACAATATGTCACGAGAAAACAATGTCAGAATCGCCAAGATCCGTTGAAGCGTTCCAGAGTTATAACCTCATAAAGGGACAGTGGTCAGAATTGTAAAAATTGGCCTGGTCATTAACGTGCAAACCACCCTCGGGGCTTAAGGGGTTAAGCATCTGTGGGGCATCCTCAAATGGAAGGTGGGGGAGCGCTAGGCCTCCAACATCCACCAGCTCCATGATGTTCTTATGGTGGAGTGGAAAGGGTTTCTATTTGCAATCTGTGAAGCTCTAGTGAACTTCATGTCCAAGAGAGTTAAGGCCGTGCTTGAAAATAGTGGTGGCCACACAAAATATTGCTACTTTGGGCACAATTTGGCCACCTTTACTTAGGGGTGTACTCACTTTTGTGGCCAGTGGTTTAGACATTAACCCCTTCACACCCGGAGCTTTTTCCGTTTTTCCGTTTTCGTTTTTCGCTCCCCTCCTTCTCAGAGCCATAACTTTTTTATTTTTCCGTCAATTTGGCCATGTGAGGGCTTATTTTTTGCGGGACGAGTTGTACTTTTGAACGACATCATTGGTTTTAGCATGTCGTGTACTAGAAAACGGGAAAAAAATTCCAAGTGCAGTGAAATTGCAAAAAAAGTGCAATCCCACACTTGTTTTTTGCTTGCCTATTTTGCTAGGTTCACTAAATGCTAAAACTGACCTGCCATTATGATTCTCCAGGTCACTACGAGTTCATAGACACCTAACATGACTAGGTTATTTTTCACCTAAGTGGTGAAAAAAAATTCCAAACTTTGCAAAAAACAAAACAAAACAAAATTGCGCCATTTTCCGATACTCGTAGCGTCTCCATTTTTCGTGATCTGGGGTAAGGTGAGGGCTTATGTTTTGTGTGCCGAGCTGGCGTTTTTAATGATAGCATTTTGGTGCAGATATGTTCTTTTGATCGCCCGTTATTGCATTTTAATGCAATGTCGTGGTGACCAAAAAAACGTAAATCTGGCGTTTCAAATTTTTTTCTCATTACGCCATTTAGCGTTCAGGTTAATGCTTTTTTTTTATTGATAGATCGGGTGATTCTGAACGCGGCGATACCAAATATGTGTAGGTTGGGTTTTTTTTAATTGATTTATTTTGATTGGGGCGAAAGGGGGGTGATTTAAACTTTTATATATTTTTTATTTTTTTCACATTTTTAAAAACTTTTTTTTTTTTACTTTTGCCATGTTTCTATAGCCTCCATGGGAGGCTAGAAGCAGGCACAGCCCGATCGGCTCTGCTATGCAGCAGTGATCATAAGATCGCTGCTACACAGCAGATTTACAGGTGTGCTGTGAGCGCCGACCACAGGGGGGCGCTCACAGCCACTGGCAATCAGTAACCATAGAGGTCTCAAGGACCTCTATGGTTACAATGGAGGAGCATCGCCGACCCCCGATCATGTGACGGGGGTCGGCGATGCTCTCATATCCGGCCGCATGGCCGGATGCGGTAGTTAAATGCCGCTGTCTGCGTTTGACAGTGGCATTTAACTAGTTAATAGGCGCGCGCAGATCGCGATTCTGCTCGCGCCTATTGCGGGCACATGTCAGCTGTTCAAAACAGCTGACATGTCCCGGTTTTGATGTGCGCTCACTGCCGGAGCGCACATCAAAGCGGGGGTCCCGACATGTGATGTACTATACCGTCAGATGTCGGGAAGGGGTTAATGCCTGTGTGTCGCATTATTTAAAGGGTACACCAAATGTATACTGCTATAGAAACTGTACACTGACTACATTACATTGTATCAAAGTGTCATATCTTCAGTGTTGTCCCATGAAAATATATAGTAAAATAATTACACAAATGTGAGGGGTGTACTCACTTTTCTGATACACTGTATATTAGTACCACCTTGCAAAAGGCAGATTGCTCTGGTTTGACTATAAGTAAAAGGTGCAAATTGAAATTCCATCACAAAGATACTCCTTTAAATTTTCCATTCAATTTGAGCTCAGCTTTGATTGCAGAATTTATAGGGTTACACAGACTATGTTATTTATTTATACATTTACCAACTCCTTTCCCTGCTGACACATTGGCCTTGTAGCAACATTATTGTGTCTTTATTAAGGAATATGTACTATATAACTATTTGTATCTCACTCTATTTAAATATTGTGGATGATTGATATTATATGACTGATATGCCTTGTTCTAACAAAAGATTGAACAAGGAACAAAATAAAAAAAATCTGAGAAGCCTTACTATAGGAGTTGAAATTACAGAATTACATATTTGTGATCATTATCCTGATAATCAGCATGTGTAACATTTTGCTTTCACCAGAATAATTAAGAACGCAGTTTTGAAAAATGACAACTCATGTAATAACGCTCGCTTCATTGTTTTTCAAATATTTCTGAAATCATATTTACTGAAAATACTTCCAGGGCTTTTTATTATGTCAGCTTATTTGTTCTTTATTTTTTATTCTTATATTTTTAAAACTGAACAGAAAAATGCCGAAAGTGCAAAAGTATCCAATTAAGAAATCCTTTGTGTTTGCATTTTTTCTAAAGTTTTGGAAAATAGTTAGAAAATATGTCATATGAAGAAATACCTTAAATGAATATGTATGCCATACACTTCTTAGTTATTTGTCCTTTCGTTGTTAAGTTTTAGCTGGTTGTGCCATAGGTCAAGGATCTTTTACAGAAAGGGAAAATAGAGAGAAGAGACTATGTATCATTCATATATGAGGTTTCATATTCATAAAAATGCTGAAAGTGTTAAAAAAAACCTAATTAAGAAATCCTTTGTGTTTGTATATTTTCTTAGGTTTTGGAAAATAAAGTTAGAAAATAAGGCATGTTTAGAAATACTTTAGGGGTATGCTCACACTAACATTTCAAAAATCAGTCCGATTCTCATCCAGGAAAGTAAGATGATTTTTTTCCCACTTTTATGCAGTCTTTTTTTTCAATCAGCAACTATTAATCCTTTAAAGGACCATTTACATTTTCCTATGCTGCAGAATTGTAATGTAAAAATCGGTTGCCATACTGATGGTGACTATAGCACGAGATTTTTTTCTCGCACTGTATCGATGTCATAGTGAAATCGTAGCATGCTGCGATTTTTTTCTCATGCCGAACATAGCTGAGAAAAAATACCCAGCTCTTTTATCAGATTGTAAGATTCTGATTTATACACAAGTGTGAGCGAACCCTAAATGATTGTGTATTCTATACACTCTTAGCCTTTTGTCTTTTTGTTGTTTAGTTGTACCTGGTTGTGCCATACAGTAGGTCAAGGATTTTTTTTACAGAAAATTAAAATAGAGAAAAAAAGACTGTATCATTCAGAAATGATGTTTCAAACAGTATCTGTATTAATCTCATTGTAGAGCAAAGATTCTAATATTTTCAATGGAAGAATTAATTAAATACTAGTCCGACTTATCAAATTACTGTCTGTTTGAAAAGCGGATATAAGTTTAGTTCCAAACATTTTTGATAAAGCAATGGGACATGAAATCTTCACGGGTTAATGTGTCTACTTTAGTGAATATCATTGATAGATTATACAAAGTCTTGCACCAGATTAAAATAGTTTAGTCAACCAAGCAGTGAAAGAAGCCAAGCTATATTTGGCAGGAAATGGAATCCTTGAAACCCATCAATATTTCAGGTCATGAGATAGTTATATAGTGTGTCCAAAGAAAACTGACAGCCTTTATAAATGATCTGTATTGTTTATTATTACTAAAAAGGTAATTTACTTGAATACATGCTTGAATACATGGAGCTGCACTGTCTCGTGAAGAAGAATATGTCAGTTATGAAATTCTTTGTTATAACAGTTTTATCAGTGAGACAAGTTTACAGTGTCATGAAAATAGTTACTTTTAAGAATGATTGTATCTATTCTAAATGAATCTCTTTGGAAATTTAATTCATACAGCTGGCTGCCATGTGGTCTGGGAAGGAGTTAAAAATACAATACATTATCCTGCACCTAAACTCCACTTCAAAACCTGTTTCTCTTCATTCTTTGCTAGGACTTCTGGCTAGGCCTTGATACATGTCCCAATGTCACCATTTAGGGCAACACGTCAAGATGTCATGGTGTAAGAACATTTATTACTTGTTTCTTATGGTTTGTCCTCAGGAGATCACAGAACACAATACAGTACTTTTTATAATCGCGAATGGGGCTCATTTGATTTGATTGAATAAGGTAAATGTGAATTGAATTTTCAGACCGGTTTTGAGCGAATTTGCTAAATTAGAATTTTGGTAGATCCAGTCGTCTCTAGTTATTTTAATAATTTTATGTTATTATAAATATACTTTTTGCATGTTTTTCTAGATATAACACGGCTTGATTGAAAGACAACAGTAAAAGGAATGAGAATATTTTAAACACTAAAGCATCAACATTTTAAGCAAGTAAAGTAATAAGAGTTAGTTAAGAGTACAAGAAATTTAGCAAGGAAACATATTTGCTAGTTTGCACTCAGTCTTCCTGCCATATATGTTTTATAAAAATATTGTATTCCCTATAAAACATAAAATCTGAAGCATCTTTTCTTAGAATACCAAATTCACGAAGGGGCTTTTCTATGACATTTGCAGGTGTCTGTACGCCAGTCCTGGCCAGCTTCGCCAAATGGGTGGACATGGGGTGGGAAAGGGCAAAGCCTGGCCAAAAAAATCATCCACATTTATTCCACATCGGTGGTGGTAATTATGCAAAATGCATTCAAATCGCTTTAAAAGATTTGCCTAATTAATTAAGTAGCAGGAATGTTTTAATGAATGAGGGGCATGTTACTCCAACGGTCCTGTTTATTAAGATTAACAAAGCAACAGTCTTAATGAATCAGGCCCACTGTGTTTAGACACTTGGTGTTATAATTCCTTTTGTTGTAGTAAGTCTTGTGGTAGACACAGTCACATTGTCTCTTTAAATCTTCCGTTGGTTTATTATGTATGCAGCAACAAACAATGTGATGTGAAAATAAACACAGCCCTTCAGGTAAAACAGGAAAAAAAAAAAAAAAGATATTTCAAAGTCTCTGCGGCTGTGGAGATCTGCCCCACTATTGGTTAGTAAAACCTCCTGGTTCAGTTTATAATAATAATAATAATCTTTATTTTTATATGGCGCTAACATATTCCGCAGCGCTTTACAGTTTGCACACATTATCATCGCTGTTCCAGTTGGGGCTCACAATCTAAATTCCCTATCAGTATGTCTTTGGAATGTGGGAGGAAACTGGAGAACCCGGAGGAAACCCACGCAAACACGGAGAGAACATATAAACTCTTCGCAGATGTTGTCCTTGGTGGGGTTTGAACCCAGGACTCCAACGCTGCAAGGCTGCTGTGCTAACCACTGCGCCACCATGCTGCTTGTGCTGCCGTGCTGTTTATCACCAACATCAAAACTTTCCTTGAGTTCCTCTCCCCACACATGCTGAACACTGACTTCCTCTGAAGGCCAGCTATTAAAGCACCAGACCACACCCTGGGGTAGAGATAAGGTGGACAACCTCCCATCCGCTCTATGGTTGTCCACTAAAAAAACAGCCCTTTTATAAATTGGCTGTTAACCCCGGGCAACACTGACGGTGCTGAGGGAAAACTCCTGGTTTTCACATCGATGAAGCTATTAAATGCAAAGAAACATATCTCCCCTCCAGTAACTTGCCAGTGACTTTGTTACATTTTCTACATATCATGATAATCACAGAGTTATGTTGTGTCAGACCACTAATAGAGATGAGTAAATCAATTGATGCAAATCAAATTTTGAGTCCTTCTCTAAACCCAGCAAATTAGAACAATTTGCAATTTGATTTGCTCAAATTGCCAAAAACGGCCAACATCAATTTATATATTGCAGAAAATTGTCTCAGCGAGAGAACACTCACAAGACCTCGAGCATGTGTAAGGGGGTACAGAGGCGGTGCTGTTCCCCCACACTCATACCGTCATGTTTTATTGTAATTTAAGGTTTAAGGAGTATTGATCTAATACTCCTGTACAATGAAGGTTACTTGGTTAGGGAAAGCGTAGTTAACTTAAGGTCCACTAGAGGGAGCACATTGTATTAGTAGTCAGCACACTGTACATACTTAAGATAGGAGGGGCCACTGTGGGATATGAAAGGGAGTATTTCCTGTTTTCAGCCAGTAGCCAGTATAGCCTGGGAGCTTAACAGCTCAGGAGGGCCTGAGTGCCCTGACAGTCCAGACAGGCTTAATGCCCAGAACAACACAGTGGTCATGAAACATTAAGGGAGAAGCCCAGCCATCCAGGGCCAGCAGACTAGACCAGCAGGAGGCCAGACCAACAGCAGAACAGCAGCAGCAAGAGCAGTTAGTGAAAATTGGAGCTGCAGGAGAAGTCACAGCAGTAATGAAGGGCAGGTCACTCACCATGTGGCAGATCATCGCATGGGCTGATGCCCTCAGATCTGGGACAAAACGGCTGGGAGACCCCCAGGTGTAGAGGGTCTGAACAGAGAGGATGCTGAGGAACCGTATGATACAGTCCTTCCTGGGCACATGCTGTGTGACAGGGAGGAAAAGTACAGGGAAAGAGGAAGAAATGCATGATGTGAAATCTGATGTTGATGCTGCAACAAAAATGGATGTGCTGCAAAAGTATGAAAGAAACGTGTGACGCCCGGGAGACCTAGGTACCCAGCACCAGATCAAAGAGGTCTGTCTCTTGAGGGGGATGTCACTAGTGGCTTGACCCAGTGCTGTGGCCTCAGGCGATGCACAGTGTAAGGGATATCATGAAGGAACAGACACTTCCTTTATCAGCAGCAGGTCCTCTCAGCTGTGATGACCCCGATCCTGGATCGATGGCTACTGTCCAAATGAAAGACTGAGGCGCTGAAACGTTTAACCAGTTTACTTCAACAAAAAGGGATTTGCAACCAATACTGTCACCGGAGTCTGTATAAGAACTCTGAATTACTTCGACCCTGTCAGGATTTCCACCTCTTATTATGCGCAGTTTCTGTATGGCCCTGCTGCTGTATGTGAACTGGCTGCCGACCCAATCTGTCTCTTCTGGGTTCTGGTTCGACAGACAACGAGTCCTTTTTGTCGGCTTGCCCCCTTTGGGAGTACCGCTGAACTCTGTGTCTGTTGCTGCATCTTACCCTGGTGAAGCTGATATCACCTCACTTTCTTCCAGTTGCTGTATTATATATAACGAATATAGCAACGGATCCAGTATCCGTCTCTGCGCCTATTTTGGGTAGAAATTATTGCTACCCGGTTCTCACAATGTCCTTTTTCTCTATTCCTCTTTTCCTACTATGGGTATTACGGTTATTTAATAGACTGAAAAGAGCATAATGCCCCAAGAAAAACAGTAACAACAACACAACATAACAAGATATTATGCAAACTAGAAATTTTATTGAGAAATACAAAATATTAAAAACAGCACAAATGTATGAGGATATGGTGTATGACTACTATGAACACCATCAGAGAAATACGCATGGTTACAACAATCAGAAGGGTGCAATTATAAAGCCCTATGGTGTAATAATACAAGTGCAGCCGGCAGTATTATACACAATATGGAGATAGCACGGGGTGGGAAAAGGACACTATTATGCGTCAGTGACCAGTGTCCTAATGCAGGAGAATCCCACAAACCCCAACACCCGCCCCCATTGCAACTGCCCGAGAAAAAGTTAATTGTATAAGACCAAAATCTGAACCATGAGCTACCAGCTAAGCTTACCCATGTATGCGATGTCCTATGTATGGTGTCCAATGAAAAGAAGTGCCCCGACGCACGTTTCGCGATTGTCGCTTCTTCGGGAGGCAGTCACTCTAGACCAACACCCTCTCTGACAAACTTAAATCTTAAATGTATAACATTAAAATGAGGTATTACCTACTTGACAGACATCTTTAAGGACCAATGTGGGGAAAATATATGGATAGACACAGTTGACCGTGCAAAATCAAAATACAGGTTTTTTTTGTTGGAGCTCATAACGGTCCAATGATAAAATAATGATGTCAATGTCAAAATCCCACACATGCTACAGAAATAAAAATGATTTTATGAGGTTTATTTCAAATGACATTTCTGTGGTCTTTTTTTCTTACGTGCATTAAAGCACAGTCATGACATTTTTGCAAGTCATTAGTAATGATAATATGACTGAATTCATAAATAAGAGAAACGACTCCATCAAATATGTTTAGTAGCAGAAAAGATCGTACAGCAACCTTATTTTGAAGTTATGATTAAGTAATAGTGATGAGCGAGTGTACTCATTGCTCGGGTTTTCCAGAGCATGCTCAGGTGTCCTCTCAGTATTTGGCACTTTGGTAGCTACGACGGCACGATCCGTGACGCTCCAGCGTCGCTCCATTATCGCTCCAGCGTCGTAGACTGCGGTCACACTTCACAATGCACGGCGCTGGAGCAACAATTTCATGACGTATTTGCGATGTAGAAGTCGTACGGGACAGTATGATATACAATATAAGCAGTATACAATATCGTGCACACCTTTGTTACACGATGCGATCATGCCGCCACAGCGGGACACTTGACGATGAAAGAAAGTTTAAAACGATCTGCTATGACGTACGATTCTCAGCGGGGTCCCTGATCGCAGTAGCGTGTCAGACACAGCGAGATCGTAAGTATATCGCTGGAACGTCACGGATCGTGCCATCGTAGCGACCAAAGTGCCACTGTGAGACGGTACCCTTAGTGTTCACAGATTTAGTTTTCATCGCGGCAGCTGAATGATTTACAGCTGCTAGCCAGGCTAAGTACATGTGGGGGTTGCCTGGTTGCTAGGGAATCCCCACATGTAATCAAGCAGGCTAGTAGCTGTAAATCGTTCAGCTGCTGCGATGAAAACTAAATCTCCGAGCAGTCATAAATACTCAGAGATCACCCGAGCGTGCTCGGGAAAACCCAAGCAACAAGTACACTCGGTCATCACTATTAAGTAACTTTAAGCAATTTAGACTTAGATTACTGTAAATATAAATATTTCTATATATGGAGTAAAAAATAGAAATTAATGAACTAGTTATGTGGTGGAATTGGTTCTGCTGGTAGTAATATTGCCAAGATACTCTAATCACAGAAGCTGCTTTGAAGTAATGTCCTTTCAAGCTTCTATATGAAAACAATACTTTCTCTCCTTGGTAATGATAAGTATGACCATCTTAAGGATCAGTAACATTTTCAATATTTTAATATACCTGTATTTGGTTACAATAACTTAAAAAATCTCTACTTGGATGACTGAAATTAAATAATAGAAATTGCCATAAATCTTTTAATATAGGCTCAAGCTAATGGCTAAATTGGAGGCTTATCTTAGAATCATATACTGTATGTATAGCTAGCTTAAATAAAATAATACAAGTTTTATAATGTAAATGTATTTTCTTTCTTTCACTCAAATGATTCATAAAATTCACTTGATAAATGTACATTTTTACATTATCATGAGTTGTGTGGATCTGAATCTTTTTTGTTTTGTTTAATAGAATGACATTTAGCAGCAAAAATGTATTTGATACACTGAGCTAACTCTAATGACCTTCAAGAATTATAGAACAGAATGAGGAAGATTCATTCTTCTTTAACAATTGCAAGCAGAACACATTAAGAGTCACATTTGTATTGCTAGGTTCTAAAATGTCTTTCAAGTCACCTTTTTATACTTATTTATCCTTTGTTTTTTTTTAAGTGACTTTCTTTTTTTTGTCTTGTGGCATTAGTTGCCATTTTTGTGGCACCAAATTCAACAAAACGGTGCACGTCATTCATGAATTTGGAGCAAAGGAAAAAATTGGCTTTTTTCCTGTTTTGAACTGTTTTCACAACTTTTGGTTCCAAAAGTTACAAAAATTGCATTAAAAATTTGGCATACTTGGAAATATACCAGGGCAGACTGAGGTGAAATTATGTTAAATTTTTCAACTTTTTAAAAAAGTCAGAATTGATGAATAAGCCAAAAACATCTGTAATCACAAAATACAGTTGTCAAGGATCTGTGGCTAATGTGTATCCTAGATGTATCAACTCACAGTGATACACTGAGTGGTGATGATGAAACTTCTACAACAGTTCACTGTATATCACTTGAATCCTAGATTTCTATTCACAGATAGAAACTATCACTCCCACTTTCAGTATGGCACGTCAGTACTTAAGTAGTACACCAAAATCGCACCAGGCATTTCTTTGTCCCTAACCTGTGTGCTCCAAGTGCTCCTCTCCCCGCACAGTGCAATAATAAAATGGCGTTACATACTGCTTGTGAAGGCCCCCTTGATTGACAATGCTACACCATGTGATCATATTGCTGCAGGACATTATGGTGAAGCCCTCGGTGTTGCACCTTTTGCCAGTAGCCCCCTCACTTGGTGTGCAGCATGTGTGAAATGGCGCATGGCAATTTTTTTGTGCCAATTCTGGTGAACTGCAGATTGTTCGAATTTACGTGGAACAGCAGATCTCAGGAAATTCAGCACGAATTTGATCCTCTATGGATCAATCCACTTATATCTAATAATAACCATTGCTCTGATATTTCTAAGAACTTTTTTTCTCTTTGGAACATTTTAAACATGGTTTCCCGCAGTACAAACATGTGTGAGAGAAAGCACAATTACTGGCAAATAGAGCATGGAAATTGAGTGACTGTTTGGTGAGGAGCTATTTTTAACATGCTACCACTTCCACATGCCCTGGTACTCAGCAGAAAGTGTCCTAACCATGTGGTAATTGTGATGTTTGTGTATTGATATCACCCATATGTGTTTCAATATCCCATAATTAATAAAGAACTCAAACCCAACATTTCATCAACTGTGGGGTCATTTATATTTTGGTTGTGTCCAAACATTTATGTTGGTCATACCTTGTAGGTGCTATTGAAACGTCCCAAAACATATCTCTATAAACCATTTGAGGGTACAAAATTTGAATAAAGACAGAGCATTAGCTGTGTTGGCCTCACAATTTCTCCACCATCATAGAGGTGAGTGTCAGGCTATAAGTATTTAGAATTAAGAAGATGTCCTCTAATATTAGGAGTGAGAGTTTGACTCTCTAATTGTTAGAAAGAATAGAATGGGTTTTTGAATTGTAGGCAATGACTCCTTGGTTTATCAAGGAAAATGTTATCTTTAAAAAAATGTAATATTTAACTGTTACTGTATATTTTCTTTTCCTTGGTATCTTTTTTGTTACTTTTTGTTATTTTCACACTCTTTCTACACAATGTACCTTTATTTACAGCCTTTTAAATTATTTGTTCTATGTTTTTTCATTTTGGTCTACTTATTACTTTTTAATCACTTCTATTTTCATTCTTTTCTTATTGTGCACTTTTTTAATTTGTCATATGCTTGTTTTACAGATGGTAGACCAGTTTGGCTTCCAATAGTATATTTAGTTGCTTTTTATTTCTCAATCTATGCATTTATTCATCTATTTTTTTCACATTTTTTCATTTGCAATTGGTTTGTTTATTGACACTTTCTGTATTCTGTCTTAAGCTAAAAGCACATGTTTGACTTGAGTAGCTTGTTCCTTTTCACTTATTCTGCATTGACTTGTGTGTCTACAGAGGATTATAGAAGCATGTGTACCATCTATACGTACGTCTTAGTGCTCTGTCATGTCTTCCTCTCTAAATGTCTTGTGCATGTGCATTTTACTGTATACTGTATGCAGGGCCGGTTTTAGACAAAGTGGGGCCCTAGGCAAAAGTATAAAATGAGGCCTCCAATGCTCACATATTGCACCATGACACTCAAACATTTTGGTTGTTTATACAAGTAGATGAGGTAGGGGCCCAGGACTGATCCTTGAGGAACCCTGACAGTAAGGAGAAGAGGAGAGGAAGAGGATCCAGCTACTGCGGGCAAAGCCGAAAAGCATTAGTGCGCACACGCCGGCGCACTATGTCCCGGACCACAGCAAAATACTTCAGGGACATAGTGCGCATGCGCACTAATGTTTTTTGGCTTTGCCCGCAGGCATGTACTACGGAGGACACAGCATGAACTTCAATCAAATATTGCCAACATGCAGCCAGCGGGTAAGCAAAGGGTGAATCAAACACCCGAAAACCCCGCCCATAGGACCGCAAACCTGTCCCGCCAAATTCAGGTGACAGGTTCCCTTTAAGTTTATTTGTTGGTAGATCATTAGAGACTTTAGTGAGGGGAGTTTCAGTAGAATGTAAAGAGTGGAAGCCAGATAATAATAATCTTTATATAGCGCTAACATATTCTGCAGCGTTTTACAGTTTGCACACATTATCATCGCTGTCCCGATAGGGTTCACAATCTAAATTCCCTATCACTATGTCTTTGTAATGTGGGAGGAAACCGGAGTACCCAAGATGAAACTCACGCAAACGCCTTGCAGATGTTGTCCTTGGTGGGATTTGAACCCAGGACTCCAGCGCTGCAAGGCTGCATTGCTAACCATTGAGCCACCATGCTGCCAGATTGATGATGGTCAAGAAAAGAGTTGTCTGAGAGATAGCATATGAGATGGGCGTGGACCAAGCATTCCAGGAGTTTAGAAATGATGGGAGGATTTAAGACTGGTCTATAGTTAGTCAATTAACTCCCAGTAAGAATATGTTTTGTCCTCTGTGATTGATATGGTAGAGATATGGTCAACATTGGTTATTTATGATCACGGTAGGACCTTTATTCAGGGACTCATCCTTCCTTAGGAGCTCTTATGCCATATTGATTCGACGGGTAAGGTATGGCACATGGACTTGGCCTTGACATATTATATTCCCAAGTAATCATTATATGGGGCACATATGCCCTACCCAATGGGTTTCCAAAGCTGCCCTAATTATAAGATCTATCTGACACTACTATTGATACAGTCTGGATTCACTCTTTTTTTCGGTTTTCATCAAGTAATTTTTTCTATTCACTGAATTAGTACCATCCAATTCCTTGTGTGGAGTTGTAATTCATGGTATCTGTTAGAGGAACCACTCTAGATACATCCGCATATTGCTTGGGTCTTTTGTGTTTTGTATGTGTATATATATGCATGCATATGTATATTTATATACATATAGCTTGGGTGCATCTACCTATGCACTGATGTGCTTGTAATAATTCATTTTCTTTATAACCACGATCTGACCTTATGAGATAAATGTTATTAGTATAACTGTATGTTATTTCAGCTAACTTCAATCAAAATATGAATAAATAGCAGCAAAATATTGAATTTCTTAATATATCATTTATTTCATCAATGCTAAATTTCGCTATGCACCATTTACAATGGCCACTGTTCATTGCAATCAACACTGTCACTTTATTTTAAGTGCTTAATTCACAGTGGCATGCACCCACACCTTCATGTAATTCTTGGTCCCTATTCAGATGTACATATGCGATTCTTTTCTTAGCCCTCTGCTTCTTCAACACTGCAGTAGCACAGATACACCTTTGGGCACCTTTCCTGCTTTACGATCTAGCTCGTACCAGCGCTTGCGCTCTATTTTCCACTGGGGGCTGCTAGTGCGCATGCGCATGTAGCACTATGGCAATGGCGATACTTCCATTCCTGACTAGGTGTGTCATCTATGCTCTGACACCACCCCGGACATCTTGGCTCCTTCTCACATGACTCCGGTAGGGCTTACATCATCATTGATTACCTCTATTTAAGCCTCATGTGTTCCCTGCAGCGGTGCTCCAGGTGCGCCGAACGTCTGTGGAGAAAATCTAATCTACCCGAAGATTTCATCCATTATTAGTTCATGCTAAAAACATATAACTCTGCCCTTCACCTCTCCAAACAAACCTATTTCAACACCCTCATCACCTCACTGTCAAATAACCCTAAACGTCTCTTTGACACTTTCCAGTCCCTACTCAACCCAAGAGAGCAGGCCCCAACCACAGATTTCCACACTGACGATCTGGCCAATTACTTAAAAAAAAAAAATGACCACATTCGACAGGAAATCATCTCCCAATCTCTTCAAACCATGCACTGTCCTCCCTCCCCCACTGCATCTAGTTCACTCTCTGACTTTGAACCAGTTACAGAAGAAGAAGTAAGCAGGCTCCTTGCATCTTCTTGCCCGACCACTTGCACCATTGACCCCATTCCGTCACATCTCCTCCAGTCCCTTTCCCCGGCTGTCACCTCTCACCTAACAAAAATATTCAACCTTTCCCTCACTTCCGGTATTTTTCCCTCCTCATTTAAGCATGCCATCATACATCCATTACTTAAAAAACCCTCCCTCGACCAAAATTGTGCCGCTAATTATAGACCTGTCTCTAATCTTCCCTTCATCTCTAAACTCCTCGAATGCCTGGTCCACTCCCGTCTTACCCGCTATCTCTCAGATAACTCTCTTCTCGACCCTCTTCAATCTGGTTTCCGCTCTTTACACTACTGAAACTGCCCTCACTAAAGTCTCTAATGACCTATTAACAGCTAAATCTAATGGTCACTACTCCATGCTAATTCTCTTGGATCTCTCCGCAGCATTCGATACTGTGGATCATCAGCTCCTCCTCACTATGCTCCGCTCCATCAGCCTCAAGGACACCGTTCTCTCTTGATTCTCCTCCTATCTCTCTGACCGATCCTTCACTGTATGCTTTGCTGGTTCCTCCTCCTCTCACCTTCCCCTTACTGTTGGGGTTCCTCAAGGCTCAGTCCTAGGCCCCCTTCTCTTCTCTTTGTATACCGCCCCTATTGGTCAAACAATCAGTAGATTTGGTTTTCAGTACCATCTCTATGCTGACGACACCCAATTATACACTTCTGCTCCTGTTATCACGCCGACCTTTTTAGAAAACACCAGTGATTGTCTTACCGCTGTCTCTAACATCATGTCCTCCCTCTATCTGAAACTGAACCTGTCAAAAACAGAACTCCTTGTGTTCTCTCTCTCTACTAACCTACCTTTGCCTGACATTGCCATCTCCGTGTGCAGTTCCACCATTATTCCAAAGCAACATGCCCGCTGTCTTGGGGTCATCCTTGATTCCGAGCTTTCATTCACCCCCCACATCCGATCACTGGCTCGCTCTTCTTATCTGCATCTCAAAAACATTTCTAGAATTCGCCCTTTTCTTACTTTCGACTCTGCAAAAACTCTTACTGTCACACTTATTCATTCTCGTCTGGACTATTGTAACTCTCTACTAATCGGCCTCCCTCTTACCAAACTCTCCCCGCTCCAATCTGTCCTGAATGCTGCTGCCAGGATCATATTCCTCACCAACCGTTACACCGATGCCTCTACCTTGTGCCAGTCATTACACTGGCTACCCATCCACTCCAGAAACCAGTACAAAACTACTACCCTCATCCACAAAGCACTCCATGGCTCAGCACCACCCTCCATCTCCTCTCTGGTCTCAGTCTACCACCCTACCCGTGCCCTCCGCTCCGCTAATGACCTCAGGTTAGCACATTCAATAATCAGAACCTCCCACTCCCATCTCCAAGACTTTACACGTGCTGCGCCGATTCTTTGGAATGCACTACCTAGGTTAATACGATTAATCTCCAATCCCCACAGTTTTAAGCATACCCTAAAAACTCATTTGTTCAGACTGGCCTACCGCCTCAACGCATTAACCTAACTATCCCTGTGTGGCCTATTAAATAAAAAAAACAAAAAAACAACATAATCAGGTTCCTCGCATCATGTTCTCATACACTTTATGCAGTTAATGGCACTCTGTGTCTGTACTGCTACATACTTAGGCAGTTAACTGGTTCATGCAGCTTTACATGAACACCCGAGCCTTACAATATGGCTGGTCCAAATAACTAAAGCAATTGTTACCATCCACCTTTCGTGTCTCCCCTTTTCCTCATAGGTTGTAAGCTTTCGAGCAGGGCCCTCATTCCTCCTGGTATCTGTTTTGAACTGTGATTTCTGTTATGCTGTAATGTCTATTGTCTGTACAAGTCCCCTCTATAAGTTGTAAAGCGCTGCGGAATATGTTGGTGCTATATCAATAAAAATTGTTATTATTATTATTATTCCCTTATCTTTACTATCCCTGATTAAGCTGCAGTGGCAGCGATACATGTGGGATCTTCAACTCATTTCTCTTTTCATCCCTGAATCTTGAGCCCATTGGGTTTCAATGACCACCGTCCTAACCACGGATATCATGGCTTCTATCACTTATGGCTTATAGGCTATTTTAGCCTTCTCAGATCTTTCTACTGAACGCCCAGTGAATGCTTATCAGGTTGTATGCTTTGGCCCTATTTTCCCAGGTCTGCTATACATCTGCCATTTTGACATTTCTCCTTTACACTTCTATGGCTATTTTGCCTGTATAGGTTCCTATAGTTGTGGGACTTTATTCCCACAGATAAGGAGGAAATATACATGAGTGTTGAGACTTGTTATTTATTATTGCATGCTCTCCATATTGGGTCAGATATAAATGTATTGATTTATTACTGCAAACAATCATTACATCTTCATGTGTAGAAGTGTTAGTAACTGTGAAAGGTCAAAGGAAGAGGTTAAAGATAAAAGGTGAGTTGCAAATGGGGAGAGGGTATCACTGATGGAGATTTTTAAGCCCCCCATGATGAAGTTGGAGATGTCACAGGATACAAAATGTGGAAACCTGGTGGCAAAGTGATCCAACTGAAGGGAAGTATCACAGAGGGTGATACACAACCCCCGTTCGCAGGGAGAAGAGGTGGTAGAGTCTGCCAGTGTGGACCTCAAAATAAAGTAAGATAAGTGAGGATACTGAGGATAACCTGAAAAGTACATTTGCTTGATAGGAGCAGACCAACACATCCACCTTGTCTGCTCTCAGGTCTAGGGGTATGGGAAAAAGATAGGCAACCATGCGAAGAAGCAGCAGCAGCATTGGTGTCTGACTGCTGGATCCAGGTTTCAGTAAGAACCCAAAAGTTAAAAGAATTTGAAAGCATTTCTGATTATAGTAGGGGAGAGGTTTGACTTACTATTATAAGAAGGGCCGGGTTGAGACAGATGTCTCCTGCAACAATGAGAAGGATTATAAAGAGACAGTGAGAAGATGGTTAAATGACTTGTGAGTTTGTCTCTTGTGTTGTTTGGTGGAATTGAATGGATATGTGCAGTTTAGGATTGTGAAAAGAGTGCGAGTGCTGTACATAGGAGAGGAGAGAGGGGCTGATATGGATGAAGTGCAAAGAGTTTGTGCAAGGACAGTGGATGTGAGTGAATGCAGCAGCCAGAATATAAATATTATAAATACATATGGTGAATATTTGTTGCAATGCAAATTATCTGGAACTAGGTTTTGAACGTCTTACCTGTCTCCAACCTTGTCCAACTGCCATGTTTAACTTCCAGGCATTTTGAAAAACCGCACTTGAAATAAAATGTCCATAAACGTCCCTTGCATAAATGCTTCCACAATGCTCTGTCTGAATATATAGGAGGTTTGTTCTTAGATTTATCACTAATTTGACTCATTAACAATGAATCAACTAAATTGAGTTAGAAGGAGACAGTAAATGCAGAGATAAATAAACAATTTTGCAGGTCAATATGGATCATAAAACTCTTTAAACAAGTGGGATGATATTATGGAACAGCTCAGTAACATAAATATACCATTTATAGTCTTGCAAAGACGGAAATCAGGTTGCAAGATATATGCAGCAGATGAATTAAACATATGCAGTTAATAGTCTTGCAAAAATGAAAATGAAGTTGCAGGATTAAATATGCAGCAGATGAATGAAAAATATAACATCAGTAGACTTGCAAAGATGGAAATGAGGTTGCAGGATACATGCAGGTGATGAATAATATACAGTGGGGCAAAAAAGTATTTAGTCAGTCAGCAATAGTGCAAGTTTCACCACTTAAAAAGATGAGAGGCATCTGTAATTAACATCATAGGTAGACCTCAACTATGGGAGACAAACTGAGAAAAAAAATCCAGAAAATCACATTGTCTGTTTTTTTATCATTTTATTTGCCTATTATGGTGGAAAATAAGTATTTGGTCAGAAACAAAATTTCATCTCAATACTTTGTAATACATCCTTTGTTGGCAATGACAGAGGTCAAACGTTTTCTGTAAGTCTTCACAAGGTTGCCACACACTGTTGTTGGTATGTTGGCCCATTCCTCCATGCAGATCTCCTCTAGAGCAGTGATGTTTTGGGCTTTTCGCTTGGCAACACGGACTTTCAACTCCCTCCAAAGGTTTTCTATAGGGTTGAGATCTGGAGACTGGCTAGGCCACTCCAGGACCTTGAAATGCTTCTTACGAAGCCACTCCTTCGTTGCCCTGGCGGTGTGCTTTGGATCATTGTCATGTTGAAAGACCCAGCCACGTTTCATCTTCAATGCCCTTGCTGATGGAAGGAGGTTTGCACTCAAAATCTCACGATACATGGCCCCATTCATTCTTTCATGTACCCGGATCAGTCGTCCTGGCCCCTTTGCAGAGAAACAGCCCCAAAGCATGATGTTTCTACCACCATGCTTTACAGTAGGTATGGTGTTTGATGGATGCAACTCAGTATTCTTTTTCCTCCAAACACGACAAGTTGTGTTTCTACCAAACAGTTCCAGTTTGGTTTCATCAGACCATAGGACATTCTCCCAAAACTCCTCTGGATCATCCAAATGCTCTCTAGCAAACTTCAGACGGGCCCGGACATGTACTGGCTTAAGCAGTGGGACACGTCTGGCACTGCAGGATCTGAGTCCATGGTGGCGTAGTGTGTTACTTATGGTAGGCCTTGTTACATTGGTCCCAGCTCTCTGCAGTTCATTCACTAGGTCCCCCCGTGTGGTTCTGGGATTTTTGCTCACCGTTCTTGTGATCATTCTGACCCCACGGGGTGGGATTTTGCGTGGAGCCCCAGATCGAGGGAGATTATCAGTGGTCTTGTATGTCTTCCATTTTCTAATTATTGCTCCCACTGTTGATTTCTTCACTCCAAGCTGGTTGGCTATTGCAGATTCAGTCTTCCCAGCCTGGTGCAGGGCTACAATTTTGTTTCTGGTGTCCTTTGACAGCTCTTTGGTCTTCACCATAGTGGAGTTTGGAGTCAGACTGTTTGAGAGTAAGCACAGGTGTCTTTTTATACTGATAACAAGTTTAAACAGGTGCCATTACTACAGGTAATGAGTGGAGGAAAGAGGAGACTCTTAAAGAAGAAGTTACAGGTCTGTGAGAGCCAGAAATCTTGATTGTTTGTTTCTGACCAAATACTTATTTTCCACCATAATATGCAAATAAAATGATAAAAAAACAGACAATGTGATTTTCTGGATTTTTTTTTCTCAGTTTGTCTCCCATAGTTGAGGTCTACCTATGATGAAAATTACAGACGCCTCTCATCTTTTTAAGTGGTGGAACTTGCACTATTGCTGACTGACTAAATACTTTTTTGCCCCACTGTATATGTCATTAATAGTCAACTGTGAATAGTCAAGTGTTCAGGTACCAAAAAAGAACCAATAAAGAGATATGAAAGGAGTTCCAACCCTTGATAAACTATCCTCCTCCCAGAAAGCAGCACTCACACATCTCACACTTCTTTCTACAATGCAGGACCCCACTTTGCTAAAAACTATGCAATACTAAAACTTCAGGTGTGCATGTATGGGTTTACCCCCCCCACAGTCATGTTCGCTCCAGGGGAGTCTTGACTGATGATATGGGATGGGATGAGCCCTCACTCCCTCATCAAACAAATCATGACTTCATTAAACCTTAACCGTAATAAGTACACAAAACACATGAGTTTGAATGTCAAAATGGCCACAGCTATATTTAAATCACAAGATTATACATCCACAGTTGGAGTCAGGTGGAATCCTCGGTCGCAGAGATTGATATCTGTGATATCCCTGCTGTCCGACCTACTTTACCAGGCCAGATAGCCTAAAGCATTACCATAATACATCCTTCAGGCTGCCCCCTCCATAGCCGAGTCTGTTCACCACCATGAGATTTTATATTCTTTATTAGATAAGATTAGTCTATCACAACCTCCTGCAACTTCCACCTGACTCCTAAACTGCCACTAAGTAGCTATTTGACACCTTAAATGGGCTCAACCGCCACCATCCTGGAATAGGAAATGCTGAAGTTCTCCATAATAAAAGGTGAATTCCAGAGAAGCTGTATGCAAAATACACCATAATAGCGGTTGCGACCCCAGAGTTTCCTGTATGGGAAATACACAATAATAAAGATGGCGATTCCAGTGACACCTATATGGGATGCACCAAAAGTGAAACCATTTTAAAAACTGCATCCCAGAAAATGCTCAAAACCACATTGAAAAGTATATTAACCATTTGGGTGCTTCACAGGAATTAAAGCAATGTGGAAGGATAAAATGAACATTTACATTTTTCCCACAAAAATGTTTAGTGAGCAGCAAATTTTGCATTTTTGCAAGAGTTACAGGTGAAAATTAGCCATATAATTTGTTTTGCAACTTCTTATGAGCACACCGATGCCTCATATGTGGAGGAACACTACTGTTTGAGTGCATGGCAGGGCTCTAAAAGGAAGAAGAGTCATTTAACTTTTGGAGTTTAAAATTGTCTAGAATAGATAGCGGACACCAGGCCCCATTTGTAGAGCCCCTGATGTGCCTAAACAGTGGAAAGCCCCCAAATGTAACCTCATTTTGGAAACAACACTCCTCATAGAATTTATCTAGACATGTGGTGAGCACCTTGAACCCATAGCTATTTCACAGCATTTTATAACGTTGAGCTTTGGAAATGAAGAAAACACATTTTTCCCACAAAAATGTTGATTTAGCCCCATATATTTCATTTAAACAAGGGAAACAGGAGAAAATAGACAGTATAATTTGTTGTGCAATTTCTCTTGAGTACATCAATATCTGATATGTGGAGGAAAACTACTGTTTGGGTGCCCGGCAGGGCTCGGAAGGGAATGAGCACCAACTGAATTTTGAAGCTCAAAATTGGCTGGAATAGATAGTGGATGCCATTTCGTGTTTACAGAGCCCCTGATGTGCCTAGACAGTGGAAATCCCTACAAGTAATCCTATTTTTTAAATAAACTCCTCCTTGATTTGATTTAGAGGTGTGGTGAGCACCTTGAACTTACAGGTGCTTCACAAAAGTTTATAACGTTGAGCCATGAAAATGAAAAAACATATTTTTTCCATGAACTTGTAGCTCCAGCCCCAAATTTTTCATTTTCACAAGAATAACAGGAGTAAGCACGAGAAGCAAGTGATACAGTTTGTTGTACAATTTGTCTGGAACACAGAGATACCCCTTTTGTGGCGGAAAACTATTGTTTGGGTGCACAACAGGGCTCAGAAGAGAAGGAGCACCAATTGAATTCTGGAAAGCAATTTTTTCTCGAACAGATTGCGGATGCCATGTGACATTTGAAGAGATCCTGACATGCCAAAACAGCAGAGTACCCACAAGTGATACAATTTTTTAAACTAAACCTCTTAAAGACTTCATTTAGTGGTGTAGTGAGCATTTTTCTCAACAGTCGGAAAGCTGTGCTGCTGCACAAACATTGTATGTATGTTTCAGTGTCTGTAGGGCACTGTGCACTTGCAATTGAAGGAAAGCTATGAAAATGTAGACTTTAATCTCAAGAAGCTTAACTACGAGGATCAAGGATGGTCAATATGCAGTCATCTGAAAGTTCTGTCTTTGCTCATTGGGCAGCAAAGAGGATACATGAAGCACCCATGCTTTTTGTGTGAATGGGACAGCCAGGATAAGACTCATCACTGGAGCCCAAAAACATTGGCCAACAAGAACATCTATGTAACCTGAACTCATGAGTATAGTTGTGGATAGTTTAGTTGATCCCAATAAAGGTCTCCTGTCACCACTCCACATTAAGCTTGTACTGATGAAGCAGTTTGTGAAAGCTCTACTGAAATAAAAATATACTTTTAAGTACCTGTGTACCAAGTTACAAGGACTGTTCAAAGCAAAACTGAAGGAAGGGATTTTAGTGTGTCTGGATATATGGAAACTCATGAAGGCGATGTGATTGAAACAAAAATGAAAGCTGTTGAGAAAAGGGCTTGGAATTCTCTTAGAGACGTCGTGAAGAAATTTCTAGGTAACAACAAATATGCAAAATGTAAGTCCATTGTGGAGAACATGCTGAAACGTTTCAAAGCCTTGAGTTGTCTGATGAATTTGAAGTTACATTTTTTTGATTACCATTTCAACTACTTTCCTGAAATCCTTGGAGCTGTTAGCAAAGAGCCAGGATAAAGATTTCATCAGGAGATCAGGGAGATGGTATGACCATACCAAGGTAGGTAGAAAGTAAACAGGATGGGGGACTGCTACTAGATGCTTCACAGAGATATCTGCAGGCCTTCTATAAGAGATAAATAAGGATGTTTCTTGTTCATCTTGCTTGTACGTGATTTCATGTGCGTTTTGTAAAAAATCCATATGTAATGGCTACAAATACAAGTGTTTTTTTTTTAAATCAGGGTATAAGAAAACAAAAGAATCAGTGATTTGATTTGAAACTATTTTTATAAACCCAAATCTTGCATACTTGTGTTATAAAATTTATACTACAAAAATGTTAGTTAAGCCTTAGATTTTACATTGTTACACAGGAAAATGGGTAAAAATGGCACTAAAATTTGTCACACAATTTCTGTTGAACATGGCAATACCTCATATGTGGCTGTACAGTACTGCTTAGCCACACTGTGAAACCTGTGATGGACGGAGGGCTATTTCACTTTTGGGGAACAAATTATAGTACAATAGTTTGCGGACTCCATATGCAAAGCCCCCATGTGCCATGGGAGCAAATCCTCCTTCAAGTGATTCCATTTTGGAAATTACACTCCTCTAGGAATTTATATACAAGTTCAGTGCCGATTTTGAATCTATGGGTGTTTGCCATGGAGCAGCCAAGCAGCAGTGAATGTTTATGAAATTGTAAATCTGCCACTGTAGTGTCTGTACATTGTAGGTCCTATACATTGCAGAGCCCATAAATTGCAGTGCCCATACTTTATGCCCAGCTTGTGCTTCTGGAAACAAGGATCCTGTAAATTAAACTCTCATCGCTATAGAAATGCTCAGAAGGCTCAGAATGGAGGGGGGGCATTTGGATTTGTGAGCACAGAATTTGCTGGATTTCTTTTGAAAGGCGAGGAGCCACAGCACTTTTCCCAAACCTTTGTACAACAAGTAGCATGGGAGCCCCCTATATTTCCACTGACGGATGACATAGCTGAGTGGGGACTTGCTTTTTTTGTGGATTGAGTTGAAGCTTTTATTTGGAACATTTTGCATAACATTCTGGATCACATTTATCCTGTGCATTGGGGTTTCTATCTAAATCTCCAAATGACATGATTCAGATATAACTCCAGAGGGATCCATTGACTATAATGAGTGTTCTTTTTTCAATATGAAAAGAAAATGTTCAGCTCACCCCTTAGCATCCTTGGACATCAGGATCCACATCGTCGCACGGAGCCGCCCTGGCCTAACGGATACAAGTCCAAATACACAGTAATCTCCAGTGATCTCAGGCAGGAAGGTAAATTTAAAAATTATTCCTTTATTTCTTTTGTTAAAAGATCATATTACAGGCAGTGGATACCCCAGTGGATGGTAAAAAATCCGACGCGTTTCAACTCAAAAGAATCTTAATCTGCAAAAGCAGAGTATTAGGTCAGTGCATCACACAAGGGGGGAGATGTGTCAGTTCCTGCTCTGAGCAGGAGTTTACAGGGCACTATACATGAGTGACCCCACAATCATCTTTCGGTCTGGAGTCACCATGGAGGCCATTGGCACAACTCGATTGCAATCATGTTGTGCTGAGTGTAGCAGAGAGGGAGCTCCCTCCCTCTGCTATGCTGATCCATGTCGCTATCACTATTGACAGAGGAATCAAAGGGGTTTAACACCCGCTGACACATGCTGGTGCTCATATTGAGCCTGCGCTATCATTACATCATACATGTACGGCGGTTTGTGGGAACACACCTCCGGCGGCACCATTATATGTACGGTGAATGTTGTGAAAGGGTTAATAAACTATTAAGTTTGAATTATGAAATCTTTTTATAGATCACGGATCTGGACACCACTGAGGCCATTTTTACTTAAATGAATGTATTTTTGTAATTGGGTTTCATAAAAATTTTACAGCGTGAAATGCTATTCTTTGCATCAAAGTTACTGACACCAATGCAGGATCCCAATCGACCCTACTAAAGATGGACCCCCTTTTTTCTAGGTGGGCCCAATGTACTCTAATCCAAGACTAGGTGTAAAGAAATAACATTTCACATTGGTATTACATTTCCCTAACATTCAAATGTTCACATAGCGCTAGTATGCAGCAAATAAGTCTAGTCATCTATAATACTGTATAAGCAGTTACACTGTAAATTTCTTACACTACAGTGCTATCTATTTTTAGTCACCTTTACTAATCTGTTCAGAAGTGATGCAGAATTTAGTAGATATGTAATAGGTTTATCTGAGCTCTGTTTCAGCATCAATAAAATCCTGGCGCCTCTAGGGCTTCAGTAATTGCCTTTGCCTCTGTTCCTTCTTTTAACAATTACTAATGAAAAAAAAATTTTTTTGTTCTTTACCTGAGAAAAAGCATTTACTGTGAAATAGTCTATTTATTTACATTAAGAATTTATTGTCATTTACTATTTAATATTGATCTAGAAGCAAAGTCAATTGTAGGAAAAACCTTGCAGTCTTTCTCATGAACTGTAACATTTCCAGCACTTATAAATGTCTTCACATTTGCTCTAACCGATCTATCTAGAATTCATGTGCTTTATGTTTTACAGTGTACATACAATGTAGGAAATACTAATTTTAATTTGCTAATGTTCCATGACATATTATTGCGTCATGGAGTGAGTCAGGGGGGTTGGATCAGGCTCACAAGCTGTACTTGCTCCACACAGGATAGATGCCAACTATATTTCACAGCCTGGATATACCTTTAGCAGCAGAAATCAGCGATACTGCTTATTGCTGCTGTTAACTTCTTAAATGCCATTGTCAATTAATCACATCAGCGTTTAAGTACTGCAATTCAGCACAAATGTTGTTTTTGAGCACCCATCATCCACCCACCCCCCATAAGGAGCAAAAGGACTGACTGAAGGACCTTGTGTCTATCTTGTCTATCATGCAATTTCTTTTGTGACATCCAGTCTGTGGCTGAGTGATACAGCAAACAATGATTTTTACTATGTGCATTAATGACTGGGCCAATTTTTACAATTCTGACCACTGTCCCTTTATGAGGTTATAACTCTGGAACACTTTAACGGATCCTAGTGATTCTGGCAATGTTTTCTCATGACATATTGTACTTCATGACTATGGTAAAATTTATTTGATATGACTTGCATTTATTTGTGAAAAAAACTGAAATTTGGTGAAAATTTAGAAAATTTCACAATTTTCCAAATTTGAATTTTAATACCCTTAACTCACACAGATATGTCACACAAAATACTTAATAAGTAACATTTCCCACATGTCTACTTTACATCAGCACAATTTTGCAACCCAAATTTTTTTTGGTTAGGGAGTTATAAGGGTTAAAAGTTGACCAGCAATTTCTCACTTTTACAACACCATTTTTTTAGGGACAAAATTACATTTGAAGTCACTTTGAGGAGTCTATATGATAGAAAATACCAAAAATTTACATCATTCTAAAAACTGCACCCCTCAATGTGCTCAAAACCACATTCAAGAAGTTTATTAACCCTTCAGGTGCTTCACAGGAATTTTTGGAATGTTTAAGAAAATGAACATTTAACTTTTTTTCACAAAAAATGTATTTCAGATCCAATTTGTTTTATTTTACCAAGGGTAACAGAAGAAATTGAACCCCAAAAGTTGATGTACAATTTGTCCTGAGTATGCTAATACCCCATATGTGGGGGTAAACCACTGTTTGGGCACATGGCAGAGCTTGCAAGGGAAGGAGTGCTGTTTGACTGTTCAGTGCAAAATTGGCTGAAATTGGAATAGGACGCCATGTCATGTTTGGAGAGCCCCTGATGTGCCTAAACAGTAGCAACCTCCCACAAGTGACACCATTTTGGAAAGTAGACCCCTTATTGAAATTATTTAGATGTGTGGTGAGCACTTTGAACCCCCTAGTGTTTCACAGAAGTTTATAATGTAGAGCCATAAGAGCCGTAAAAATAAAAAATCATATTTTTTTCACAAAAATATTTTCGCCCCAGTTTTTTATTTTCCCAAGTTTAACAGGAGAAGTTGGACCACAAAAGTTGTTGATCAATTTGTCCTGAGTATGCTGATACCCCATATGTGGGAGTAAACCACTGTTTGGGTGCATGGCAGAGCTCGGAAGAGGCGTGCTGTTTGACTTTTCAATGCAAAATTGGCTGGAATTGAGATCGGACGCCATGTCGTGTTTGGAGAGCCCCTGATGTGCCTATACAGTGTAAACTCCTCCACATTTGACACCATTTTGAAAAGTAGACTCCTAAGGAACGTATCTAGATGTGTGGTGAGCACTTTGAACCCCCAAGTGCTTCACAGAAGTTTATAATGTAGAGCAGTAAAGATAAAAAATCAAATTTTTTTCACAAAAATGATCTTTTTGCACCTAATTTTTTATTTTCCCAATGGTAACAGGAGAAATTAGACCCCTAAAGTTGTTGTGCAATTTGTGCTGAGTACGCTGATACCCCATATATGGGGCGAATCACTGTTTGGGCACATGGCAGAGCTCAGAAGGGAAGGTGCGTAGTTTTGGAATGCAGACTTTGAGGGAATGGTCTGCGGGCGTCACTTTGCGTGATCACATGCCTGTTTGTTAAGCAATCCCTGTATGTGTTGTAGCTGTTGAACAGCCATGTGACATGCAGCCACGGCAATTTGAACATAGAATTTGAGCACGCTGAAGATACTCTAATAATGCACAAGCATGCTCGGGTAACACCTTATCCAAGCACACTTGCACATCACTAGTTAGCAAGTTTTTACTACCTCATCCTATAGCAGCCTGATGAAGGAAAAGATACCCTGAATTCAACAATGCATCACTTAGAATACTGAGTGCAGCCGTTCTGACACAATTAGAGCTTTTCCATTTTGCAATGCAGCAGAGCTGAGAAAGTCGTTCCCGCCCACACCAGGCTCTCTATGTACAAAGTCCATAGACAGTGAGGTGCTTAGTTACTGGACAGTTAGTAAACAACAGCACGCACTTTGGCAAGTGACAAATCCCTGAAATCTGGGTCTCAGTCTTAACATAGTTAGATCATCATAAATGGGTAAAATTGCTAATTATTTATAAAAACAGGCACATTTGCAATTTATTTTTTAATACAAACCCTCTCTATTATCAAGAACAAAGGGGAATTTTAATTTTATTATTTACTGTTCGATACCTATCTTGCTTAACATGTCACTCTCCACAAGGAGAAATGATACTTCTTGGATCCCGATCAGACACCTCTCACACAGCCAAACCAGATCTCACACTTTGCACTGACGAGGGGCAGTACCCTGAAACACAGTGTCTGCAAATTGAGATTCTGGTTTTGGCTTTTATCCTGAGCCATGTGATAAGGCATCTTAAAGGGTCGACATTGACTTTTAGGATTGCTACTTCCAATAGGTGGCACTAGAGTTCTAGTCCTCTTCCTCTCTGAAGAGACAATTTGCATATTTCCCTGAGAAGCTTTGTGACTTTAAGTCTCCTCATCTTTGCATGCTTAACATGTCACCCTCCACAAGGAGAAATGATACTTCTTGGATCCCGGTCAGACGCCTCTCACACAGCCAAACCAAATCTCACACTTTGCACTTATGAGGGGAAGTACCCTGAAACACAGTGTCAGCAAAGTGAGATTCTGGTTTTGGCTTTTATCCTGAGTCATGTGACAAGGCTCATTAAAGGGTTGACATTGACATTTAGGATTGCTATTTCCAATAGGTGGCACTTGAGTTCTAGTTATCTTCCTCTCTGAAGAGACAATTTGCATTTTTCCCAGAGGAGCATTGTGGCTTTAATTCTCCTCATCTTGGTCGGCATAACATGTCACTCTCCACAAAGAGAAACAATACTTCTTGAAAACAAACAGAAACTTTGTTTACAGTGACTCTGTATCCAGTTACCTTCAGTTCCCTTTTGGCTCAATTCTGGATTAATTAATAGCTCCACACTTCTATGTTGCATTTCTATGGTGCACTCTGCAGACTGACGTCTTTGCAGATGTATGGTTTGCAATATATTTGCTAGAAATGAATTCAGGTGTGGAGCTGAGGGGAGTGCTCTGTGCTCATCTTGGTCAGATAATTAAGACTGAGCCAGATGGATGATATTAAAGGCAGAGTAAAGAAGGGGGTCATAAAAAGAGATGAGCGAATTTGATCGGGTCAGAGCTTATTAGGCAAGAGATAGCGCTTACCGAGTAAGCAGTAGAGGGAACCCGGCTTCTTGGATCGCTCTGGCTGATCAGTTGTTCAGCTCCACAGCTTCAGGTGTCACGACTGTGTGACAGTTACGACACATGCATGAAAAGCCTTTTTATTGGGCTCTCCATGCATTTGTCGTGACTGTCACACAGCCGCGACACAGGCAGCTGCAGAGCCGAACAGCTGATCGGCTGGAGTCATCCATGAGGCCAGGTTCCCTCTGCAGCTTATTTGGTAAGCGCTATTGCTTGCTAAATAAGCACTGACCTGATCAAGTTCACTCATCCCTAGTAATAAATAACATTGTGGGTATAGCAGGGGTTAGTTGAAAAACATACCAAGTGAATGCAATGAGCAGAGGTAGGAAAAATCAGTGTGCAAAGCTGGATGATGTTCCTGTAGGAAGAATACTGTAGATAAATAGACATGCTGATTAGAGTGGGATGGTGGCAGATGGCAGGGTACAGTCTGTATACATCATATTAAGTTCTGGATTAATTCATAGCTCTACACTTCTATGTTGCACTTGTATGGTGCACCCGTGGCCGACACTCATAAGAGATCTTGATTTTTGCTACACATAGCACTGCTGATGCACCACTTTGTGTAGCACAGGCAATCGGATGATCGCAGCTTTAAGTCTCCTAAAGAGACTACTGAAGTAAGTAAAAGGTAAAAAACAAAGTTTGAAATAATATTATTAAAATAAAAAATCACTCCCCTTTTCCTCACTGAATAAAAATGCACGTTTGGTATCACTGCGTTCAGAAAAATCTTATTTATCAAAATATTATTTAAATTAATCTGATTAGCAAACAGTGTAACAAGAAAAAAATGAAACTCCAGAATTATGGGTTTTTTTTGGCCACAATGATAAAATTTCAATAAAATGTAATAACAGGAGATCAAAACATTGTATCTACCCCAATATGGTATAAATAAAACATCTGCCCCTGGTTCAAAAAATAAGTCTTCACCCAGCATTAGATCCTGAAAAATGAAGATAATCTGCGTCTTGGAAAATGGCAACATAAGCACATTATTTTTTAAAGAAAATAGAATCTGGCACTCTTTCAGAACTATAGAACATATTTATTTAGTGAAGCAATCTCAATAGAGTAATGTTTCAGCCATAAACATCGACCTTCATCAGACGTATTGCTGAAGAACATATGTACCAAAGAAAGACAGCGCAGTGAGAGCTGGGTATTGGTGTAATCCCTGTGGAAAGCCTTTTTTTACTTACAAATTTCAGACTTTTTTTCACCGCATAAATAAAAAAGAACTCATGCATATTTGATATGTGCAAACTCTTACTAACCTGGGGAATCATATTGCCAGGTCAGTTTTGGCATTTAGTGAACATGGTAAATAAAAAGAGCCAAAAATTGCATTTTGTTTGCACTTTCACCATACTTGGAACTTTTTTCCCCCATTTTCCAGTACACTATATGGTAAAATCAATTTTGTAATTCAAAAGTGAAGCTTATCCCACAAAACACAAGCCTTCATTTGGCTATACACTAGTGACCAAAATTGTGGATACACTTGAAGTTTTTAATAATTTTCGAGGCTTCTGGAACTTTCGGCAATCTTACGTGCTTGATTACATAATTATATTTATTTATAGCCCAGGCACGCAAGCTATTACTAAAGATATCGGGAGACTTGTTTTGGATATTTTGTTGGTCGTTTTTATAATTTCGACAAGAAATACTGGATTTCGTTCTCTGTGAGTAAAATTCATTTTTAGTTATATGTTAACTTTTCTTAATGTCCTCATTAAATTAGAAATAGTGTTTTAAAGCTACAGTCGTCACTTGATCCTTTCAGCATAGGTCCTACAAGCTTTAATTACTTTAGAAACTATTGAGAATTTTTATTTTTTGTATTTTAATATAATTTAAATTTAATTTTTTAACTGAATAACTATAAATATCTATTTTGGGCACACAAACTCCTGAATGATTGTTTTTTTAGATTTTAATCATGCCAGCTGCAATGAGGTCTGATTGGTCTCCAAAAAAGAGAGCTACAGCTATTGTTTTTAGAAAGGAGGGATACAGTTTCACAACCTCAGGAAAAGGAATACTTAACCAGTGCCAGCATGGGTTTGCAGCAAACAAGTCATGCCAATCAAATGTCCTTCCATGATGGAAGCACTGACTGGGTGGATGAGGGAAATGCAGCAGATATAGTATATCTGGAGTTCAGCAAAGCATTTGATAACATATCTAAGCCCGCAAGGGCAGGGTCCTCTTCCCGCTATACCAGTCTGTCATTGTTAGTTTTGTTTACTGTAAGTGATATTTGTATTTTGATGTAACCCCTTCTCATGTACAGCACCATGGAATTAATGGTGCTATATAAATAAACAATAATAATAATAATATCTCATAGTATCCTTATTGAGAAAATGACCAATTATGTGATAAAAGCTACTGTTAGATGGATTCATAACTGGCTCAGTGATCTACTCAAAGAGTGATAATAAACGGTTGCACATCAAATTAGAAAAGATTTTCAAATGGGGTACAACAAGGCTCTGTCCTGGCCCTAGTGTTGTTCAACATTTTTATAAATGATCTAGATAAGGGAACTGAAGGTAAACTAATCAAATTTCCAGACGCTGCAAAGCTAGAAGGGATAGCTAACACTAGAGAAGACAGAGTAAGGATTCAGAAGGATCTATACAAGCTTGAACAATGGGCAGCAACTAAAAAATTGTATTACATCTATAGAAATAATGAACAGCACGTGTGAAAAAGACTTGAGTATACCAATAGACTACAGACTGCATATGAGTCAGCAGTGTGAGGCAGCGGCATAAAAGGCAGACAGAGTTCTTGGTTGTATTAAGAGAAGCATAAAGTTTACATGTAGTAATTATCTCCCTCTACTCCTCCTTGGTCAGACCTCGTCTGGAATACTGTGTCCAGCTCTGGGCACCACATTTTAAAAAAGATACTGAAAAACTGGAACAAGTTCAGAGAAGAACTACCAGGAAGGTGAGCAGACTGCAAAGTATGTCCTATGAGGATTGGTTAAGGGATCTGGGAATGTTTAGCTTGCAAAAAAATAAGGCTAAGAGCAGACTTAATAGCTGTCTACAAATATATGAAGGGGTGTCACAGTGTAGAGGGATCATCTTTATTCTAATTTGCACTTGGAAACACGAAAAGCAATGGAATGAAACTGAAAGAGAGAAGATACAGATTAGATATTAGAAAAAGTTTTTGACAGTGAAGGTGTAAATATATAGCTAGAGCTTGGAGCAACCAAGCTATTGCACAACTCTTATGGGAAACAGTAAGTTCAGCTAGAAGAGTATAACCCATATATTGAATATTAAAACATAACTTTTACTGTCATATTTAAAATGGAACAAACAAATAATAAACACAAGTGCTCACGCCGAAAACAGTGCATATAATAAAAACTGGTTGTATCTCACCAATCATAGACTGGGGTACCCACGTGGATAAATGGGGGTACCAGGGAGGGTCCAGCAATAAAGTGGAGCAATATGTAAGGGGATGGGGAACTCTTATCTACTCCCCTGTCTTGCCCCAGCGTTGACTCCTGTCCTAACAAGGACAGGCCCAGATGAGCCCTAAACTGGACACCACCCCACCAAGTATGTTAATGTAAAACACCTCCCAACGCGTTTCTTCTCCAGTCACAGAGATTCATCAGGGGAGTTCAATCAGTCCATGAGCCAGGTTTTGCTCAGGTATAAAGCATTGAGGATGTCAGCAGTGGCTGTGTATCCTCTAGTAGCAGAAAGATTTCTGTGTGGCCATCTGCCACAACCGGTGAGTACATCAGGCTTAGCACCTGCTGCCTATTTATAAAGATGGTGGGCGGTATCCCACCAGGGGATTAGAGTAAAAGTAGACTCCCCCCGTACATCATACCCCAATCCATCATGTGCCTTACTGCGCTCCACGTTCCTGGAACGCACGCCGGCTACTGTAGATGACTAACATCCGGCCGCCGCTAGTACTGGGCGCGCTGGACAACCGGAAGTGCCGACGCCATCTTGGATGGCCGACTTCCGGTACGCCGACAGTAATATACATTCTAAAAGGATCGCGCATACCCTGGTTAGTGCGCATTGCTACGTCCCACCTTTATGGGACGCACAGCGATTCCTTGGCAACCTGTATTGATTCACATGCGACACAACCACTACATCTGTAGCAGTTCTACACTTTCTGTAAGTCACACCATCAGAATGGTCTGTGCATTTGACAACGGGGCTCCACAGGTGAGAGGTGTCCTAAGCAAGTATTGGGGCATTCTTGAGATGGATGAGGACCTCAAGGAGGCAGTGGGTACGGTACCTTGGGCGACTTACAGAAAGTGTTGAACACTAGGGGACAGATTGGTGCATAGTCACCTAACTACACCTGTACAATCTACCTGGCTGCCCAAGAGGCCCCATGGCTGCTACAGATGTAGTGGTTGTGTCGCATGTGAATCAATACAGGTTGCCAAGGAATTTTACAACGTTCGCACACGGAAAACATATACCATCAAGCAGTTTATTAACTGTAAATCCAAAGGGGTGGTGTACCGGGCTGTATGTATCTGTGGTATTTCATATATCGGTAAAACCATCTGGGAATTCAGGAGACGAATAGGAGAACATTTGGGGGATATTCGCAATCAGAGGGATACCCCCATTGCCAGACATGTAAACATGGAGCATGGTGGAGACACTAAAGCTATTGCCTTCATGGGGATTGACAAGGTGTCTGTACCACCCAGGGGAGGCGATTTTGATAAAATCTTGCTACAAAGAGAGGCAAGATGGATATTTCTATTAGATACCTGTCACCCGCATGGGCTCAATGAACAGCTCAATTTTGGCTGTTTCTTATAGTGCCTGTGGGTACCGAACAGCCTCCACTGGTGTACTGTCCTCCATCCCATTGTCGGTTTTCCTCTCAGTACATCCCGTTGTGTTTTCTGTTTTCTCTTTTATGATACCCTCTATATCTCTGTCCGCATTTACTATTATAGTGTTTGGACCTGGTCCCTTAGAGCGGTCATAGTAAACAAAACATATGCAAAAATACGGTGCAGGGTCACTATCCTGCTCTAGGGTTCCCCCTGTTCTAGTAGTCTGGTACCGATGGTCATAAAATCTTGCTAAATACATTGGGTTATTTTCCAGCAATTGGGGAAATGTATGTCTATTTGGACAAACTGTATGAATTTTGCTGCTGCCAATTTCAGCCTATTTAGCTTTATTTGTGTACCTCCCTTTCCTTTTATAATGAATATCGTGGCGATATATGTTTTTTTATATATACATGCCGCTACTGCCGTACAGGTTGGAATACATATATGTCGCTGGTCATATGGGTACAAGAGGGCGCATGTCTCTATGTCACACTGTGCGCCCTATCCTTGGAACGCACACTGATATCGGCGCACCGGAAGTGGGTCATCCAAGATGGCGCCGGTACTTCCGGTTATCTGGTGCGCCCATCACGAACGGCGGCCGGATTCCATGGACTCCCTGGAATCGCTGTGCGTCCCATAAAGGTGGGACGTAGCAATGCGCACTAACCAGGGTATGCGCGATCCTTTTAGAATGTATATTACTGTCGGCGTACCGGAAGTCGGCCGTCCAAGATGGTGTCGGCACTTCCGGTTGTCCAGCGCGCCCAGTACAAGCGGCGGCTGGATGTTAGTCATCTACAGTAGCCGGCGTGCGTTCCAGGAACGTGGAGCGCAGTAAGGCACATGATGGATTGGGGTATGATGTACGGGGGGAGTCTACTTTTAATCCCCTGGTGGGATACCGCCCACCATCTTTATAAATAGGCAGCAGGTGCTAAGCCTGATGTACTCACCGGTTGTGGCAGATGGCCACACAGAAATCTTTCTGCTACTAGAGGATACACAGCCACTGCTGACATCCTCAATGCTTTATACCTGAGCTCATGGACTGATTGAACTCCCCTGATGAATCTCTGTGACTGGAGAAGAAACGCGTTGGGAGGTGTTTTACATTAACATACTTGGTGGGGTGGTGTCCAGTTTAGGGCTCATCTGGGCCTGTCCTTGTTAGGACAGGAGTCAACGCTGGGGCACGACAGGGGAGTAGATAAGAGTTCACCATCCCCTTACATATTGCTCCACTTTATTGCTGGACCCTCCCTGGTACCCCCATTTATCCACGTGGGTACCCCAGTCTACGATTGGTGAGATACAACCAGTTTTTATTATATGCACTGTTTTCGGCGTGAGCACTTGTGTTTATTATTTGTTTGTTCCATTTTAAATATGACAGTAAAAGTTATGTTTTAATATTCAATATATGGGTTATAATCTTCTAACTGAACTGACAGTGAAGGTGATCTGAGTGGATCAGGCTGGCATGAGAGTTTGTGGGCTTTCCTTCAATGGAAGTCTTCAAACAGAGTGTGGACAGACATCTGACTGAGATGGTTTAGTGAACCTCCATTGAGCAGGGGGTTGGACATGATGACCCTTGAGGTCTCTATCAACTCTAACATTCTATGATTCTATGATTCTATGTTATTTCAGCAGCCAATGGCACAAGCCATTGTGTCTGGACATTGTGGATGTTTCCTGCGCCCTGATTGGCTAGCTGCAATGTGCATACATAAAGTTAGAAAACAAGTGCCCCCCGCTCATCATACATCACTGCTATCCTAGCCAAAGTGGTAAAAATACTTAAGTGGCAACACAAATATTTTTTCGCACTTTTACTGAGTGTTACCGATTTTTCCCAATTTTAAGAACATTTGCTCTTGTTTCATATTACAAATCCGAATGTGCCGAATTTATGTTTGGTGATCGCTTTCTGAACATATTCGCTCATATCTATTCTCCATTAATCACATTTTTGAGAATATTCGGTGAATCTGGAGAATTTGAAATTCAAAAGATTCAATTATATCTAATGCTGGTTAAAAGACACAGAGGTATGCTTAGTGAGACTGTTATTTATAAAACTTTTGACAAGTAATTGTGAATCATTGCAGGAATTGCACAGGATTTTGATATTCATGATTGATCTTCAATATCAAAAGTCCTGGTCAAACTATTTAAGCTAGGTGATTAGGGATTTGTAGATCTTTGAAATTTGAATTTATCAGCTTCGCAAAATTTTCCCCTAATATTAAATTTGTGGTAAATGAATCTCAATAAATCTTAATGCCGCACAGCCTCCACTTGTCCGGGAAAAAAATGTGTAATTCTTTTTTAACTTCTTATTGCAAATACAGTTTTATTAATGTATAGCCAACCTCAACATATGTGTCTATGGGAAAACAAATTGTAACTAGTGGTAACCAACAGTAGTATTCAAGTAGCATGCACGGTTCTAATATTGGACACCTAAAGAAAGAAATGTGCCCAAATAATTTATTTTTACAAGCTTTTTTGTGATTTACAAATGTTCCAAGAAGAGGCAGAGAATGAATGGCATCAAGGGAATACGCACACTTGTATGGTGGTACAGATTCTATATGCAGACCGATAGCATGCGGTATAAAGCAAAGGGTATGAGGTGTTCAGCATCAAAAAAGCATAAACAGTTTATAAAACATATAGAGGGATGCAGCACTCACCCAGATGCAGGAAAAACTTAAGTCCTTTATTTTACCATGATGAGGTTAAAAAACAAGGTCCATAGGAACAGCAGGTGTGTATCGGCATGCGGGGAAGGGGAGGAGGACAACGGTGATTTTTTCTTTTATCTTTAATATAAATGTAGCTTGCCTATCTCACAAGCGAAAAAGCACACTTTCTGTGACACAAGTCTTGGTTTCAGGATTTCTCTTTAGTAGTCAAATTAGAACAAATCGGTATTAAACTGTCCTCCTTCTCTGTAGTGTTTGAATAATGTAAAAATGCTACTATTAGGATGCTATTACTTCATTATATCACTGATCAATCTATTGACAGTTACAACCGCGATACACATACAGTATCTTCCTATCACTTGCATCATTGGAACATTTTCCACCAATAAGATGATTACTCCCATTTTCAATATGCTTCAGCATTGCAGTAGTATACCAGAATTAGGTTTTCTTTTATCCCTTTGTGCAATAAGCTGTGTGCTCTGATCTTCTGTCACTATGCTGAAAAATCCTACAATGGCACTCACTGCCACCTATTATAGTCCCTTTGATACACTGCTCAAAAAAATAAAGGGAACACTAAAATCCCACATCCTAGATATCACTGAATGAAATATTCCAGTTGTAAATCTTTATTCATTACATAGTGGAATGTGCTGAGAACAATAAAACCTAAAAATGATCAATGTAAATGACAACTAATATCCCATGGAGATCTGGAGTTGGAATGATGCTCAAAATCAAAGTGGAAAATGAAGTTACAGGGTGACTCAACTTCAGTGAAAATGCCTCAAAACAAGGAAATGATGCTCAGTAGTGTGTGCGGCCTCCATGAGCCTGTATGACCTCCTTAAAATGCCTGGGCATGCTCCTGATGAAGCGGCGGATGGTCTCATGAGGGATCTCCTCTCAAATCTGGACTATAGCATCCACCAACTCCTGGACAGTCTGTGGTGCAACGTGACGGTGGATGGTGCGAGACATGATGTCCCAGATGTGTTCAATCAGATTCAGGTCTGGGGAATGGGCGGGCCAGTCTATAGCTGCAATGGCTTCATCTTGCAGGAACTGCTAACACACTCCAGCCACATGAGGTCTGGCATTGTCCTGCATTAGGAGAAACCCTGGGCCAACCGCACCAGCATATGGTCTCACAAGGGGTCTGAGGATCTCATCTCGGTACCTAATGGCAGTCAGGCTACCTCTGGCGAGCACATGGAGGGCTGTGTGCCCTCCAAAGAAATGCCACACCATTACTGACCCACTGCCAAACCGGTCATACTGAAGGATGTTGCATGCAGCGGATCGCTCTCCACAACATCTCCAGACTGTGTCACGTCTGTCACATGTGCTCAGTGTGAACCTGCTTTCATCTATGAAGAGCAAGGGCGCCATTGGCGAGTTTGCCAATCCTGGTGTTATGTGGCAAATGCCAAGTGTCCTGCACGGTGTTGGGCTGTGAGTACAACCCCCAGCTGTGGATGTCGGGTGCCCAGGCCATCCTCATGTGCAGACACATGCACATTTGTGGCCTGCTGGAGGTTATTTTGCAGGGCTCTGGCAATGCTCCTCCTGTTCCTCCTTGCACAAAGGCTAAGGTAGCGGTCCTGCTGCTGGCTAGTTGCCCTCCTATGGCCCCTCTCTACGTCTCCTGGTGTACTGGCCTGTCTCCTGGTAGTGCCTCCAGCCTCTGGACACCACGCTGACAGACACAGAAACCTTCTTGCCACAGCTCGCATTGATGTGCCAACCTGGATGAGCTGAACTACCTGAGCCACTTGTGTGGGTTGAAGAGTCCGACTCATGCTACCACGAGTGTAAAAGCACAACCAACATTCAAAAGTGACCAAAACATCAACCAAAAAGCATTGGTGCTGAGATGTTGTCTGTGGTCACCACCTGCACTCCTTTATTGAGTGTGTCTTGATAATTGCCAATAATTTACATCTGTTTTCTATTCTATTTGCACAACAGCATGTGAAATTGATTGTTAAATGGTGTTGCTTCCTATGTGGACAGGTTGATTTCACAGAAGTTTGATTTACTTGGAGTTTTATTCTGTTTTTCCCTTTATTTTTTTGAACACGGTAGTTCTTCCTGATTGGCCGCATTAGATCAAGGGATGTGATTAGTGTTGAGCGACACCGTCCGATACTTGAAAGTATCGGTATCGGAAAGTATCGGCCGATACCGGCAAAGTATCAGATCTAATCCGATACCGATACCTGAGACCAATACCCGATACCAATACAAGTCAATGGGACTCATGTATCGGACGGTATTCCTGATGGTTCCCAGGGTCTGAAGGAGAGGAAACTCTCCTTCAGGCCCTGGGAACCATATTAATGTGTAAAATAAAGAATTAAAACAAAAAATATTGCTATACTCATCTCTCCGACGCAGCCTGCACCTTACCGAGGGAACCGGCAGCGTTGTTTGCTTAAAATTCACGCTTTAACTTCCTTACGTGAAGTCCCGGCTTGTGATTGGTCGCGTGCCGCCCATGTGGCCACGACGCGACCAATCACAGCAAGCCGTGACGTAATTTCAGGTCCTTCAGGATTTTAAAATTACGTTCCGGCGTTGTGATTGGTCGCGTCGCGGTCACATGGGCGACGCGACCAATCACAAGCCGTGACGTCATGGGAGGCAGGAGACGCGCGCATTTTAAAATGCGCGCGTGTCCAGCCTCCCGTGACGTCACGGCTTGTGATTGGTCGCGTCGCCCATGTGACCGCGACGCGACCAATCACAACGCCGGAACGTAATTTTAAAATCCTGAAGGACCTGAAATTACGTCACGGCTTGCTGTGATTGGTTGCGTCGCAGCCACATGGGCGGCGCGACCAATCACAAAGCCGGAACGTAATTTTAAAATACTGAATGCCTAGAAGGACCTGAAAATTACGTCACGGCTTGCTGTGATTGATCGCGTCGCGGCCACATGGGCGGCACGTGACCAATCAGAAGCCGTGACGTCACGGAAGGAAGGAAAAGCGCGCATTTTAAGAAAAGAACGCTGCCGGTTCCCTCGGTGAGGTCCAGGCTGCGTCGGAGAGGTGAGTATAGCAATATTTTTTATTTTAATTCTTTCTCTTACACATTAATGTTGTTTCGATACCGATACCCGATACCACAAAAGTATCGGATCTCGGTATCGGAATTCCGATACCCACAAGTATCGGCCGATACCCGATACTTGCGGTATCGGAATGCTCAACACTAGATGTGATACTAGTATATGGGGAAGCTCTTGCAGCCTTACCTAACATTATTAGTTTGCTCTCTAGCTGCTGCAGTCTTCAGTAGTGTGTGAGATTGCATTTTTTGGTGATTCTCATGAATTGGATTGCAAAGTGTTCAAAATAACATGAATTTGCAAATTTAAAGAAAGTTAACTAGAAGTTGATCCGAAGCAAATTGATTCACTCATGTTATCATAAGATGGTTTCCTCCAAGACTGAAAATAATCTCTGCTGACCTTTTGTTTTAGCGAACAGTGGGGATGTCAGCAACTAGACCACCACTGATCAAAACTTTTGACATGTCCCTACTATGCGATATTTTTCAATATAGTGCATTATTATTAAATAATATAAAATAATATTTATGAGGATGCAGATAACATGTAAATGTGTTTACATAACTTTAAAATATTTTTCCTATTTTTTTCATTTGAGCATAAATAAAATGTGATCTGCATTCTATTAGGGTTGAAGGAAACGGATCGGACATTTTCATAAATCGCCGACTTTCGGCAAAGTCGGGTTTCGTGAAACCCGACCCGATCCCAGCGTGGGATCGGCCATGATGTCGGCGATCTTCGCCCCAAAGTCGCGTTTCGCATGACGCTTTCAGCGCCATTTCTCAGCCAATGAAGGTGGACGCAGAGTGTGGGCAGCGTGATGACATAGGTCTCGGTCCCCATCATCTTAGAGAAGGGCATGACAGTAATTGGCTTGCTTTCTGCGGCGTCACAGGGGCTATAAAGGGCCGTGCACGCCGACCGCCATCTTACTTCTGCTGATCTGAGCATAGGGAGAGGTTGCTGCAGCTTCATCAGAAGCAGGGGTATTGTTAGGGAGGAAATATTAACCCCCAAACCGCTTGTGCTGTAGCAATTTCCACTGTCCAACACCACCTTTTCTTTGCAGGGACAGTGGAGGCTAGATTTCTGTGCTTCAGCTCTGTAGCTTATAAGGCTCCCTGATAGCTGCATTGCTGTTTGTATGCCGCTGTGCAAACCAACTGCTTTTTAAAAGCAAAAGTCCTGTTGCTCCTTTCTGCACAGTTCTATTGTTTATTTGTCCACACTTTTGTGTGCAGCAGTCCTTTTTATTGCTGGCTGCCATACCTGTCCTGAGATCATTGTAGGGAGATTGTTATTGTACAAAACTCCACACAACCGAATGATTACAGGGCCAGAATAATATGTAGAAAGTTTATAATTTATTAATTAAAAATGACCAATCAAAGTCAAACAACAATACAATGAACAACACATAAAAGGGAAATATGCAAGCAATAAAACATGCATTATGGAATGTTGTATACATCAGGACACACCAGGGGTATTGGAAACTAAATGAGGCAAAAGAAGCTATAGCCTCATATGCAGGCAGAATGAAATAACATAATATGAACCCCTAGGCAAATCAGCCAAGGGTTAACCACTATTGCTGCCCAAAGGTGCCTATTCGCAATGTCCTAGTGACTCACTGCAGCATATTGCTGACTTAGAGGTAACCGCCTCACTTAGCATGTCTTAGCCATAATTACCTATGCACAGGCGATACCCAGCACCAAAATTCCCAATGTCCCGGTCCGTCCGCCCTGACGCGCGTTTCAGACCTCCTTCTTCACAGGGGGCCTGCTATCCCATATCCGTGTCCACCTTATATATCCACGCCGCAAACAATGCCAGCCGGCCGGTGTGTCCGAGAACCGGAAGCCGCGGACCCGACCGGAAGTGACGCGCATATCTCCCCGGCAACCACAACGCCGGGCGGCGTCGGCGTCACGTGACGGCAGGTCCTGAGGGACACCACTCGTCACTAAGAGATGCCGAAAGCCGCCAGGAGGTGCAGCACCCGGGAGACAAGCGCGTGCAGGTACGGGAGCACAGCTTA
The DNA here is from genome assembly GCF_051348905.1 of Ranitomeya variabilis. NCBI lineage: Eukaryota > Metazoa > Chordata > Amphibia > Anura > Dendrobatidae > Ranitomeya > Ranitomeya variabilis. The sequence goes on along the minus strand of NC_135237.1, from coordinate 109,039,106 downwards.
TCCCAGTCATGCAACCATAGGTATGATTACTTAGTATAGCCATATTAAACCCAATCTACATTACCACATCAGCAATATAATAATCACAAGTGCTAAAGGGAAAACAAAAACAATACCAGGGAAAAAGGGAAAAAGAAAAAAAGAGACTGGATCCCAAAAGGCACAAAGAATACAACATTATAGGACATTCTAACGTCAGATCATATCCATTGATTTTCATAATAGAATTCATTAAAGAATGAGGTCATCATCTTCACTTGTCCATAGGATATCTCTGCGCCAGATCATCAGTCAAAATGAACATATAAAGGTAAGGGAGACATGCAGAAACTATAATAAAATGAATAAAAAAGAAACTATTAAAAACAAAACGCAGGGTAACAAATACAACAACCATAGGGCCAACAGTACCAGTAAATAGACCAATAAATGATAGCAGAGGGTAGACTATCATAGGAATGGAGCGAAGCTAATGTTTTCATTCAGTCCAGATGGATGGACCGTGTTTAGGGTCCAAATCCATCTGGACTCTAGTTGGGCCAAACGCTTCGACATCCCTCCACCCCGGATCCCGGCATCAATCCTATCAATCCCACGAAATCTGGGGGGGGGGGGCACCGTCACAGTTATGATGATCCATAAAATGGCGGGGAAGAGTTTTTAACATGGATGTGTCCGATTCTTTTGCTGCTGCCATGATACCATACACGTGCTCCCTAATCCGTATCTTGAATTGCCATGTCGTGATCCCGACATATATTTTGCCGTACGGACATACGACACAATATATTACATTACGGTCGGTACATGTAATCCATTTACGGATATTAAACTCACGTGAACCCTCGGCATTACAAAATGTATTACACTTATCAATACTGGAGCACGCCACACAATGGCCACAAGGGGCACATCCATACTTCCCCGTCATTTTGTCCAAGAACGTAGTAGTTCTCTCACTCACATAGTGACTATGGACCAACTGATCCCGTAAATTTCTAGAACGTCTTGCTGTGACTGATGCCCTCTCAGGAAAAAATCTAGAAATCACTGGGTCCGCTTTAAGGATGTGCCAAGATCTCTCCAGTGCCCTTTTCATGTGGGGAAAATGAGAATGGAATTTGGTAATGAAGCGAACTACCTCATCCTTACTTTTGTCCCTCCTTAGTTCATAGAGCAATGTGTGTCGGGTGGAAAACCTTGCTCTATTATACGCCTTCTTTATCTTACGGTTACTATAACCCCGTTCAATTAGTCGATTTTTCAGATCCTCTGCTTGCTTAAAGAAATCCGCATCTGTTGAGCAGAGTTTCCGAAGGCGCAAGAATTGTCCGGTGGGGACTGAATGAAGCATGTGGCCAGGATGAGATGATGCAGCATGCAGCAGCATGTTTGTGGCTGTCGGTTTACGGAAGATATCTGTCTGTATCTCCCCGTGTATATCACGTCTGAGCGTGACGTCCAGGAACTCCACGGTGTCGATATCGTATCTAAAGGTAACATAAATATTCAACATATTATCGTTTAGTGACCCCATGAAGTCCCTGAGGCCCGCCTCA